>NC_082644.1:6604219-6919366 GCF_028023285.1 Balaenoptera ricei
GAACAGAATTGAAATACCGAATGTCTGTGTCTTACACATGATGTGTATGTCAGAAGTGAGAAAATCACTCCTCCATTTTCCATATTTTATGGGCTCTGATGTAATACGGTTATTTTTTTCTGTGTTGAAAATGATGAATATCGTTTTTGGCACGTTTGTTCCATAGTAAAAAACTATTTAGTTTAGAAGCTAAAAAAGTCTGGCTTTGACTGTGGATTAAAGAGATGTTGTAGAGCTAAATTCACTGTCTTAGGGAAGATCGGTTTTGTGTGGCATCTCTGGAAATTTGTTTGGAACTTAGAAAATTCTCTTGTCACGGGAATGCTGGAGATCTGAGGGAAATGTGTTTAATCATGTTGGGTGAGAACGTCCCTTTTTGTGTGAGTTCTTAGTAAGCTCACAGTGTTTCTTCTCACTCAATTATGCATCATGGAGTTCATTCTGCAACAATGTATATGGGTGTTGTGGGATAAAAAGCCAGCTGCAAACTGTATTTATGGTATATGATTTTACATACACATAAAATTTTATGCATGTGCACGTGGGTGCTTGTGTATAAAAAGAAAGATGACTTGAAGGTTGTTAATACTGAACCCTGGGTGGTGGGTGGTGGGTGATTATTGTTTTCTTTGTACAGTTTTTAGAGTGCTCCATTTTCTTTTGTTATTATGAAACGTGCCATACATTTGAGGGAGGACATATGTCCAGTTTAAAGCAGTGTAATGAATAGCCACTGCCTGGCTGAGAAAACAGAATATTGCTTCATCTTAGAAGCCAAGCCTTCCTTCTGTCCCCGCCTCTTTCATGGAGGTCATTGCTTGCCTGAATCTTGTGCTAATCATTTCTTTGTTTTTCTGTATGGTTTAGCCACCTATGAATGCCTCCTGAAGCCAAAAATTGGTTTTATTTTTGATTGTTTTGAACTTCAAATAAATGAAATCATACTGGGTATATTCTTCTGGGACTTTCCTTTTTTTTAGCTCTACGTTTTTGAGATTCATTCATGTTGATGTGTGCAGTTAATTTTTCCTTTGTAAGTGGAAAATATCATTTCCTCACCAAAACATCAAGGAAGTTATAGTTATTTTGAATAGGAAAACCTCATATTTATTTTTAAGAAATACATGTGCTGGAGGAATGCGGAAATAACTGTGTTTTTGTTTTTTTTTTTTTTTTGCCTGGGAGATTTGATCCCAGGATATCATCAGATACATACTTTTTTTTTTCTTTTCTGTCTTTTTTTTTTTTGGCTGCTCCGTGCAGCATGTGGGATCTTAGTTGCCCGACCAGGGATCGAACCTGTGCCCCCCTGCAGTGGAAGCTCGGAGTCCTAACCACTGGACCACCAGGGAAGTCCTGAAATAACCATGAGTTTGTGAAATGAAAACATTTTTTTTTCCAGTTCTCATATGTCCACATGTTGACGCTGTTGATAGCTGCCTACAGAATGTGATTTGGGGGATCCCTGGCTGTACACCAGAGCAGAGAAATACCTGCCTTTCTTGCCCTTGCTGGACAGCCACTGTGTCTGAGATTCAGCCATTAGTTATTCTTTCCTTGGGATTTTAGGCACTAGCTCCCCAAAGGAAAACTGTGTCATTTACAATCCAACATGAATTAGTTTAGCCAGTGATCAGCTTTAGTATTGATACTTGGAAAGCAATGAGCAGGTCTTGGGAGGCGGAGGAAAGGGACAGTTCTAGACCTTGAGATGTTTGGGGACGGGCTTCAGTGGGACATTTAAATGAAGAGCTCTGGGGCTCCCGAAGACAGAGGACAGGGTGAGGAGGCAACACCAGGTGTGGAGACACAGAGAGAGGAGGTAGGTAAAATTTTGCCCCCTTTATACATTTGCCGATTGTCGTGACAAGCACTTTCTGACGACTAGTTTCTGAGCGAGGCATCCTCAATTCCAAACGTAACTAAGACTCAGCCCCTGCTTTTAGAGGACCCTCAGTCTAACAGAGGAATCGGATACTCTAACAATCTTTGTACCGTGTTCTAGAAGGCTACTGAGAGAGCAAAGGGACAAGGACTGACCGCCGAGGGGCTTCCGTGAAGGGGCCGTGCCTATGCGGAGACTTGAAAGAGGATGGGTCTGCGGGACAAGGAAGGGAGGCCGTTCCATCCGCGGGAAGGACGTTTACCGAGGCACCGGGACATGAGAGCACGGACTCCAGGGAACAGCTGATACTCATGGCCTGCCTGTGGGATCCGTCCTACATCACCTAGCGATGGCTCTAAAATCCAACCATGTCACCCTCCTATTTGACATCGGCCCACGCCTCTCCAGACTGGCACGTGGCATCTTTGCGCTTGGCCTCAGCCCACTCCCCCCTACCATGCTTTTCACTTTATTTTCCTTAAATGACCCTCTGCCTCATACTTTTCTCACATATAAAAATAGAGAGCTGCATCAGGCCCCCTTAACTCAATTTTCTGCCTTTTTCTACAGAGAGCCTGACAACGACCACCAGCACCTGCTAACTGGGGAATGAGTATTTCATCTCCGAAACAGATTTCTCTTTACTATTGCAGTTAAATTATACAGTTCCAGAAACATCCAGGTTCCTATGAATGTGGATGGACTATCCCTGAAAGTCCAAATGCAGAAGTCTATGAGAACAGAACACCAATCAATCACTTGTCAAATCTTTGAATAGTTATTGTGATCAGGATACCGTATGACCATTATGCCATGTTATTAATCTACTGGAAAATAATTTGATCTTGCTTGTATAGTGAACCTATAATATACATATTTGTTTATATTTATCTTAAATTTTATAATTCTTTCATAAGTGTTTAGAAACCAACTATTCAAGGACCATATACAAGGTATGGTTTTATTGTCCTTTGCTGCTTTTTCTTCTGTTTGGATAAAGTATAAATATGGTACAAGAATCATATCTTACCAAAGCAAACATATGTATCATAGTTTAAAAAAATGTTAAATTTGGGAACCATCAACCATAAATAAGAAAGCATCGAAACTGTAAGAAGCAAATAGATCTGTTATCTAGAAATGAATAGAACATGCTGTGCAACTCAAATTTGATTTAGCCAATAATTACTGGCCCCTCTTCTAGGCATCGTGGAGGACACTGTCACAATGGTGGTGATCATGATCGTTCCACGAAGCAATGCCTCTGCCCTTGGCAGCTCTAGGGTAGCACGACTCTATCAAGTCTACTGAAGAGTCAGAGAATGGAGAACTTCCCACCCCTTTCCTTACCGCCAACCTCCAAAAGCAAGCTTTCTATCATTTGACTCTGCTGAAGAGGAAATCCACGTAAAGCTCATCAACCCTGTAATTAATCCAGAGCAGGTGGTGAAGAAGTGAAGCGGTGATGGACCCAGGCAGATTGAATTACAAATGCTGGAGTCTGCACTTCACTCCAGAAACTGATAGTGGATGTAAGGGGCCTTTTCCTCGCGTGCTCAGGCTGAATGTTATCAGCACAGAATTTCTGATAGTGCAGAGAAAAACCCTACGAGATACTGCATGTGGCTCTCAGACCCGCTCCCTTCGCCATCCCTAAAGCCCCTCTCGGATCCCTCACTAAACGAAGGATGCTGAATTGCACCAAGATTGTGTTTTAGACCATCTCCCTGTTTCTTTCCAGGTCCCCTCTAGGATGTATTTATTCTGGGAAATATACAGGAATATCTCTACTGCTAGCATCTCGGTCCAAGCCACCACGTAGTTCACCTGGTTGCTGCAATATTCTCCTAACTGGTTTTCCCACTTCTGTCCTTGACTCTCTTTCAGTCTGTTCTCAACACAGTGGCCAGAATGATCCATGAAAAGGTCATTCCTCTGCTAAAACCCTGTAAGGCAGTCTGCCTACTCTCCTTCCCCGCCCCGCCCCATCATCTCTCTCACTGAGTCTCCCTCCACCCTCCTTTCTCACTATACATTCCCTGTATTGGCCTCCTTGCTGTTTCTCCAACAGATCGGGGACCCTCTCACCTCAGGGCGTTTGTACTTGCTGTTCCCTCTGCCTGGACCACTCTTCTTCCTGTATCTGGCTTATTCCCTCACTGTCTTCAGGTCTGGACTCCAGTATTACATTCTCTCTGAGGATTTCCCTGGCTGTTTTCTGTGAAATTGTAGCTCCCAGACGCTGTATTTCCTACTCTCCTTCCCTACTTCGTTTTTTTCTAGGTACTTATCATCATCTCATACATCATACATTTCACATTTTCACTTTGTCTTTCTTCTGTCTCCTCCAACTGGAATGTAAGGTCTGTTTTCACGTGACTGTGTTCCCAGTGCCCGAATGGTGCTGGCACAGAGTAAGCACTTGATGTACATATTTGTGGAGAAAATGAATGAACGGGTGTGTGAAAACACGGGCATACTCCTACCTTATATTGCTTTTATGAGAACACTCGAGTTCCAATCCAAATTTTAGTTAGAGCGACACTTAGTTCTCATTAAGTAAAAACATTTGCCCGTGGTGTTTCCTTTCTATGTGCCACTGTTTGAATTTTGTCTTTTCCAAGCTTAAAAGAATAACAGATTGAGTGCAAGTTTAATGATTTCTGACTGTCACTTGTAGAAAGGAGCCCCTTGAGTTAGAAAGTGAAAAATCTTCATGCTTTCCAGAAGTATTCTCTTTGAGGAAAGGCCTCAGAAATAGCTTTTAAATACATCTTTGTGGGATCTACACATCCAAAGAGCAAAGAAATCCTTCAGCAGCAAGACTTATCATGAGATTAGGGCTACTTTTACATTTGAGGTGGGTGGTCACCTCAATGAGACTTCAATTGGTCTAAGCCTGTTCTTCATCTTTCTTTTTTAAAAAGTTAATTAATTAATTATTTTATTTATTTTTGGCTGTGTTGGGTCTTCGTTTCCGTGCGAGGGCTTTCTCTAGTTGCGGCAAAGCGGGGGCCACTCTTCATCGTGGTGCGTGGGCCTCTCACTACTGCAGCCTCTCTTGTTGCGGAGCACAGGCTCTAGACGCGCAGGCTCAGCAGTTGTGGCTCACGGGCGTAGTTGCTCCGCGGCATGTGAGATCTTCCCAGACCAGGGCTCGAACCTGTGTCCCCTGCATTGGCAGGGAGATTCTCAACCCCTGTTCTTCATCTTGATCTTCAGATATCTGAGAGAACATCTGGGTCAGGTCTATGTTGCTTATGCATTTCCTTTTCCTTCCTTCACTTAATCAGAGAGTAAGAACATCATCTTCTCTGCAGAAGGAAGATGGAGAGTCAACTGATCTGTCAGATACCTGTTTTTATAACATTTTATTGGAACACAGCCACATCCTTTTGGTTACGTGTTGTCTATGAATATTGTCTACACCTGCATTCATGCTACGATAGCAGAACTGAGTACTTCTAACAGTGGCTGTATGGCTTGTGAAGCTTAACTTATTTACTTCTGGCCCTGGATAGAAAACGTGTGGATCCCTGACATCAGGCTACAACCAATTCACGTTGGGGAGGCCAGCCAAAGGCAGTTAGCCACGTGGAAGAGGAGAAAACAAAGGTTTGATAATCCACAGAGTGGCCACAGTCTTTAATTAATTAATAGGCAATTACATATTTTCTCAGTTTGTACAATTGCTTGGTCCTGTTACATTATTTGTAAATATAAATTTTCTAAGCAGAACCATTTATTCTCATTGACATATTGAAATTCAGAACTATTTCGTTTTAATTATGGATTGGTTTTCAAGTAACGGTGACTTCTGCCACTAATTTGCAGTTCCTTTGCAGCTTTTCAGATCAAGTGCTATTGTATTATTAATTTTATTTAATTTATTTATTTGGCTGCGTTGAGTCTTCGTTGTTGCACGCGGGCTTTCTCTAGTTGTGGCGAGCAGGGGCTACTCTTCGTTGTGGTGTGTGGGCTTCTCACTGTGGTGGCTTCTCTTGTTGTGGAGCACAGGCTCCAGGCGTGCGGGCTTCAGTAGTTGCAGCACGTGGACTCAGTAGTTGTGGCTCACGGGCTCTAGAGCGCAGGCTCAGTAGTTGTGGCGCACGGGCTTAGTTGCTCTGCAGCATGTGGGATCTTCCCGGACCAGGGCCTGAACCTGCATCCCCTGCATTGGTAGGCGGATTCTTAACCACTGCACCACCAGGGAAGCCCCAAGTGCTATTGTAGAATAAGCACCACTGCATTTTTATAACACACATTACACTATAATTTACCTGTTTTTTATATGTATCTCTTAATATATGATTGAAATTTGTTGCAGTGATTAGTTTTGACGAAATCATATCTCTTTAAACATAACTACTTCACAGTGGAAAAATAGGTAGCATCAATGTTGTAGTTAATTTGGTCATCCAGTCAGGTTTTATGAAAACAACTTGCTTCTTGGATTTTCTTAAAATACAGCACCTATACCTTTAATGTCTCTTATTTGTAGAATATCAAGATAGACTATATTGAAATGTCTATTGAGATGTGTGATAAATAATCAAAATTAAGTACTGTGTTGAACGTTCGAGAAACTTTCAGAATGTGTTACCTGCATCTGGGAATCTCTAGGAAGGCTCTACTTAGAAGATTTGTCATCTGTTTAAATTAGTGAAGTTGGTATAATAGAGACAAAGTGACAAACCCAGCCTTCCAATATTTATTGGGAAATACAAGGCCACGTCACATTTTTAGTATTCAATGCAACTTTAGTGGTCTGAAAAAGTTAGGTCTCTGTAAGCGTAACACAGTCAGATTTATGTAGGCACCTTGGAAAACAGAGGAGACTTCTGCCTATAACATAGGCTTAACTGTATAGCCATTAAATCACAAATAGAGACTGTATCTAGCACTGCATTGTTGCAGTACATTTTATCCTTAAATCATCAAGTATTAATAACAAAATTTACCACTTGTGGAGTCTCACGTGGCCAGGCCGGTTCTGTGTGCTTTCTGGGTATCATGTCATGTGTGCTTTACAAGATCCTTCCAGCTCTATTTTGCTGATGAGGAAACTGAGGCTTAGAGAGTTTAAGTAACATGTCAGGAACACAGAGAGGAAGTAATGGCACCCAGTTTTGGCTGATCCAGTCTATGGGATTGGATCCTCTGCAGTGTACTACTACCCTCAGTAGGTGTAATCTTAGCTTATTGATTATGGGAAAAATCTTAAATGGATTCTCTCTTCACATCTGTTTTTATGTCTTGTACAAAATGGTTAAAAACAGAGTTCTTTCCTACCTTCTATCACATCCCGCACCCTCAACCCTGCATCCCTTATATTTGCATACTCCATTACATTTTAGAGATCATTCTAAGTAAAATTAAAAAATGATTTTTTCAAAGTATTACAGTTATCCTTCTCTTCTTTATCCTTTTCCTAGGTTCTTAAATATGATGTAAATCTCACCTATCATTCCTGCCTCCAAAGGTGCTTTCTCATTTAAAAAAAAAAAAAAAAAAAAAGAGAAACACAGAAATTCCAGTGTTATGGCAGACAGCTGGACTTTGTTGAGATGACTTAGGTCTGGAAGGTGTTCGTCCTACTGGACATTTCTGGAAACAAAGATTTTAGCTTGATTTATGGTGCTGAAATAATTATTGTTATTTTACGGACTCCACATACTTCCATTGGAAGAACAATATTTGGAAAGCATCTTCCAATCGTCCAGGCACCGTTCCTTGCCCTGAATTACTTCCATTTAATTAAACCAGGTGGTACTTTGTGTCAACAAATTTTAGATAATGCCTGTAAAGGGACTTGAAGGTGAAAAGTACAATTTAGCGGGACACGTTACTGATGTGATGCCATCAGCCCGGATAATGACAAGTAATTGAGAAGCCCCTTCTCTGTACACTTTTATGTACAAACAATCGTTGATGTCTAGATGTCTACGGCATCTAGACATGGTCTGGAGGGCACGCTGTCCCTCCACAATCATGGGAAACTTTGGGGAAGAAGCGAGGTTGTTTCACGCTGACCTCCTTTTTCCCTCTCCTGGCTCCTGGACTGTTTGTGGAATGAGTAGAAAATTATTTTGCAGCATCTAGAAGTCAAAGTGTGCAGTCACGTTGCCCTCTCAGGGCACATCTGACTGAATTTCCACTTCTTCCTTTGGAAGAATATGGAGAAAAGGAGGTGAAATTTTTCACAAGCAGTTAATAGATTCAGCGAAGCTTGCATAATGATTTCAATCATTCATAAACGATTATTGACTAGTTTATAGTCTACCCCGTTCCAGAAAAGATTTGAGGTGATGCACATGAATGTGTAAAGTAAGGTTAAAAGTATGCATTGATACGAAGTCCAGACAGAGGAAATATAACATGGAGATCAAGGCTGGGGAGAATTAGAGCAGAACAACTCAGGCCAAAGTGAATAATGCCGAGTTGTGCTTGGCTCTGAACTTCCTGTGACTGACTTGGAAAGGGAATCATGACTAGTAAAGTCTAAATTTAATTCACCGAGAAGAAACTAGACAAACATTTCGGTGCCCTTTTCCCCATTATTTTGAGCAGTAAAAGTCACAGAGGGTCAAAGCTTTTGTAAGTCCCATCTTGTCCTGGTAGTCCTTTTTAGGGAAGTGAATTGATTCTTTCCTGCCACAGGTAACATAACTAAATGGATTATTCCATTCCATTAAATGGAACCTGGAAAAAAATTCCTCTCACAATGTAGTCAGTTTAGATCTGGGCTGGAATGAATGCACTTCTAGGATCTGGCTGGTTCACTCTTAGTTCAGTTATAAGGGCCAACTCCAGTGATACTGTTTAGAACTCCAGGGAGCCAAACTCACATCTTTTTCTCTTTCCTCCTGAGTATTCCTGTTCCGAGGACTGTGGCCGCTGTCTCAGACCCCCCTGTTAGGAATTGTGAAGGGTCTGATGTTTTACCCTACTGGCAAGCAGACAAGTGAGCCTGACTTAGTTCATGACTCACGACAACAGCAGCAGCCGAAGTATCCCGAGCTCCAGTTCCCACCCGGCCACATAAAGAGGGCTAGGGATGCCCGCGCAGTTCACGGGCTGCATTACAGGGAGGAACCCTGAGCTTAAGGAGCCCGGCTATTTCAATATTTTATCATGGGCAGTAAGCATGCTGCTCCTTTGCCCCAGAGAAAGACATTTATCTCCGTCTTCCAAGGTTGTTAGTTATGCAAACACCCTCAGTTTGGAACAGTGGCAATTAGCGCCTCTGCTTCTAAGAAACGCAGAAATGTGACAGACCTGCTGTCTCGCAACAGTGCTGTCACGCCTTTATATCTACTCAAGTACTCTCCGTCCCTGAAAATGAAAATTTTCACAGCTACTTTTTTTTTTTTCCAGCCTTCTTGGTGCCTATATTTTATGTTTTAGAATTTTTATTGGAGTAGAGTTGATTTACAATATTGTGTTACTTTCTGCTGTACAGCAGAGTGAATCAGTTATACATACACATCTATCCACTCTTTTTTAGATTCTTTTCCCATATAGGCCAGTACAGAGTATTGACTAGAGTTCCCTGTGCTATGCAGTAGGTCCTTATATTAGTGATCTATTTTATATATAGCAGTGTGTGTATGTCAATCCCAATCTCCCAACTTATCCCTCCCACCCCTTATCCCCTGGTAACCGTAAGTTTGTTTTCTACATCTGTGACTCTATTTCTGTTTTGTAGATAAGTTCATTTGTACCCTTGCATTTTAGAGAAATCTTATCTCTCTCTGGATTTTCATTGTAACCTCTACCAAGATTTTGTTATTAGTCTTCTAATATATACTTCCCTGTTTCTAATGGTTTCATGAGTCAACATTTTTTTCTCAAGGAGGGTCTAGGGTATTTGAGGGCAGAAACCACTTTTGGAACTTATTTTGTACTACTATAGCACTCAGTATTGCAGATGGTATATATATATATATATATATATATGAAATATGTGGCCCTTTCATATATATGAAAGGGCCACAGTTGGAAAGATTGTCCATGGTAACAAAATGAAAAATAATTGCCCATTCTTTCCAATTTGTCATGCTACAATGAGCAAAGAAACAGAATTCCTAACTAAGAATCTGAAAGTTTTTATGATTTCATAGCTGTAGCATGCCAAGATTCTACAGCCAAATCTTGGCTTGGCTTTACTGGAGTTTAATCGTGGTGTGTTGGTGACTCGTGTTGATTTATCTCTGATTAAACATAAGGGGTGGAAGGGACTCTCATGAGACAAGGGTGGCTCTACTTTTATCCAGAAGCTTTTTTGCCTAAATAGGGCCAGCAGTGTGAAGAAGAGAGGTGGCGGCATGGTGGAAGGCAAAATTGTGGGTGAGCACAATCGATGTCGATATGAATTAATCAAGCAACAAGTCCATGTTTGCTGAAAATTAGCTAGGTATCTGCACTGGGCGAGTCTTGTCAACCTGGCTTCTGGTACAGAAGCAGAGAATGAGACCAGCATGTGTACTTGAAATAAGTCAGGAACCTAAGTAAATATTTTTCCTTTTTTTCTGCATATCTATAAAAAAGCAAAATATGTTTTAAAATGGAATTAGAAGGCTCATCTATAGAACATGATTTTATAGATGCATGAGAGGCACTTTAGCCTAGTGGGCATCATAGGCTTTGGGGCTTGGTTAAAATCTGGACTGCACCACTTAAGCACCGAGTCAGGTTAAATTACATGAGTTTGCAGAGTTATCAGTAAATGTGGAAAATAAAGCCCACTTCTTGGAACATTTGAGAATTAAATGACATAATGGGTGTCAAGCACCCAGTGGATGTACATCTGGTACATACAGTTGGGCCCCAAAAGGGTACTTTTCATTATTATTAAACAATTGAGTCATAAGGAAGATTCGAGGCTGGAAAAGTGGGGAGGTGATTGAAGAAGAATTAAAAAGAGCAGAGTTGGCCGAGGGATGAATCGGCAGAGAACAGCAGATGTTTAGGGCAATGAAACAATTCTGTATGTACTATAATGGTGGATACATGTCATTGTACGTTTATCCAAACCCGTAGAATATATAATACAAGGCCAAGAGTGGACCCTAATGTAAACGATGGACTCTGGGTGGTTATGATGTGTGTTGTAGGTTCATCAGTGGTAACAAATGTAGCCCTCGGGTGGGGGATGATGATGGGGGAGGCTGTGTGTGGCAGGGGGGAGGGGGTTAGATGGAAAATCTCTGTACCTTCCACTCAATTTTGCTGTGAACCTAAAAGTGCTCTAAAAAATAAAATCTGTTAAAAAAAAACAGCCCTTAGAAGTGTCCCCCAAGTAGGGAGTGACCCAAGGGATATGGGACGATTTTAACTATGAGCCAGGTTACCCACCAGGACTCAGAAATGGAGGAAAAAAGATGACTACCCTTCAGTGGATTGTCCCGATTACTGATGGATTAAATGAAGAATCTCAATGTTCAGGGCCACGAAGAAAAAGCATTAAATTTTGTAACCCTATCAATCTTTGTAAATTTTCCACGCTAAAAGTGGACAACTTACATATAGAGGCTTTGCCTGAGTTTCAAGTTGACTTTTTGTATTTTTTACTTGCTTTTTTAGATAGTCCCATTTTAAACCATAAAATCAAAATTATGATGTAGAGAGTAATAGTTTCTTTGTCAAAGTGAAATAAGGTAACTGGTAGTTTTCCAAGACGGTCTAAAGGGGGTGAGTTGTATTTATGTGATCGAAATCCATTGGTTAAATGCACAGGGATTAACATCTGTTAAAAGAATTAATTGTGCTTGGCATGCAGGTGTTTCAATATTTGCATTTAGTATGTGTTTCAGAAACGGCCTCTGAGAAAAACATTTATATAACAATCTGGTGGTTTTATTGTCTAAATTTGTCAGGACAGTCATTTTGTTACCCAGACTTTGTGACCCTCTTGCAAGCTGTAAACTCTTTAACGAAGTGAGTACATTGAGAAAGATGACAGACTTTCAAACGCGGGGGAAAGAGTCTTATATGAGAAGAATCAGCTTTTCCCCTGGAGACTGCGCCTAATATGTGAACAGCAAAAACAATTACATTGGTGATTTCAGGAAGTCCAATAAAGTTCATGGCACAGTCCTACTTTTGAAATATTACATCATTCAGCAAAAGCTTAGGCTCGTCTATTATCTGAAATGAACTAATCATGAATTAATTACCATCAGTTCGCTTTTGTGAATGGAGTGCAGAGGTAGGGCTCTGGTTTCAGTGCCTTCGGTGCCTTGCAGCTTAACTGTGCTGCTGTTTAAGTGTCCCTGTACCCACAGGTGAGGGCGCTCAGGGTGGATTCCATCCAGCAAACCTGAGGATCCCCTCTCATTGTGGGGACTGACACAACCATTCCCTAATCCACGTTGTTCAAATAAGTTGTGCTCTGGTCATTTGTTTTGTAGGTAAAGTGGGGGGGGGGGGGGGGCGGGGAGTAAATGCAGCGTTTCTCCAGGGATTTGTGGCCTAAAATTAGAAAGAAAACTAGGGAATCAGTTGATTTTGCCCATTGCCAGATTATCCCTCGAGCTCATGAAAACTGGGTAAAAGCAGAATTATGAATGATTTCTACTTTATAAAAACCACACATGGCTATGATAGCACATGATGGCTCACTTTGGCTTCATTACTTTTTAAGTGCTTTAAATGTCTTTAGGGTATGTGGATAGCCAGTCAGAAATTAATGTTTTGTGTATAAATAGCAATTAGTTTTTGATGTTAGTATGTGCCGTGTGGCTTGTTCACCACAATGACTCTGCTTTTTGACTTCTAGATAGTTCCTGAATCAAGGTTATTTCAGGCCACTTTGGAAATTCACCCAGGAAGTTTCAGTTGAAGCAGATTTCAGATACCTCATGGCTTCAGGTAATTGACTCCATCAGCTGAGGGTGGGGATGTGTGTGGGATTGTAATTCGAGTTTTGTCTAATGGCTTCTGGAACAGTCTGCACTTTTCTGGTGTTGGAACAGCCATCTACTGTGTTTTCTTCACTGAACACACACTAGCACTTCTCCCGATTTCTGTAGCCAGTCCCGTAAGCTCTACCTTATCCATTTCTCCTCCTTTGGTAGTTTGCATGGACCAGAAAAATCTCCAGAGTTTTCTGGGGGGAGACCTATGTTGATAGTCAACTTTTGATTTTGCCCATTATGGGCGTGAAAAATACTCTTATCATCTAAAAAAATGAGAGTACATTTTAACACCCCAAATTGAGAAAGATATAATGCATGAATGAAGAACAGCACTGTAAATTGAGTAAATTTAACTTCCGCAGAAGTCGTTTCTTATTTTTCTCATTTGGGTGACCCTCTGGGAAGAGGGGATGGGAACCCTGGCCTGGCCTTTCTCTCAAGGTTATTGTGAAATTCACATGGAATAATGTATGCAAAAGTGTTTTTTGGGCCATAAAGCACAATGAAAGTGAGGCTGTTTTATTGCAAATTTATAGAAGATGATAATGAGGTGCTGGAACCCTCTGGATAGGCACAGCATCAGGAATCAAATGAGGAATCACCTCCCGGTTTTTCCGCTGAGCACGCAACGCCTTCTCTAGTCTCCAACGGGTAAAGGATGTAGAGGTTTTAATCGAGCTGGTTTAAACCTTTTCCTGAAGCGCCCTCCTACTGCTACTGGCTCCTTGAAGAAAGAAATTTTTTTTTTTTTTTTGGCCGCACCTTGCAGCTTGTGGGGATCTTAGTTCCCCAACCGGGGATCGAACCCGTGCCCCCTGCGGTGGAAGCACAGAGCCTTAACCACTGCACCGCCAGGGAAGTCCCGTAGAAATGCTTCTTTTCTTCTCTGTGATGGCCCTTGAGAAAGGCCAAGAAATTTAATTGCTGAGACCCAGAGATGCTTTGGGAGCACATGGAGAGGTGTGGTACCCAACTCCTTGCTTGGCATGTTGTACTGCTAGTAAAGCTCTAAAGACCTTGGGATGTCCTTCCTGGATGTTGTCTGCCCTGCTTCTCTTGGACTCTGCATACACCTCCCTTTGCTCCTACTACATTCTATTTAATTATGTACTAATCTACCTCTTTCTTCTGGTATGTACCTCCTTCAGAACAGGGTCTTTATCTTTCATTTTTATGTTCCCGTCACACAGTAGATTCTTATTAAATGTTGAACTCACCCAAACATGGGTCTTTTTTGTGACAGCCACATGACTCTGTTTACAAAATTAAACTGATGGCCCAAATCTTCCTGTCTTTTTTTATGAGGGTTGGTGATAAATCATATATTTCCTATTTTTTAGTTGCTTACTTTTTCCAGTGTCAAAAGCAAAACCTTATACAAACTTTGTTTCATCTTGTTAGTCTGGCTCTGTACTCAGGCCTAATATTGAGGGCAAGTCTGATTTTTAATTTCTTACATGATTTTAAATCCGGGTAATACATGTATAAGGAGTGCAGTTTAAAGGACACAGAAGTGTGTGCAGCATAAATGAAGTCTCCTTTTTCTCTGTGTCTCAGAGCCTGCCACCTCTCCTCTCTGGATGAAATTGTTACCTGTTTCTTGTATATTCTTCAGAAATAATTTACACACACATTTTTAATATATATACATTGTTCTACATGGTGCTGGATATAATACAGTTGATGAGTAATCTTATTTTTCCCTACACGAACTTATACATATTTCATGGGTCACACAAGATCACATAACCAAATCACATTTAGTATATTTTATTTTATTTTTTTTAATTTTTTTAAATTTTTTTTTTTAGTTTTTATTTTATTTTTTGACATTTATTGAATAAATTTATTTGTAGCTTGAAATAACAAATTGTACTTGGGTGAATAAAAATATCTTTTGAAGTTTCATGCAGTGAAAATAATTTTGGTATTGCAGTTCTGAAACTCTCCAGTCCATTCCCCTCTTTCCCCATTATAGCCTTGATTTTAATATCTCTATTTTTGTTAAGCTGAGGTTTCTTAGTACCGTAACCGTAATGATATTACAGAATAGACTATGATATTTTGTGTTTTAACGTATTGTTTAGTGTCAATTTAGACTACCTTCAGCAATGTATGGGAGTGCCCATTGCCTTGTCACATTTAGTATATTTTAAATGGGAAAGAAAATAGGTATCAATTTGATTTCATATTTAAATTTTAACTTGACGTTTTGCACCCTTAAAAAAGACTGCAGGGCCATACATTTAAAAACTTTATTCATTGAATCTTGACTTCAATTTCTTTCGAAAGGATACAATAATCATTGTAACTTGATGCTGAAAATCAACCTAATAACAAGTTTGACTCAGCAAGGCATCATGCATTTCCTTAGAGGATTTCTAAAAATATCCAGTTCAATTGGCCGATAGGTTGCTAATTGGATAAAGCAGGTGAACTATATATGAGCTTCAGAAATGACCATCTTTAAGAAATTCTTGTATACCTTAGTGTACATGTAGGTGACAAGCAGTCATACTTTTCGGCTAGGATTGTGGATGGTGCTGAGTACCTGAGACACCCTTATTCTGGGTCTTCAGGACCTATTGAGGCTAAATCTGTTTCTATATTTCATTTTACCCATAGCATATTGTTGTGAAATAAACAGCAAAAACAGGTAAAAATAAACAACAGAAGCAATGACAGAAAAAAAAGTCATCACAAAGCAAAATGTAGCTTGAAATTTATTTATGGACATCGAGGAGAGAGTACCTTATAGATTTGCTTTACTGATGGTGTGGGATTTACAAACAGGCAATATAGAATGAGAACTGCTGAAACAGAAAAATCTCATTCCTTAAATCTGTCTCATACTGTCTGACTTTTACATTTCCATTAAAAGCATGATTATTATTATTATTATTATTATTTTTAAATAAATTTATTTATTTATTTATTTATTTTTGGGTGTGTTGGGTCTTTGTTTCTGTGCGAGGGCTTTCTCTAGTTGCGGCAAGTGGGGGCCGCTCTTCATCGCGGTGCGCGGGCCTCTCACTATCGCGGCCTCTCTTGTTGCGGAGCACAGGCTCCAGACGCGCAGGCTCAGCAGTTGTGGCTCACGGGCCTAGTTGCTCCGCGGCATGTGGGATCTTCCCAGACCAGGGCTCGAACCCGTGTCCCCTGCATTGGCAGGCAGATTCTCAACCACTGCGCCACCAGGGAAACCCCAAAGCATGATTATTTTTGTCGCCACCTCCCTACGCCCGAAGTCTTGGAATCATCTGTTATTCTTTTCCCTCCAATATTTTTAACCAATCACCCAATCTAGCTGCCTCTTATTGATCATCTAATATCTGCCAAAAACCCTATATGATCTAAGTCTCACAATATCCTGTCAAGTAATCATTATTATTCCCATTTTCCCAATGAGAAAACAGAAGCTCAAGCGAGTTAAATGAGGGACTCTGTGTCACTGAGTTTATAAGCAAAAGAGCCAGATTTCAGGGCCTGGTTTATTTGTCTCCCAAACCTATTTTTTCCAGTGATGGAAACTCTCCCTCTCAAGGAGTACTGGTACTATCTATGGAGTTTACCTCCTAAATGTTATGATTATGTTTAAGAATCAGGGACACAGATTTAGATTAATCATAATCCTTGGTTCAAGACACTTTCATTGCTGCTTCATTCATAGCCATCTTCTTTTTGTTTGGTGTTTCTGTTTTGATGTAATAATAATTAATAATAATAATAATGTGAACTCCTACCCAACCTGAGAGAGAGGACCTTGAGAATAACTTACACCTATTCAATAGCTCTCATATCAATCTTCTTTCAATTCCCTCTTCTACTCTGCTACTTAAAAGTCTAAATATCTCACTTTTGGGCTCTTTAAATTCCTCATAATTGGCTTCTATCCAATGTTCTTTTCTCCAGTTCACTCTCTGAACATCTCTTACAGACTGATATTATTTTATTTATTTATTTATTTGGCTGCACCAGGTCTTAGTTTTGGCACGTGGGATCTTTTAGTTGTGGCATGCGGGCTCTTAGTTGTGGCATGTGGGATCTAGTTCCCTGATCAGGGATTGAACCCAGGGCCCCCTGCATTGGGAGTGTGGAGTCTTAACCACTGGACCATCAGGGAAGTCTCCAGATTGATCTTATTAAAATACAACTCTCTTCACATCATTATCTTGTGCAGAATCTTTCCCTCTCCCCCCTGTAATTCTACGCTGGCCTTTGGAGACCTCTAGGATGTTACCTCGTCCTCCACTCTAGTTATATCTCACAGTCTAGATAAACCAAAGTGTTCATGCTTCTCAGACTGTCCCCCATGTTCTTATCCTTAGCACTGCAAGCCATTCTCTTTGCTTGTAAGTGTTCTCCTCCAATCTCTGACCATTCGGTCACCTCTTTCATGAGGTTTTCCTTGATTCTCCCAACCAGAAGGAACTCTGTACTCCACAAATCACTCATATATTAGTGTATATGCCATGGTTCTTATCACCTACCAACTCATGTTACAATAATTTATCTTCTTGTTTTATTTCCCTTAATAGATTGTAAGCCTCTTAGAGATAAGAATATTTTAAATTTAATTTTTGTACATCTCATCAGCATAGTCGTTTCCTTTTCTTTGCCCTTGTATGAGGGAAGGATGGGTGTCCATTAACCTCAGGTGTTCTCCAGCACCAACCAATTCCTTGTGCCCTTCCTGCTCAAAGTTGTTCCTCTCTTGTTTTCCATGACTCACGACTTTCTCCGATCTGTGCATTGACTACGTGGGTGGGGGGGACGGTTTAGTGGGGTAGGAGCAGAGGAGACGAGGGAGGGAGGAAAGGCAGTACCCAGTGACTGGGGCTACGTCAGTTGTCTCCAGGGAAGTGATGTAAACACATTGACAGGCGAGACTATGACAGTATCACTGCTCCTTATTTCAAGGGTAAGGAGTGACTGGAATGGATGTTAGATCAAGGAAAAGGAGGCGGACGGGGGCTTCGGTTTCACTCCCGCCTCCTCTGCTTCTTCTGGTGCGTCCTAGGTGATTAGTCATCCTTACTACGTTGCAGAATCACACCTTGCCCATGAAGAGCATATTATAATTCACAGTATCCCTATTTTGAAGATTAGGAAAATAGATTGATGACATTTCTTTAATTCCTTTATTTACTGTTTAGGAAGTTCGTAGTACATCACTCTTAGCCTAAAAGAATGTAGGAACTTCTGGGAGACAGAACAGAGTCAATATTTTTATTTTTTAAAATTTTTATTTATTTACTTATTTTTCGTGTTTTTATTTCTATCTATCTATCTATTTATTTATTTATTTTTGGCTGCGTTGGGTCTTCATTGCTGTGCGTGGGCTTTCTCTAGTTGCGGCAAGCCGGGGTTACTCTTTGTCGTGGTGCACGGGCTTCTCACTGCCGTGGCTTTTCTTGTTGTGGAGCACGGGCTCTAGGCCCGTGGGCTTCAGTAGTTGTAGCTTGCAGGCTCAGTAGTTGTGGCTCGCGGGCTCTAGAGTGCAGGCTCAGTAGCTGTGGTGCACGGGCTTAGTTGCTCTGTAGCATGTGGGATCTTCCCGGACCAGGGCTCGAACCCGTGTCCCCTGCATTGGCAGGTGGATTCTTAACCACTGTGCCATCAGGTTAGCCCATATTTTTAAATACTATGTCTGAACTGGAGAATCAGCAGAGGGAACCACCCTGTTTAGTGTGGTGCTGCCTTAACCACACACTATTAGACGCTAACATGCATTTCCTAAGATTCTTTAACACTTATGTAAGATGTCCTCTTGCTTCTTTCAGGGGCTCCAAATGCCACTGGCTTCCTAGGCTACTGTTTGGGTCAGATCTCAATGTTTAGAGCAGAAAAGCCATGACAGACAAAAGATGCCTTGTTTAATCGTGTGAACTCTAGTTTTCTAAGATCCATCTCAGTTATGTTGCTAAGAAGGAACAGTTCTCTCACACATTTATTTCTGTGAAAATGCCACTAATGAAAACACTATAGAGTCATACTTCCACTGACTCTCCAATAATTCGTGTGACCCACCCTGTGGCGCTTTTTTTTTTTTTAATTAATTTATTTTTATTTATTTATTTTTGGCTGCAATTGGGTCTTCATTGCTGTGCGCGGGCTTTCTCTAGTTGCGCTGAGCCGGGGCTACTCTTCGTCGCGGTGAGTGGGCTTCTCGTTGCGGTGGTTTCTCTTGTTGCGGAGCACGGGCTCTAGGCGCGTCGGCTCAGTAGTTGTGGCACACGGGCTTACTTGCTCTGTGGCATCTTCCTGGACCAGGGCTCGAACCTGTGTCCCTTGCATTGGCAGGCGGACTCTTAACCACTGTGCCACCAGGGAAGCCCGCTCTGGTGCTTTTGTAGATTTACACCTCCATTGAAACATTGAAAACTTGAGAGAGAGAGAGAGAGGCGGGGGAGGGGGAGCGAAGGAGGGAGAGAGACTGAGACTATATTTAGCTTGACTTCTAAGTCAGGGCAGAGAGGAAATAGTCACCAACGTTCATGACATTTATGTCTAGGTGATGAGGCCTGTCATGTTACTAAGTTGTTCAGGATTTCAGTGATATTTCTTTTAAAATATAACCTACAGATTGAATGTACTTAAGAAAAATTCCAGAAGAAAACTCATTTCCAAAGAGTTCTTTGGTTGTGGTGGTAATGCTGAGGAATGTGTGTTATTGATCTTGTAATAGAAATAATGACTTCAACCCAGGTTTTCTAAGAAAATGAATGACTGCCCCAGGTTAATGGCCTTGAGGCAATCTCCCAGTCAGCCCTCCATCCTCAGGAAATGCCCCAGGCCTTGATCATTATTGTGTAAATAATACAAAAGTGGGTATAGTTCTCTGGTCAGATGGGAAACATACACCCTTATTCTCTCCTGGATTCCCTTTATGACAATAAGAATAACACATTAGGGGAAAAATGCAACAATTTTGCTACCAATGCAAATAAATAGTCTTGTTTAAACAAAATTATTAAACATAATATTAAATAAACTTGAACTCTGTATGTTTGAGTGAGAAATAATGGAAAACTCCACGCTCAGAATTCTTCGACAGCTATAGTTACAGCTAAGTAGAGCCAAATATTGAATTGAGAATAACGCAATTACTGTCGTATTAGATATTTCAAGTTAAAATCAGGGTTAAATTAGACACATAATTGACTGCTTTAATGGTTGCAAACGAAAGACGGTACTGAAATTTACTTTTAAAATGAGGACCTTATATTCTCATAAAAATATCTTATGTAACTGTGCTTGAAAAGTTTTCAAATAGATATTATGATGTATAGGGATAGTTTTCTTATCTTAAAATATCAAAGGATTTTTATGGTCTTTTCATGGGCTTATTTTGCATTCCAGGATCTTCAAGAAGGCAAATAGTAAAATGAAAAACACGTGCAGGAAATTAGGATTGCAGTTGCCTGGGCCACTGAAGGGGTTGCTACTGAGGGGGAAAGGCCTCGGAGGGGATCTTCTTACGTTGAATGGAGATGTGCATGCATAATGTCGTCCCAAATCCCAAATCCAGGCGTAGAACTCGTACACTTTAAATATCTCACGATTTTATTTGTCAGTTATACCTTAATAAAACTGGAAAAAAGTAAATTTTAAAAAAATGCTCTTTCTTGCTGTGAGAGTTCTTCTAATATTTGGGGGATCAGCTCTTTTTCTAAATGATTATCCAGGTGGCACGACACTATTTATTAAAAAGTCCATCTTGTCCTCACATACGTGACATGCTACCTCAACTAGAATTGATGTTTCCATAGGCAGTTGGATTTATGTTGACACTTTCCTTTCTGTTGTATCAGTCTGCCTGTTTATTCGTCTGCCATGTTTTGATACAGAGAACTGCTAATCACTTCTCTCTTGGTTATTCTTTCTAAGGGGCTTATCAGTAATTTTGCATCTATTTGACATTTATACATGGGTTTTAGAGCCAACTTGCTTAATTCCAGGAAAAAAATAATCTCATTTATATATGTGTTTTTTTGGAAAAATCACATTACATTTCTATTACTTAGAAGGATACTTGGTATCTTTTTGTTGAGTCATCCTGATGAAAAGCAAGGGCTGTCTATTTGTTCGATGTCACTTTTGTCTTTCAAGAGTGTTTGTAATGTTCCTCATGTAGGTTTTGTACATTACTGTTAATGTACAAAATGTTTTTTAGTTTTTGTTGATGTTTTTCCTGTCCTTACATCTTCTGACTGGTTATTATTTATATACATTATGGCTATAGATTTTTGTATAATTTTGTATCTTTCTAACTTACTGAATTATTTTATTTATGATAGTTTTATCACTGATACCAATATTCCAAGAAAAGTATTATACCATGTGAAAATACTCTCTTCAATTATTTTCTCTTGTTTCATTGCATTAGCTAATAAATCCAATTCTGTTCTGAATAGTTCAATAGAATAGCAGGAATTCTTGCCTTGTTCTGGATCTTGGTGGAAATGCTTCTGGTGTTTACGTAGTAAGTCACTGACTGGTTTTAGAAATGAGGTAAATTTATTTTTATCAATTTGAAGAAAAATCCATGGTTTTCTATTTTACAACATGTTTTATCAGAAATGAGTTTTGAACTTTGTTGAATTTTTTTCAGTATCTATGTGAATAGTCAAATTTTCTAAAGATTTTTAAAAAATGGTGGTCATACTAATGGATTTCTTAATATTGAATCACTCTTGCTTTCGTGTAGTAAGCCTTACTCAGTCAAGATATATTATTTCTTTAATATGCTATTGGAGTCTATTTCCTAATATCTCATTTAAGATTTTTTTTTGTCCCAATATTTCAAAGTGAGATTGGTCTGTGTTTTTTCTTTACTATGCTATTTTATCAGGCTTATCTATAGCATATTTCCTTTGTAACAAAATTTTTTAAAGTGTCTTGTCTATGCTTGGAAAAATTAAAGTAGCATTGGATTATCTAGTCTTTCAAGGTTTTTCTGAATTCCTCTGTGAAACCATCTGTACATGGTAATTTTTAAGGGCTAGTTCCCCATTTCTTCTATGAAAATTGATCCAAGTTTTGTTTTTTTTAAGAAATCTTTATACGGGTCTACAATAAAAGAATAATGGCCCCTAAATGTCTCCATGCCCCAATTCCCCGGGACTGGTGACTATGTTATGTTGCATGGGAAAAGGGAGGGTGCCAGTCTGATTAAGGGTAAGGACTTGAGATGGGAAGATTATCCTAGACTATTTAATCTTTTGAGAACTTAAAAATGCATAACATTTTTTTTTTTTTTATGGTGGGTCAAAGAGATACATTGTGAGAGGGACTTGACCTGCACCCACTGTTGCTGGCTTTGAAGATTGAGTGAGGGACCATCAGCCAAGGCTTCTGGTGGCTTCTAGGAGCAGGGAACGACACTCAACTGACAGCTGGTAAGAAAATAGCCACAAGGAAACAAATCCTGGCAACACACGAATGAGTAGGAAACAAATTCTCTAGAACTTCCAGAAAAGGAAGCAGACTGCTGACATCTTGATTTTTGTTCAGGGAGACCGACATTGGATTTCTGACCTTCAGAAATATAAAATAATAACTTTGTGTCAAGCCACTAAGTTTGCCAAAGGAATAAATAAATAAATAGATTATTGCTTTAAAAAAATTGTGTTAAGACACTAAGTTTGTGGTGACTTTTTATGGCAGCAATAGAAAACAGGGTCAAATTTGATAAATGTATTTTATAGGAAAGGGACTATTTTAGCTAGGTTTTCAAATTTATTTTCATAGAATTATACAACATGGAATCATGATTTTCAAAGTTTTATCTATTTATTTCCCCTTGGTCATTTATTATTTTGTGTATTTATACTTACTCTCTTTTTCTTCAATGAAGTTATAGCTAATTTTTGTTTATGGCTACTTTCAGGTAATCTGAATCAGCAGTCTTGGATGAGAAGGCTAAAGGCCGTATCTTACCTGATCTTTGCCACTAGACTGGCCCAATTAGCTCCGTGATGGTTTTGAGAAGACAGGGCCAATCTTACCTCCTGCTAAATCTGCCTCTTATAATTCTCTTTTTTAAACAATTTTACAATTTTTTATTGGAGTATAGTTGATTTACAATGTTGTGTTATTTTCAGGTATACAACAAAGTGAAGCAGTTATACTTATACGTATTCCACTCTTTTAGTTTCTTTTCCCATATAGGCCATTACAGAATATTGAGTAGAGTTTCCTGTGCTATACAGTAGGTCCTTAGTAGTTATCTATTTTATATATAGTAATGGCAGAAGAGGAGAATGTATAATGAGGCCAACTGTTGGCATATGCCATGTCCTTTATCTCATGATTGTTTTCTTATTTTTTTCCCATTAACACTAAGGATGTTTCTTTGCACTTAAATGCTTAAAAATTTCCCGTACACTAAGTAGTGTTTATATTGAGAGAAATTTAGTTTATTCTTTCTATAGTTGTTACTTTTTTTCCCTCCAATGAAAATAGCCCTTTCATCATGTATTTTATAGCTAATAATGATCATGGTTTTAAAAAAATCAGCCAGTGAGAGAGAAGGGAAATATCCCAGATTTCTGCACATTGAGAAAAAATGTCATTAACCTTTTGATGACTATTCTTTCCTACACCTTTTTAGAAACATACACTCTGTTTTCTAAAGATTTTATCAAAAGATGATCATATAATAATGCTGCCTTTACTGTATAAACTTTAAAAAAATGCAGTTTTCTTTTCGTTCATTGTCTTTTCTCTTCCCTCTAAGTAAATAACCCTAGGAATCAATGTTACCACTTTGGTATGTTCCTTGGCTTACTTTAATTGATGGTCATATAATTATATTCATACATATATTTACATATATTCATACACATGTATAATTGTATGTATATGCAAATACTTGGGTATTGTTTGGTTTAGAAAAGTGGGATAATGTTATATATTATTACATATTGAATTATAATGCAATATACTATTACATGTATTTCTCTGCCTCTTAACTTTCTTACTTAACAGCATGTTGTAGAAATCTTTTCAATCATTGATTTTAGAATGAAATTATTCTCTGTAATTGCTGCATGTGATCTCATGGTATATATATGGTTTTATCACAGCTTATTCAAATTTTTATCCATTAATGGACATGCATTTTTTTTCCCACATTTTTTTGTCCCGGCCCTGGAAAACGGCATTAACCATTCTTATATACCAGTACTTTATTTCTACAGAATAGATCGCCAGTAACAACGATGCTGATGCAAAGAGTGTGTGTGCTTTAAATTTTGCTTTTCCAAAAGGCTGTAACAAGTCATACTTCCTTCGGCAGCGTCTGACTGTGTCCTTTCCCACATCTCCGTCAGCAATAGGTGCTATCACTCTTTTAAACCTTACCAATATCATCTGTGAAGTGATATCTCATTGCTACTTTAACTTTTCATTTTACAATCATTGAGATTGTGTCTGTGTTCTGTGTGCGTGTGTGTGTATGTGTGTGTGGTATTTTTTAGGCTATTTGA
The DNA here is from genome assembly GCF_028023285.1 of Balaenoptera ricei. Classification (NCBI taxonomy): domain Eukaryota; kingdom Metazoa; phylum Chordata; class Mammalia; order Artiodactyla; family Balaenopteridae; genus Balaenoptera; species Balaenoptera ricei. The sequence continues at coordinate 6,628,516 of NC_082644.1, forward strand.
AAAATATTGCAAAACAAAACCCATGAATGTTAGTACTTCAGTGACACAGAGTACACTCTAAATTTGTCTACAGAAGGCCGTTTCAGCTGTTCAAAAGATAAAAAATTCTGTGTACAACTTTTCTTGTGATATGAAATAACCATTTCACTGCTCTTTTTCCTTTCAGAAGCAGTTTCAAAATTTAAATTGCCTAATTAACTGGTTGTTTTATTATTATTTAAACCCAGGAGATGACTAAATAACTAGTAAGCGTCTACTGCCAGGTAAAAATTTGCTATGCATCCCATTACTCCAAAAGTAAACATTTGTCTATTTTTACAATGTTTAAAAATACTTGGGTTACTTTAATCTTAAACTTTTTGGCAGTCAATTTAGAAAAGGGTTGACTGCAAGCTCTTCCAGACCTATCTGGCTGGGTCTTTTCAGGGTAAATGTAATTGCCCATCTCAGGAGGCTAAGATTCTAGTTCTGTAAGTTTGACATAGGTGAACTTACCTAAAGACTAAGAGAAATAATTTTGTCATAATTCAGACTAATGGTAGTCTCTTAGTATAAAGACATAAACTTTAAGTATTGAAACCATTGATTATGTTTAACATAATTGATTTTGCTAAACATTAAAACCAGTCTTCTCCAGTGTAAAAGTCTTGGGTTAGGTATTTAAAGAGAACAGTGGGGTCAGCCTAGGTATTTTTCAAATATGATTATTTGTGGATTTATTGCATATGTGTTCTATCTATTTAAAATCTGAAATCTTAAAAAACTGTTTCTTTATGCCATTCTGCTAGTCCCCAAATATTACAGCTTGATTTACTTATGCCAGTCGCAACTTTTAAAACCTATTCAAGGGAATTCCTGGCGGTCCAGTGGCTAGGACTCTGCACTTTCATTGCCAGGGCCCAGGTTTGACCCCTGGTCAGGGAACTAAGATCTCTCAAGCCGTGCCGTGTGGCCAAAAAAAAAAAAAAAAAAAAAAGCCTATTCAAACGTCCCACTCATATTTTTACATAGGCACTGTGATTGCTCTTAGAAATTCAGAGTGCATGATTACTGTAGCTGTATGTAAATGACATACATGTTATGGATGCCAAAATCTAATAGATGTATTAGGTTGTAGTAGATAATTTCCCCCTCGTGGTATCATGTTTCTCTTAAATCTTTAGGAGTCTGTGGGTTGCAATCTAAATGGTCTGAGTGCTAGGTCAATTTTTTAAATATAAAGCTGTACAAAATTGTAGCTGCTTGTTACTATGTGATCGAGACAGAAACTGTGAAATCAGTTTGGCTGTTCTTGTGACATTTTAAACAAGCAAAAAAGTTAAACTGTCTATAAAGAAACTGCATTTGTAAGTTTTATTATTAAATCCACCACTGCTTTGCTGACTAATAAAAATGGAAAATGTGTGCTTTTATAGGTTTATAAAAAGGCAAGCTATCGTTTCGTGAAAAATATCTTGCACCGATTGAATACAGGTGGCTGCTTGTTTGGACTTTGAAGATGTAAAGGCTTAGTATAGATGTCTGAAAAAGGTAATACAGCACAATAAAAAAAATCTTCCTCTCTTTGCTCATCAATCCTTTGGGTATTCCATGTCAAATAAACGCTACAACAATTTATACTTAGAGTACACAGTGGAAGTGCCAGCCCTAACACTCCTTAGGACTGGATACCTGCCAGGTTTTTCACACCAATATTTAATGTGAACTAAAACGTCTTTTCCATTGGAAGTGTGAGAAGGAGCTTGCTTTCCTATATTTGGCTACGCGCTTACATGAAGTATAAAGTCAAATGCCCGTGATGTTCTCTTTATTTCAACCATGATGAATTGTGTTCATTTGTTTAAGTGCATGTGGCAGCTTTAGTGTTCCAACTATAAATTTTGGTTAACTTCTATTGACATGCTGTATTAAACTTAAGAAAAACAAATTACACTTCACCTGTTTTAATTGACTAAATGTGTCAAAAACACAGTAAGTATAACACGAAAGGTCAGAGCCTTCGTCTACACTGTAATGGGTGTCATGGCAGGGATCCAACTTTTCTTGTACATTTCATTTTTCACCAAGTTTGAGGACGAGGCATACGTTTCACGTTCACTTCCACTTCTCATTTGTACTTCAAAGTTTATCACAGGCGGTGTGACTACCAAGAACACTTTTCTCTTGTGCTATTTAAAGTTCTCTTCACAGTGACGTGCCTGCCCAGAGAATACTGATGTTCTCCTGTAAACAAGGCCTCGAGAACGGACTGTGGCATTCTCAGGAACAAAATGCTGATTTATAGCACACCATAGATCAATGTAGCACTGCCTGGAAAAGACCTCGTTTACATATCTAGTCCGTGCTTCCACGATTGAACCAGCAACCGCGTGGCTAGGGGCCGGCTTAAACTTGGCACCCTGGATTCCCTTAGGATCTGATTAAAGTTGCCAGTTCTTTTGCTCTGCGTCCAGTGGTTTATACGAATCTTTATTCCTCCATTAAAATTTATTAGCTTGATGCCCAATGATTACATAATATTCATGAAGCTCTCTCTCACCTGCTACCACCCACCTGTCCTATTTTTTCCAGAGTTACCTCTTGGTCTGGGATTTTTTCATCCCCTTTCTCAAAATTAGCTCCTTTTCCAGGGTTCCAACGTGAGTTTCCAGTGTGAATTTACGTCTGGAAAAACTCTCCACGGGGCAGGTGTTTGCAAAGTGTTACGTTTCGTACTGGGGAAGACAGGGATTCTAAAGTTTATGCCGCTTTCACCACTGCTTGTAACAATCTCATTCCGTATGACATGCTTTACCAGCAAGAAGCCACACGTTGTATGTTGGCACTAATGGGAGGCTGTCAGTATTTGTTCTGCTCTGATCCACATGGGGTGGGAAGCCTAACAGTCATCGTTATGCAAGAAGCTCAGACACTGCCTGATGGGGCCTAATCAGGGCTTTCGATTCTCCTTAAAGAAAGGAAGAGACCACCCCCGGGTATCACCACTACCGTGAAGATTCGATGAGAATGAGTCTGGTTCTAAATGACGGGCTGGCAGATTTTCTGTAAAGGGCCAGAGAGGGAAAATTTTCAGCCTTAAAGCCCAGATGGTCTCTGTCATAGCTACTCAGCTCCGCCATCCACAGCACAACCTTTTGGCATTGTGTAAACGGATAAACGGAGCTGTGTTCCAATAAATATTTATGGACAATGAAATCTGAATATCATATAAATTTCACGTGTCATCAAACAGTCTTCTTCTGACTTTTTTCCAACCATTTAAAAACATCAATACCATCCTTAGCTTGGGGGCCATACAAAAACAGATGGCAGGCTGCATTTGGCTTGAGGGTCCTAGCGTGTCACCCCTGCTCTAAGCTAATACAATATTAATTTCTAAAAGGCCCAAGACATTTAGAGTAGGGAGCTTTCCCTTTTAAAATAGAGTTGCTCTAGTCATCTCTTACATACAAGAATCGTTTCCCTCCCTTCCCTCATTTTCGGGTCAGATGGTAAATATGGTGGCCTTTGGAGTCTAATCCTGTGAGAATGGGGTGTAGCAAAGGGCGGGTGATGCCCGGCCCGTATCTGCTCCCTCCTCGCCGTCCCCACTCCCATCCTCTCTGCTGCTTGGTGCAGCAGGCCCGGGCCTCTGTGTGAGGTTTTCTTTGGCTTCTGTGAGGTGCCTTTGGCCCGTGGGGAGGTTGTGCTGGAAGTGCTGAGGCATTAAGGTCCCTTGGGAGGAGCCCTTGGCCAATGACTGAGAGAGTCGGAGGGTAAGTATCCCCGGTGTGGGTTGTCCCTGAGGGATGGTCTGCATCGCCTCTCTGGTTCCTCAGGGCGATGGGAGCCCCCGTTGCTAACAGCCGCAACCTGCTCAAGAACATAACCTCGATTGGCCTCCATCCTTTTCTGTTTCATCCCGACTTCTCTCCTGGCGCTTCTCAGGACTCCCTCCCAAATAAACAACCTGCTTGCTAGAGTCTCAAAAGATGGCACATTCTTAAATTCAAAAACAGCCTTTTGTAAATAATGAAGGCCACCGGCCTAGGTTGTAAATCTTAAATCCTTGCTTTCTCTAGGCAGAGCCGGCCACCTGTCCTTCGATTATGGCGGGGACTTTTTCTCCTCTTTTGATTTTGGCCAAAGGGCAGAAATCAGAGCTACTTGGCCCTCTGAATGCTTGCTAACCAAAGAGCATTCTGAGAAGCAGTGTGACATTTCCACCCAGGTCACACAGGTTGTTGTGCCCCGTGTGCTGTGACACATGACACAAGAAAATAGGCCAGAGGGGACACTGTGTCCTCCACCTCCTCCCCCATACCAGCCTGTGACATGTCAAAGACTATCTCTATGACAGCTCACTTTCTCTTTTCTGTTGTGAAGTGTAGGACTGGGATGAAGAAAAAGGATACGGTCTCTTTGAACTCCAAATCCTTGATAACTTTTACTCCGCGTCTAGCCCATTACAGATTTTCTTACTGCCCTCTGCAACTCTGGCCCATCTGCTGACTTTTCTTCCAAAGCACCTCTGCTTTATGGTGCTAGAATAAACTATTCCAAAAAACAATTTTTAAATCTTTATTAAAACTCTTTAAGAAGTAGTTAAAAGTTTTCCCCTGATAACGCCCTCACTCTGGATCTTTCTTTCATTAGCAGGAAGTGTGGATATGCTTTACTAACATCCCCTCTACTGGATCCTGTTTTTGAAAAGTACAACATATTTACTACTTATGGTGTAAGTGGAAAAGGAATAGGGGTGACCAGAAGCCTTTTAAGGTAAAATTTTCTTGAGGAAAGAGAAATAAAGTGAATAAGTGCAAAGGAGAGACATTACGATTACATTTATAGCAGCAAAAGGGGGTGGTGAAGGATCTGAAATCATTAAATACAGAGTTGATAAGATAGAAGGGTTATGCTTACCTAAAGCCAGAGACACAAAGAGAAGCAAATTTATATTTTACTCAGAAGTTTTTATTTTTAATAGAAGGCCCTACCAATATTTCAAGTTGAATGTCGGATTTTAAAGAATGTATGTTTGAATCATTTTCATCTTATTAACTTCTAATCCCTATGAACATTAAATCAATGTTTACTTGGACTGAAAATTTCTTAGGTACTTCGGCATAGAGAATGATGTGAAAGGCTAAGGTGAGAAAAAGGAAGACCAGGGATGGACCAGGAATTATACTTTTATAGGCCGTACTTACACAATTCAAAGTGAAATAGATGCATTCATACAGTTTAGAACTTGGCTGTGAGTCTACACTGAATATGGCCAGTTTAGTTCAGCAGGTGATCAAGATGATTCAGGAAAGAAAAATACAGTTAAGAATAGTCCCATGTCTATGATGAGCTGTGTATTAGATGAAGTCTTCTCATTTAACATTGTTACAAATAAGAACTTGGAAGGATCGATCGATGGATTGTCTTCATTCGTGCTACGTGTAGGCCCAGTGCTGGGTGTTAAAGTACTGCGGTTACTAAGATGTGGTCTCTGGCTTAAGCAGCCTCTGGTGATTTATGAGCAACACCAAAAATGGTGCAGGAAAGCCCAAGAAGTCCCTTGTGCTCTTTGATTGATTCCACTGCAATGTGGAAAACCTATGGTGTGGTCGTCGCTTTGCTTGGTCATAGATTCATATAGACTCCATCCATCCATTCACTCACTCACTCAATATTTTTGGATCACATACTATAAGCTAGATATTGTGCTAAGTGTTTCAAATGTCCGTGGGGAGTTACCCTCTTGTCTTTAGAACAAACCAACACTGAGATGTAAGGATACATTAGTAATCCTTGAGCTCCAGGAGTCATTAAAATTGAATTATGGCATTATTGAGTCTCGAAATAATCCATACATGAAAGTTAAATTATGGAAGATGACAGTCTTTGAGGACTGCTTCCTGACAACATATCACTACAGTCACATGAAGATGGGGGGTAATCTGAAGACAGGACATCCTCTATATTAGGTTCAAAGAATTAGTCACCAACTGTTGCTCTTCATAATCTATAACATCCATGCATCAAAATTCAGCAGTGGTTTTTCAAGTTTCCTACTGGTCATTTGAATAACCTTGCAGATAAAGTGTTTTACATTATGGATGGATGTCCACCACCTTAAGATCACTGCGCATCTCACTCGATTGTTCCTTGGGATGCCCAGCTGCACCTCATCATATATCACCACCTTTCAGCCGGCTCTGGTCACCCTATCTCACACTTCATCACATCCTGCATTCTTTGGGAACTCTCTGCTCTGTTAAGGAATCTGTCTCCATTGTTGCCTAATTCACTATTCCCAAACCAATTATAATTTAATCAGACTTTATTGGTGTCCAAATTAGTTCTTTTTACTGTATCAAACCAGGACTATTGCACATTATCAAAAAGGAATATTTTCTATGACCAAATGTGGTCAAGAAGTATTAAATGATACTACGTAGTTTCTGGGCTTTATTCCTCTCTTTATTGATTCTATGAACTTGAGCAGGCAACTTACTACGGAGCCTTTGTTTCATTAAACAGAAAGAAGTTAAGATACTTGCTGACTGCCCTGTTGAGGTGTCCGCGTTATGAGTTGGTCATATTGCTTTTGGTGATGTTAACTTGAGCAGGTTATTACTTTGAGCACATTTCAGAGTAGTGAGTGTCATTTTTTGGGGGGTCACCTTCTTACCTTAAACAGCTACATAATTTCCTTCATTCTGATGACCAGTCCAGGCTGAGTGTGAACTAATCTGGATCATTTGAAAGACAACCTCTATACAAAATTAAAAGACCGGTTGTTACATGATTTACTGTTGATTTAAGTAGATTTTCCTGAGTGAATTATTCCTTCAAATTTTCAAGGCAAAGTTGCCAACTTATATTTTATTATATGATGGAATTGGTCATAGCAAATGTAATATTTTTATTTACAATCATTTCACTTTTTCCATTCAGATTCTCATGTATTCTATACGTAATTTCTCACTCTTTGCTATTATAATGATCTCAAATTACCCAAATAGATTTTCCCATCACTCTGTGTGTCTTAATCTGTTCAGGCTGCAAAATACCACAGACTGCATGGCTTATAAACAACAGAAGTTTATTTCTCACAGTTCTGAAGGCTGGGAATTCCAAGATCAAGGTGCCAACATGGTTGTGTCCTAGGGGGAGCACTGTTGCTTGTTCATAGCTGGCCATCTTCTTGCTGTGTCCTCACATGATGGAAGGGTCAAGGGCGTTCACTGGAATCTTTTTCTTAAGGGCATTAATCTCATTCATGAGGGCTCCACCCTCATGACTTAAACAGAGTCATGCTTAAGTCATCCTAATACCATCATCTTTGGGGGTTAGGATTTCAACGTATGAATATTGGGGGGACACAAGCCCTCTGACTATAACATCATGTCCACTGGAATCAAACGTTGTACATTTAGAAGTTCACCCTCCCCACAAGGTTACTGCAATTCAGTGTGTTTCAGTGGGGTTTGGTAGAGCCTTGGGGAGGCCAGCCAGCAATTTCAAGATCTAATGTGAAAGGATCATGATCTCTGATCATCTCATTTCAATAATTCTAGAAGTTGTATTTGTAGATATATGGTATGTCTCATTGGTGTGACTAGCTCATTACTCAATTAGCCTTAGTGAATATTGAATTTATACTATTAAAGCAGGAAAAACATGCTTATGGGGCATTTAAATTATCATTTGGAGAATTATTTATTAGTTAGAACAATATTTCAGTTAAAAAAATCAAACTGCTGCAAATTTAGGACTACTAACTTTTACCAGGTCTTCCTTGTGTACCTCGTTATTGCCTAGGCTTAAAGCATGATATTAATCACATATGTTACAATTAAGCAGGCAGGTGTGTGTGGTCAATTTTTAATTTTGTTTTTATTTTACTCTGTAGTGTGTGGAATTTAAGACTTTGTTTATTCAGAGGATGATGAGAAAACCCTGCCTTTGGGGTACTCCATAAAAATTTACAGAAACAATGCTTTTTTCTTTAGTCAAAACAATGCATTTCATTGACTTTAATGACTACTTGAAGTTGTAATTGGTTTGCCCTTTGAAGCACTGTGGTATTTGTTAGTGGTTTTTAACTTAAGAGATGCTGGTCGATATACAAATGGACTGATAAATCTTGACAGATGTTAGAAATGGGCATTTTCAATTTAATTTCAGGAATCTGAGAAAACAAATGTTAAAGTGCAAAATAAGAGGATATGATGTTATATAGTCAAGTATACACAAAATCATACTTAGATTTATCGGGTGTGACCCAGAATGAGAACTGTGTGAACTGTAAAGATTGAGACAGGCACTGTGGCACTGATATTTATAAGTAAGCAATGGAGGGTGCATCTAGAAGAATTTTGTGTAATCTCTGACTGCCAGTAGACATAAAACTTTATGATTGGATTCAGATGGAAAAGGCAAGATGACTTGACTGATGACTTTTAGAAGGTCCATAGCCAGTCTATGATAGCCCACTGCCTACCAAGAAGACCAAAATGTCACCTATACTTACTCCTTGCTCAGCAAGCATTTCTTGAGTCCCTTCACCATCATTCACAGGTGATGGAGTTAGAAAGATAAAAAAGACACTCTCTCCCCTCTAGAATGGGGCTATATGGAAATAATAATAGTAGTAGTAGTCAAAATAATAATCATCATTTATTGGACACCTAAAATATGCTCCCTACTTAAACGCAGTTATCCCTAACACTCTGATTCTGCAAAGCATCATTTGCTCCAATTTGTCAACAAAGAAACAACCCCGAAGTGGTTAATTAACTTGTCTGAGTCACAGAGAGCGAAAAGAGAATTTGGATTGGAACCTTGTTCAGATCCCAAGGTCTAAGGTCACCGTTTTGAAAATACATGGGTCAGATCATGTAAGTCATTTAGGACATTCCAAGTAATTTATATTTTATTCTGAAGGCTACTGAACACTGCTGATTTTAAACAGCCTATGGCATGCCAGGGTTTGGGCTTTAGAGAGAAACTTCTGACAAGGATGGAGAATGGGGTTGAGACTGGAGGTAAAAAGCCATGGCAGATGTTAAAGTGGGAGAGGATGAAGTCCTAACTTAAGACATGGCAGTGAGAATGGAAAAGAAGTGGATGGATTCAAGGCATATGCCAGAGGGTGTGGGTGCAAGAATAAGGCAAGGATGACATCCAGAGGTCTAACTTGAGAAGCCAGTTAGGAGATGGTGCCATTTGGTGCCATTATCGGGATAAGAAATACAAAGAGAAGAGGGGGTGAGATTAGTTTAAAATACTGTATTGAAAAATCATACAAGCTTATTATAAAAATTAGAGCAGTACAAGAAGGCAAAAAAATGAAAGTTAGGTGTTATGCCAAATCTTAGAACTCAGAAACACTCATTACTAGATAGATAAATTACAGGATTTACTCAACATTAGATCGATGATTCTTTCCTATAAGGGATATTAGTTCCTAAAATCTCCCTCTAAAGTTAAGACAAAAGATTCTGATACATGTCAAGAGTGATTCTGGTTTGGTGACTACACATTATACATCTAAACAGTATCCTAAAGATTCAAGTTCAGTTTTTAATGTGCTAAATTTGAGGTGTTTTTGGGACGTCCATACGGAATTGTCCTTCAGTCAGATGCATTTGTGGTCTTGGATCCACAGTGAGATCAGGACTTGGATGTTATCATATAGGGGGAAGTTGAAACCCTGAAGAGGTAACACTGGGTTAGCAGGTAGAATTGATGAGGGTTGAGGATACAGCCTTTGAGGGACTCAAATATTTAAGGAGTGGGAGATATAGGAGATGACTCTCCATCTCCATCCATTCTTTATGTAGAAGAAAAACAAAGAGATATGACATGATAAAAGCCAGTTGAGAAAAGAGTTTGAAAAAGTTGTCCATAGCATCAAATGTCACAGAACAATTGAGTAGGATAGAGTGGATAATTATCCAGGGCTATAGCAATTTGGGAACAGCATGAACGGCAATTTGGTCTCACTGAGAACGGTTTCTGTAAAGTGGTGGAGAAAGAAACCACATTACAGTGAGTGAAGAACTAAGTGGGCCGCAAAGACCACTGTTAAGAAAGTTGGTTGCAAAAGACAGGGGATGCTAGAGAGACTGCTCAAGAGATACACGGGGTGGAGAGAGGGCTTGTTTTTTCACATGGAAGAGGCTTGAATCCTATGGGGAGGGTAAAATCCAAAACAGAGGAAGAGGTTCAAGTATAGGCGAAAGCAGAGCTGATTCGTGGTGGAAGATGTGGATTGCCCCACTAGCTTTGGGCAGGAGGTGGGACATCTCATTCTCTGCGACAGAAAGGGTGTAGGCTGGAAGATATACCATATAGGAAAATAGCGCTTTAAGAAAGTTTTTCCTAAATAGCTTCTGTTTTCTATGTTAAGAGAAGGATAAGAAAATCTACTGTAAATGAGGAAGATGGGGTTTGAAAAAGTTTGAGAAGGAGTAAATGTAAATGGTAAAAAAAAATTGTATGTGCTAACGGGAAAGGGAGCAGACCAGGGATATAGAAGGGACTGTTGCTTGTCCCCAAAGGCTTGATCAGAGTTGGAAGCCATGTTTCTTCCTGATGCCAGATTTCATGGCTGTGTGATTGTCTTCACGGAACTTAGATGTAGAAGCGGAGTAGATCAATGGTTAGATTGACCCAAGGGTTTCCAGTCCTTATGCGTCGGAAGAGAGATTGACAAATTCAAGAGCCAGTAGATGTTAACCAAAGAATGTTTGAATATTTGAATAGACTGTGAGACTCGGGCTACATGGGGAGAGAAGGGGAGGAAGAAAAGGCAGGTTCTCTGAGATTGATGACAGGTATTGATAAAAGTAGGAGAGCAGGGAATCTGTAAAGAGAAAAAGTTGTGACTGGGATGTGGTGCGCTAGATGTAAGAGATGGAATACTTCCAGTGGAAATGAGAAATTTAAAACAGCCGGAAGCAATTTGCATATTTTTTCATGAGGGGAACAGGGTAACTGGGAATTCCATTGTTGTGGGCTCGAAATTGCAAACACAGCAGCTGTGGTAGAACCACATGTCTGTAGAGTGAAGACAACCTCTTTCTCCCCAGCTATCAAGTCTACAGAGAACAGTCCTTCTGGAGTTAGAGAGCTGGAGCTCCATTTGGGGTGATGGAGATGGAATGAAACCCTGTCATTCCAAATCTGCTGCAGCTAATCTGAAAATCAACTTGTCTTTACTTTCAAACTAGAGTGAATTAGTTTTTTGCATCCTGCAACTTTACCGATTATCATACTAAGTGAAGTAAGCCAGGCAAAGAAAGACAAATATCATAAGACATGGCTTATACGTGGAATCTGAAAAAATGACGCCAATGAGCTTATTTACGACACAGAAATAGACTCACAGATATAGAAAACAAACTTATGGTTCCAAAGGGGAAAGGGTGGGAGAGGGATAAATTAGGAGTTTGGGGTTAACATATACACACTACTGTATATAAAATAGATAACCAACAAGGACCTATTGTATAGCACAGGGAACTCTACTCAATATCTTGTAATAATCTATAAGGGAAAAGAATCTTGAAGAGAATAGATATATATGTGTATAACTGAATCACTTTGCTGTACAACTGAAACTGACGCAACATTGTAAACCAACTATACTTCAATAAAAAAAATTCATTAAAAAAACCCACCAAACTAACGTGATTATGTGAAATGGTTTCTTTGGCCTCTTGTCACTCATGACCATGCTGTGACAGAACGCAGCACATTATACGGTGAGCACTGTAGCATCTGTCCCATTAGACTATGATTTCATCCGTGGCAGTGACTGCATCTTATTTATTTCTGAACTCCCAGTGCTTATCAGTGTCTGACACTTCGTAAGGATTCAGTAATGTTTATTTTCTCACGTAGACAGAGATAATCAGGAAGACTTCATGAACTAAGTAGGTTTTAAGCAACTGGCTGTTCTTTTTTGTCACTGTTTTCCATATTTGACTTTCTCCCAAAGGATCAATATAGCACACAGTAGGTGCATAGTAAATATTTGCAATCAGTTGATTATAAAAGAGCATCCTGCCTTGATTGTAGAATTTTGGACATTGCTTTGTTGTTATTTCTGTAAACCTGCACCTGTGGAACTATTATACATTTACACAGATTCCATTTAGTTTTCTTAGTTCTGACCAAAAAATATGTTTTATTTCCAGAAAATATGCCTTTGAAATACGGCTTCTGCACCTTGTTGAAAGTATTTATCACATGATTCTGACTCTGATGGAATGATTTCAGTAGGAGTGGAATATCTCTGTACATTTATGGATCCTATGAGAGATCTAGGATGGTTGCAGACATTTAGAAGTTTACTGAGAACTCTTCTGAAAATGTTATACCCATTGATGTGAAGCTTGTCTACCTCACAAAAGTGGAAGGTTGAACCCCCAGTTTATTTTTATCTTTTTTTTTTTTTTCCTTGACAAGTTCCATACCAGTCAAAATCATTGAATAATTACTCAGAGAGCTCAAGTGTGGTTTGGGTAAATTAACATGCCTGGGGGATCATTTGACTGACACAGGATGGAAAAAATTTTGCAATTTAAAAAAAGGTGGAAAAGCCATTTTAATTACAGGAATAATTGTGTACTGGCAACTGGAATGGCTAGTTCCTTTCAGGGGCACAAGCAGATGTCAGAACTTGGTAGAAAGTTTGGCTGGATCCTGTGCCATAGTCTTTGAGATTCTCTGCTCTGTTCTCAATTTTAGGGGGTGCTGCTCGTCTTGTCTTGGACCAAAGTGACCTTCTTTATTTTTACTGTTTGCTGAGAGCTCAGTATCTATCATCTATTTATCTATCATCTAGAGAAGTTTGAGGTATCCAGTCCCTAGATGTCTCATAAATATTTATAAAACTCCACTTAACACAGAAAGGGACCATGAGGGTGTGGAAGAGCATCAGCTGATTTAATTGTGATCCCGACTGAAAGTATTTCTATATTCAATGGCCATCACAAATAGCCACATGCTAATAATAACATCTTCAATCTTTTTTTTAAAAAATTAATTAATTAATTTATGGCTATGTTGGGTCTTCATTTCTGTGCGAGGGCTTTCTCTACTTGTGGCAAGCGGGGGCCACTCTTCATTGCGGTGCGCGGGCCTCTCACTATTGCGGCCTCCCTTGCTGCGGACCACAGGCTCCAGACGCGCAGGCTCAGTAGTTGTGGCTCACGGGCCTAGTTGCTCCGTGGCATGTGGGATCTTCCCAGACCAGTGCTCGAACCCGTGTCCTCTGCATTAGCAGGCAGATTCTCAACCACTGCGCCACCAGGGAAGCCCTTCAATCTTTTTTTGACCACAGATTTTAAAACCCTAGTAAGGTAGGAGGCCTGATGTATTACTGTTCTACAGCAATTTCAAGATTTCTGGCACAGACTTAGTGATGAGACAATGCCCTGTGTGACAAACCAAGATAAATTGTTTCTTTGAAATCTGGCTCAAAACATCAGTGTTGGTTATTTGAAAATTTCATCAAATGCAGTTTAGATCACTTTAAACTTATAAACAGTACCCAGAAGGAATAGTCTCATGGAAAAGAAATATAAGCCTGTACCAATTTAATTAGCTGTTTTCACCATTGGCTTAAGAATCAACATTTACAGGTACAAATGAACTTATTTACAAAACAGAAATAAAATCACAGATGTAGAAAACAAACTTATGGTTACCATGGGGGAAAGGGCGGTGGGAGGGATAAATTGGAAGATTGGGATTGACATATACACACTGCTATGTATAAAATAGATAACTAATAAGGACCTACTGTATAGCACAGGGAACTCTTCTCAGTACTCTGTAATGACCTGTATGGGAAAAGAATCTAAAAAAGAGTGGATCTATGCATATGTATAACAGATTCACTTTGCTGTACACCTGAAACTAACACAACATTGTAAATCAACTCTACTCCAATAAAAATTTAAAAAATCAACATTTACATAGTGGGATATGTTTTTTTATAAAATGTCACAAAGTAAAATAATTATGTGTCAATTAATAGTCTCGATTTCTGAAACAACTGAATGTTTCCTTTTTCCAAGTTAAAGACTTTTCAAGAAAGATTTAAATAAGTATTCAATCCCAACCAGATGTTACTGTAATCCCTCTGAAAGAATAGTCAGTAACAATTTTTTTCATTCCTGATTGCTTGTCTTGTTGACAAGACTTTTCCGAATTCTTCTTGGATCCTAAGAAACAAAAAAGGGATTGGGGGGGGGGCATAAAATCTGTTACTTCCTGCTATTAAGTTAGACAATTTGCTTTTGCTTTTTCAGATTTAGTTCATATACATTTTCCTAATGTGTCAGGAAAGCTGGGCTCACCCCATGGCTCTGGTTTCACCCCTAAGTGAGTGATTTTAGGGTCAATTTTTCCCATGTCTGCTCCTGGATTCTTATTTGAATCAAAACCAAGCTTTGACTTCACTTTTGGTGTTGCTGACTGCAAATTTCTAATAATCTACCTCTTCAACAAGTCTTCCCTTTTTCCTACACCTGTTGATGATATTCCCAAACATTGTTTTCTGTCCCCTTGACTTCTATTATAATGTATTTTTGTGCCATGTTCAAAGACGTCTTTCCAAAAAATAATCTTTTTTGCTACTGTTCTCCCAATCATAGCTCAAAATAATATTTCTTAATGGCTATAAGTGGCTAAGTCACAAACCAAACACAGTGTCTGGAGACAAATTTCCTAAAGTGAGCTGCTGTGTTAAGAGACCCATCACCTGTTGTCTCCCTAGGTGTTACGTGGTGACAGAGAGAACGATGAAAGAAACTAGCTGTTCATCTGTTGGAGCAGGAATTTAATTATTTCATCCTCCTCACAGCCCTGTGATTAAGAGTACCCTTATTTTTCTTACATTGTAGATGAGGAAACTGAGGTGTAAGAGGTTAAACAATGTTCCTCGGATCACACAGTGAGGAACTAGCAGATCGGGGGTTTGACCTTCGGTCGTTGCCATTTTGAGGACTGTCTGTACTCTTAACTACCACGTGCATCAACCCAACCAGCATTGAGAAACATTTTCAACAGATCATAAAAAGAACTTGTGTAATGGGAAGAGTCAAAGCTCAGCTTATGTGAATGTTGGGTGAATCCTCCTGTCTTATACAGTACTGTTCAACGATGCCCCAAACGCCTCCATTGTGTCCGGAGAGAAAAGTATGACCTCCCTGGAGTTAAACTCTGGGAAACCAATAAAAAGACTTGCAAGACATTGATTTATAAAGTGAAAGTTCAAGTTACTTCTGTAAAGAGAAATAGATGTCTATAGGATTACAAATATTCATCATTTGGAGAGAGTTTTTTCTTTAGCAAGGATTCACTCAGGAAATCCATTTATATATTACAAAGCTTCTATAATCAGAAAAAAGAAACAATGTTCATAATGGATTTTTCTTTAAATACTGTAGCTGAATGATTGTTATGGGCTGACTTGTGTCCCCCCGCCCCCAGATTCCTGTGTAGAAGCCTAATCCCCCAGTACCTCAGAATGTGACTGTATTTGGAGATAGGCCCTTTAAAGAGGTAATGAAGGTGAATGAGGTCATATGGTAGGCACTAATCCAATAGGACTGGCCTCCTTATAAGAAGAAGAGATTAGGACACAGACACACGTGGAAAAGATGATGTGAGGACACAGGGAGAAAGTGGCCACGTGTAAGCCAAGGAGAGAGAGTCAAATTGCACATAACTTGATCTGGCACTTCCAGCCTCCAGATCCATGAGAAATAAATTTCTGTTGTTTAAGCCACTCAGTCTGTGGTGTTTTGTTATGACAGCTAATATGATTAAATTTTTTATTGTAGAATGATTTCCATTTTACTAAACAATATTGCAAAGTTAGAGTTTACCGTCTCTCAACAGCCCTGAGGATGTCCTGAATGACTTTTTTTTTTAAAGCTTAATTTATTCAATTATTTATGCTTGTGTGTATATCATAGGTATAGCTAGCTTATATATACAAGTGAGATGAATGACAGCAATGATACCAGGGATGGGAGCGAGGAATAAGGATTACTTTTTTTTTAAGATTTTAATTTAATTAATTAATTTATTTTTGGCTGCATTGGGTCTTCGTTGCTGCGCACAGGCTTTCTCTAGTTGTGGCTAGTGGGGGCCGCTCTTTGTTGCAGTGCGCGGGCTTCTCGTTGCAGTGGCTTCTCTTGTTGCAGATCACAGGCTTCAGTAGTTACGGCACATGGGCTCAGTAGTTGTGGCTTGTGGGCTCTAGAGCACAGGCTCAGTAGTTGTGGCGCATGGGCTTAATTGCTCAGTGGCATGTGGGATCTTCCCAGACCAGGGCTCGAACTCGTGTCCCCTTCACAGGCAGGTGGATTCGTATCCACTTCACCACCAGGGAAGTCCCCTGAATGACTTTTAATCTACTTCCTAGATTCTGCAATTGCTTGTCTTTTACATTTTCGCTGGTAATAAATTATATTATTGCTTAATGATAGTGATTAGATTTGGTAAACACTCTAGGCCAGCACTGAACAGTTAAAATATAATGTGAACCATTAATGATCACAGTATTAAAGTTTCTAGTAGCCACATTAAAAAGTAAAAAGAGGCAGGTGAAGTTAATTTTTATATGACTGTATAGTCATATATGTTAAATCATATATATATTAATATTATATATGATGTAGTCCAAATAGAATCCATTCAACATGCAGTCAGCATAAAACTATTATTATTTTTTTAAACAGTAATACAATATTCAAATTTATTCAGAACTTTTTCAAAGCATCACAAAAATATGTTCACCAAATCTCTACACAATATTTCTGTTTTCTGCCTGTTACATCTAAGGTCAATATTTTTCTTTTAAACTTTAGAAAACTGTGCTTATTTTATTTTATTATTAGTTGTCCATTTTATACATATTAGTGTATATATGTCAATCCCAATCTCCCAATTCATCACACCACCACCACCATTAATAAAATTATTAATGAGACCTTTTACATTCGTTTTTTTTCCATCCTAAGTCTTCACACTCAGGGAGCTCCCTCACCTCCTCCCTCACCCAGAATTCCCTCACACGGACAAAAAAAGAAAAAAAAACACAACTCTTCAGATTTTACTCTTAGAGTGTAATAGGGTAGGCGGTCAGCAAGCAGCCTTTATTGGTCTTGCTCAGCCATTGGTCTGGCATCGTACTGGGCCCCGCCCCCTCCCCTTCCTCTGTATAAAAGGAGCCCGAATTCAGAGTGAGGGAATATGGTTCTTTGACACACCTGTCTGCCATCTTCTCAGTCTGCGGGCTTTCCAATTAAAGTCGTTCTTCCTTGCCCCAATGCCTCCTCTCCCGATTTATTGGCCTGCATTTGATGAGCAGAGTGAGCTTGGGCTCAGGGTCAAGAGCAGATCTCATTTTGGACCACATTTCAAATGCTCAGTAGTCAGTGTGGCTAGTGGATGGGACAGCTCTAGACCAACTGTTGAGAATTTCAGAGACACCTTTCTCCGAAAGCAGTGTATTATATTTGCACATCTTTTTAAGGCAGTGCTTCTGCAGGTGCCTGAGGTTACCTGTGGTATGTTGGGTTTTTTTCAGTTTCAATTTCAGAATGCGATGTGCTCTTACATGAGAGCATACACTTGGAGTTCGGTGTACAGATTCCTACGGACAAAATGCAATAGGAGGAAGCCATCACCAAAGTTCCAATCAGGCTACGTTTGCCTAGGAGGGGTTACTGGAAACATTCCATTCCCTTCAATAAATATTTATGAAATTGCCCACTACAAGCGAGGTATTAAGAGAGAAAATATGTGTAAGAGAGAAAACTCGTTAGTTTTCAAATTGAGTTATCTTAAATATTGAAACTCTGTAAATGGATTAAAGGGGAAAATGCTCCCATTTGTGGTTTTTTCCTCTGTTCTCTCATACACAATCTCATATATCCCTTCATAATCTTGGGAGCTTTATACAAATGAGTCAGCTGAAGCTTGGAAGTTTTAAATAAATTTTCCAAGATCACTTTGTTCACAACTGGTGATGTCGCTCATCCATATTTGATTTTAAAAGATTCGTGAGATGGTTAAATCTTATTCCAGTGCATGTTTTCTATTTGAGAAATTTCAAAGTAACGTGACGTGTGTATGAATTTTACAGAAACCATTAAGCCTAGCTCTCAAGGGCACGGATTTTGAAGTAGGCTGGACTCAAGTTCAAGTTCCTCCTCTTCCACTTAGAAGTTTTTTTATTTTTTAAACCTTATTTAAACCCCAGAAGCCTGTTTCCTCTTTTAGAAAATGGGCATTGTAATAGTTCCTATCTCGTAGGGTTGTATTAGGGCTGAGTGAGCTAATGCAGGGAAAGTACACCGTGCCAGGCATGGGCTAATGACTCACCAAATGTTAGCTGCTTGTTCTTTTTTTTATCATAAGCAGTGACAGGCCTGGTACATGTTAACTCTTTCAATTTACAGGAATTTTCTCCACTACTCATATACATTATATATTTATATACAAAATTTGATTAAGCAGAGACGCCTGGAGTACTTTTCCATAATTAACCACTCAAACCATCTTAGAGAATGAGAACAGCCCTCTGACGCAGACCTGACATTCACCAACAGCTGGTGCAGAGGACAGTGCTGATGTCCTTCTACCTAAGAACTAAGAGTTTTATCCGACAGAGGTGGTGACCCTGATTTCTCTCTGAAAGATACCTGAATGCCAGCCAATGCTGCTTTAGGATCTGACACACCACCTGACCCATCTAAATGCAGATAGAGGAATAAGGTTTTTCAAAGGTCACATTGAAGCCATTCAAAGTGTTTTACGTGTTTTTGCTATGACTGAAGATTGTATTAAGACAACTGTAACAAAAACAACAAAAATCGAAATGAACCGATGAACGAAAATAGAAAAAGAAAGGGAAAAGAGAGCTTCTGTCCAGGATTGAAATTCTTCCACTCGTCAGTCTTAACCTTTTTGATAATTATATCATGTGTAGCAGCAAAGAAACAAAAGGGGATAAAGGTCTTAGGATTTATATTGATAAACTACGTGTGGTGCTCAAAAATGGCATGGAATATCTTGTTTAAGCTGTAAAAATATATTAGCGTGTCATGTTATCTTCATAAATTCTTCTCACACGTAGGGTGGGTGGAGTTCCCAAACCCCAAGGCACATCACCAATTTGGCTGGTCACTGCAATTCATCAATTGTTTTGTCACAAATTTGCAGGCATACAGTTGGGACTGAGGTATTATGATTCTAGAGGGTTTGATAATAGGTGAATTATTAGCTGTTGGGGACAGATTTGTTTCAGAGCCTTTCTGTGGCAGTCTCTCATATAGGAAGGCGATCATTCTCATGGAATTTGCTCCCTCAGACTTAAACAGATTCTGACTAGAGCTTGTAATTTTTTTCCCAGTAAAATTTCATTAGTGGTTAATCACGAAGGGTAGAGCTTTCCGGAAGTTCAGCAAGTGTGTTGAGAGTTCAAACATGTCAAATTTTAATCAGTCTCACAATGGAACAACCTTGGAGATTCTTTGTTACCATGTTTACACACACTTGTATTCCGTTCTTCCATGTATGATCACATGTTGAACTTGAGATTTGAACCTTTTTGGAAAACAAAAAGACTTTTAGAGCTTATTTCTTCTTAGGCTGAGCAATTTTACTTTTTGGTCTTTGAATATTTCAACAGCATCTAACTTAGATAAGGATGCAAGAAGTTAAATGCTTTTTGTGGATGTTACAGATCAAGCCACATCAACCCAAAGTGTGCTTAAGCCTCTTCATTCCTTTCTAAAAGCTTCTCAAAGAAGCCACATGAGTCAGGGCAGATTAAGCAGTATCATCTCTACCTCCAAAGGTGTATACATTTGTGGGAAACTGAAAGGAGATAAGCCACAAAGGAATGTAATAAAGTTCTCAATAAATTCTCAAAGCTCCAAATTTCTATTTTAGAAGAGTTTCTTTGTATTTAGGTAATTATTTTAGTTCACGCGTTGTCATCAACTCCAAACTTAGCTTGACTGCTAAAATATTATTAATTGCTCATATTTTTTTCAGTGGGGGTCGGAAGATATGCAAATAACGAAGGGTTTCCAAAAAAGTCAACACAAAATATAGTTAAATTGGAAGAATTAGATAATGAAACACATAATTTAAATTATGCTGAATCCAAAGTTTTGGCTAGGAATACAACGCTGTCAGACTTTTGTGCTGTTTTTCCTGTTTTACTGAAGACTGGGTTCACCTGAAAACCGCATCTATATTTTCCTAACTGGAGGACAGAAGGAGAATATCAGACGTGAATTAAAGAAGGAGAAATGGTCACCTGGGCAGCAGAAGTCCCAAGTGGCAGTTGCATCTACAGCAAACATTCTCGAATACTGAAGTAGATCTAGAATACTACTAAAGCGTTTTATCTTTTTGCTGTGTTGGAATATTTTTTTGGGTGAGGGGCATTTCTGTTTCAGCAAAGAATTATGAGGCTGAATTACTGGGAGTGCGATTTGGGGCCTGAAAGATATTTGATTATGCACTATTGAGGGCTAATAATTAAAATGAGGTATGAGTCACAGACACTATGTATTCAAAAGTTATGTGAATTATTTCTAAGTTATTTTGAACCCTTTTGTCAGCCCTATACCTCTCATGCCATTTTAGAGAGCCTTTGGCTGAGGGCAGACTCAGTCTTAGATTATCTTATTTAAAATGCATTATGAGGGACTTCCCTGGCGGTCCAGTGGTTAAGACTTTGCCTTCCAATGCAGGGGGTGCGGATTTGATCCCTGGTCGGGAGTTAAGATCCCACATGCCTCACGGCCAAAAAACCAAAACATAAAACAGAAGCAATATAGTAATGAATTCAATAAAGACTTTAAAAATGGTCCACATCAGGGGCTTCCCTGGTGGTGCAGTGGTTAAGAATCTGCCTGCCAATGCAGGGGACACAGGTTCGATCCCTGGTCCAGAAAGATCTCATATGCCGTGGAGCAAATAAGCCCATGTGCCATAACGACTGAGCCTGTGCTCTAGAGCCCATGAGCCACAACTACTGAGCCCACATGCCGCAACTACTGAAGTCCGTGTGCCTAGAGACCGTGCTCTGCAACAAGAGAAACCACTGCAATGAGAAGCCTGTGCACCACAACAAAGAGTAGACCCTGCTCGCCACAACTAGAGAAATCCTGCTCACAGCAGCGAACACCCAACACAGCCAAAATAAATAAATAAATAAATAAATAAATAAATAAATAAATAACTTAAAAAAATAATAATCAATAAAAGAAATGGTTCACATAAAAAAATCTTTAAAAAAAGTAAAATGCATTATGAGGGATACAAAAGAAATCTAAATTGTAGATTATATTCTGGAAACTTACAGACTATTTTGGGAAAGCAGCACTCACTCATAAGAGTAGAAAGAGGGAGAAGACCAGTGAGGGTTGAGGTGCTACAGAGTGACTGCACTTGGATGGCAATGAACAGGGAGGGTGATAATCCAGGCCTGCATGGGATGGTGGGGCAAGCTGACTAAATGTTGAGGTTGAGATGTATCTGGTATGAGGAACTGGAAGGCCTTCTCCCTCTTACCTATTTGTTTAACTCAGCTGCTCATTCAAAATGTGTGTTGGGCCTGGACAGTGGGCCGGGTGCCTTGGAAGGGAGCATAGCGCTGAGGACAGCAGGTGTGGTTGTTACCTCCAGAAAGTTTAGGGTCCAGCGGCTGCAGGCAGACATGTGGAAACAAACAAATGCATCTAACAGCAAACCGTGGTGAACAATAGTTAAGAAAAGCAAGATGCTGTGAGAAAGATTGTGGGTTGGGGAATGAAGGTCTGAAGAAGAGGCACTTAGGCTGAGATTTGTAGGATCTATTTATTAAGATATAAAGACACACTTCTTCCATGAGATTTGCTAGAATTAGATAGAATTCTCTACTGAATTGTTCTTATATAATCATGTGTGTGATAGATGAAATAAAGACATACTTAAGGCATGCTCATTTAATTCAGCAAGTGTATCAGTCAGGGGCCCAGCAAGAAACAGATGCTATGTGTAACATGGAGAACTTCAAGAGGGTTTGATACATTGTACAAAGCTGTGGGGAGGGATAATGCAGTACTCCCAGGACCATTCATAGCAGAGCCATCACAATCCCTAGACCCAAAGAGACAGGTGGGTAGCATGGTTACTAAGATCTTCAGGGAGAAAGCAGTAAGGAGAGGGGCAGTGACCTCGGTCGAGGGACACAGCAGCCTGAGGTGACCCCCCCATCCCCAGTGCCCAATCCTTTTCCTTCTGCTCTCCTGGTAGGTCCCCTTCCGCTGGCCTCAACTAGAAGTCAGAAGACCATGACTTCCACA
Organism: Balaenoptera ricei; assembly: GCF_028023285.1. Classification (NCBI taxonomy): domain Eukaryota; kingdom Metazoa; phylum Chordata; class Mammalia; order Artiodactyla; family Balaenopteridae; genus Balaenoptera; species Balaenoptera ricei. The sequence goes on from NC_082644.1 coordinate 6,650,883, forward strand.
CAGGTCGGCCTCCCAGCATAGAGATCAAGGTCCAGAAGGTGGAGCCTGGATCTGGTATGGTGGTGGTGGTGGTGGGGGGCGCAGACAGAAGATAGCTCACACGGCAAGTCTACACAAAGAACCTCCTGTGGGCAAAGCTCAGAGGTGGGGATGCAGAAGAAATAGAAGCCCTGTGAAAAGATTTATGAAGATTTGTTCTGTTGTGAATTCATTTGTGGGGGGGTGTGGTGTGATTTATCAGAATCAAAAACACTGCTGTCTAGATACCATTACAGTAGACATTTCTTGTACGATTTCTCCTGTGTGGAAATTCAGACTTCTCTCCTAGGGGCTGCGTTTCCTCCATAGTGTCTATCATAATATTATCCGAACCATGTTGGAAAGTTATGCTGCATGTGACACAATGTCCCGGGGAGTCTCACAACCCAGTCCCCTTGTAACCAGGGTCACGCAGGCACTTATAGCACATTCTTTTCTTTTTAAATTATTATTATTTATTTTTCTGTTTTAGCCGCGCCATGTGGGATCTTAGTTCCCCTCCCAGGAATCGAACCCTGCATTGGAAGCTCGGAGTCTTAACCACTGGACCACCGGGAAGTCCTACAGCACATTCTTACAAGGTCACCTTTTCTGCTCTTTCTTGGGGAAGCTTTGCAGTTTTTTTTTTTCTCAGCAAGGCTAGGGATGTGGCAGAGCAAGGAGGCAGGAACTGAAACGTGCTGATAATAGCAGCTGACTTTGTACACGGAGATTCCTGGAAGAGGAAGGAAAGGCTGCATTCTCCAAGCAGCCCCAATTCCCTTTGCCACTTTGGTTTCAAACCCTGCAGGAAAGAGACAGCTCTGAAAATGACAAGCCATCACTTGCTCATCATTACATGGTCACACGGGAAGCAGCGAGCACGCAAGCCTACGGGGTCACCGGTGGGTCTGGAAATCTTTGTAATTTTATAGGGAGGGTCACCACTGGCGGCAGGTGGCATGATGGGACGCTGACAGTTTACTCCTTCACCAGGAAGGATGCTAAGCAGTTGTGTTAAATGATGATATACGTGTGTACAGGATACACTTTCGTTATAAAATTTTCCCCAAACGTGAGAATCTCTGTTAATTCTTGCCGTGGGCCTGCGGGTCAGGCTGGGCGGGTCCTGCTAAGTCCCATCTCGGATGAGAAATTGCGTCTCAGAGGCCGGCTGGCCCGTCAGCGTCATGCAGCTGAGAAGTGGCAGAGGTGCTGGAAACTAATTCCAATTAAAAAAAAAAAAAAGTCACAGCAGTTTCCAGTGGAAGATTTCAAAGCAGAGAACATCTAGGACTCTCACTGTTCTCGGAAAATTCGAGAGTGTTGGGATAGTCAGGAGCTTTTCTTTTGTTTATAAATGTGTCCAGTGAAAAGACAACTGTGGTTGGAAGGAAAATTCCACTCTGTTTGAACGGCTGTTCAAATAGCTCCTTCCTGGTTGTTTCCCTCTTGAGAATACCGGCAACTGGCCTGGAAGCTGTTTGAGGACAGTCTCAGGCCGTTTTCCCTCTTGCTGTCACAAGTGTTTACTCTCAGTACAGTGGAACTCATTCCAGTGCTTTGAACAGTTTTAAAAAGGCTCCTTTGGCTGCTAGACGGAGAAGAGACAGTGGATGAGATGGAGGCAGGAGAGGCCACCTGGAAGGCTGGTGCCCTCATCTCAGTGAGGGAGGATGGTGTTTGGACCGAAGGGTAGCAGAGGGGGTGGTAAGAAGTATATTTTCGTATTTTGAAAGCACAGCCAGCAGGACTTCCTGACGGTTTAGACGTGAGTTGTGAGAAAAGAGAGGCGTCAAGAATCAAGACAAGTGTTTTGGCCTGAGGGCCTGAAGGGAGAGAGTGGCCACCAGCAAAGATGGGGAGGTGGGAGGAGAAGCCAATGTGGACGGATGGTCAAGAGTCCAGTTCTGGAAATGTGGAACTCGACACGCCTGTTACACATTTGTATTAGTTGGTTTTCTTCCTCCCTCCCTCCCTTCCTTCCTTCCTTCTTTTTTTTCTTTCTTCATTTTCTCCATTTGTTCTTTTATAATGTCAAATTAAGGCAAGACATATCGAATTTCTATTTAATATAGTTTATTTCACTTTTCTAGCTTCCAAATAGTCACCTGCAAGAGGGGAAAAAAGAAATCAGAAACAAGTACTCTTAGTATTTTTTAAAAATTTATTGGACTTCCCTGGTGGCGCAGTGGTTGAGGGTCTGCCTGCCAATGCAGGGGACAAGGGTTCGAGCCCTGGTCTGGGAAGAGCCCACATGCCGCGGAGCAACTAGGCCCATGAGCCACAACTACTGAGCCTGCGCGTCTGGAGCCTGTGCTCCTCAACAAGAGAGGCCGCGATAATGAGAGGCCCGCGCGCCGCGATGAAGAGTGGCCCCCACTTGCTGCAACTAGAGAAAGCCCTCGCACAGAAACGAAGAGCCAACACAGCCCTAAATAAATAAATAAATAAATAAAAATAAAAACCCAAAGTTAAAAAAAAAAAAAATTTATTTATTTTTGGCTGGGGGAGGGGCAATACAGGGGGAGGGGGTTAAGAGGTACAAAGTACTATGTATAAAATAAGTAAGCTACAAGGATATATTATACAACATGGGGAATATAGCCCCTATTTTATAATAACTATAAATGGAATATAACTTAAAAAAACTGTGAATCACTATATTGTACACTTGTAACTTATATAATATTGTACAACAACTATACTTCAATTAAAAAAAAAAGAAAAAAAAACAGGAAATACAACTCCATTATGGACTGGCTGTTTTCTTCCTATTTGTGATGGTCTCCGCCTTAACTTCCCTATCTAAAACAAGTCCTTTAAGATCCGTCTCAAATTGCTCCTCAGCGAAGCAGCCTGAGAACGTCCACTCTCATCAAAGTCTACTTCCTGGGCAGCTATGCACAGCTATTAAGCTGTATCATTGATTTAGACACAGTTATTGTGGAACTGATCACATGCAGCTTAGCACAGTGTTACACAGCTTTTAAAATTTTTCCGTGCATGTAATTCTTCGCTCTCCAGTAAGTTTCTAAGGTGTCTGACAGTAGATAGGTCGTGCCGTTTTGTTCTGGGTGCAATGTATTTTTTTGTTGAACGAAATAATTTATTCATTTACTCAAGCTCACTAAAAGCCAGGAGCTGTGCTGAGTATTGGCATACACCAAGCTTTATCTGTTATTTATTAATTCAACACATTTTTGAGTGTCTAACATCTGCCAGGTAATTGAGATACAGGAATAAAGAAAATTAAATTTCTAGTTTTGTGGACCTTACATCTTAGAAGTGGGGGCAGAGCATAAAGAATAACCAATATGTACATATTCTCAGGTACTGATAAGGGCTGTGAAGAAAATGAAACACGATGGGGTGATAGGGAGGGATGGAGGCTGAGTGTCGGGGTGACTGGGGGAAGATGGTGAGGAAGGGTCTCTCTTAGCAGATGGCATTTGAGCAGAGGACTGAGTGAAGTGAGGGGCTGGGACAAGCAAACATCTGCCTGGCGAGAGCTCCTGGCAGAGGGGAGGGCAGGTTCAAGTGCCCGTGATAGTGGTGCCCATGGCATGTCTTGGCACAGTGAGAAGGTCACTGTAGCTAAGAGACCCTGAGTGATGGGGGATGGGGGGTGGGGGACTCCCAGGAGGTGAGGTCAGGGGGCAGGCAGGGCCAGCTTATGGTGGGCTTTAAAGGATTTAATTCCACACAGGAAGGGAAGATGGTGGGAGGTTTTGAGACCACTGACATAGTCTGATTTATGATGAATGAGACGAATGAGAAAGATCCCAGAACTGTTCTAAGGAAACTGAAAATCTCAGAGTTCTACTATGCAAACATCCATAGCCATTTTTATTAAACTATGAAATAAAAAAAGGAAATTTACTAAAACTTAAAAAATTCTAACTATGTATATGGTATTAAGTAGGGTGTATATATAAGTGGGTAATTGTGGGAAGTAGCAAATAGTAAATTTAAGTCGAAAATTATAGCCTCCAAAGTTATAAAGGTGGGGAATGTAGCATTTACAAACTGAAAACTCCAGTCCAAGAAATGCAACGTATTCATTTGAGAAATGAAAGGTGTGGTGATTTTTTTTTACTTCTATATTTGTACATCTCAAAATATCAAGGTATGATTTAAATACTCTATGTAATAATATAAATTTCTATTAGTTGAGTTGTGGGACCCAAGGAATATTAACAAATATTTGCAGCACTTGTTTGCCTCAAATAAGGGCATAGTGATTAGTTAAGTGGATCTGAGGGGCTGTGAAATAGAAACAATTATATGATCTTAAGGTATTAAACAATCAAAACTATTTTTTTTTTCTGCCCACAGATGAGATCTTAGCACTGTAATTAAGGCATCTGGGCTGTGATATTAATTTTGACACTGATGTGATAGGCTACTTGGAGCAAGAAGGAATAACGGAGGAAACAGCCAATGCTTATTGAGTGCTCTCTTTGTGCGGGAACTCTGTGAGCTACGTGCTTTGTGTGGGTGTTTTCTTGCCAGAGTTCTGAACCAAATGAGAGAGAAAACAAAACTGGTCACAGGGAGAGCCAAACATCACCTTTACGACAAATGAAGCTGTTACCAGACAACGTGGCAACAACAGGCTTCAAGCAGCAAACCCTGGAATTAGATGGATTTCTGCATCCAGATTTTCCACGGAAGGGTAACCTAAGATGAGTATTTAGAGCAGGGCAGAAGTTGAGTGTTCCGTGGGCAGCTGATCCCAGGATAAAGGGAGAGAAACGATCTGTTCTACCTCCTCTTCCAAAGGGGGTACTCAGGGGTATTTGAGGATATCCTCTCTTCACTGAAATTACAGAAATAGACAAGAACTGTTCTTCCTGGTAATGAATGTATTAGCTCATTTAATTCTCACAGAAACCCTACAGAGTGGGTATTATCATGATTTTACTACACAGAAACAAAGGCACAGAGAGGTGAAGTAAATTGCCAAACGTCTCACAGCCCTGGCAATGATGGAAGCAGACTTGAACGCTGGCAGTTTGGTCCTAGAATTCTCACCAATCCTGCTTCTCTCATCGTTTTTAGCTGAGCTTTCTTATCTGAAAAATGACGGGATTAGGCTAGAAACATCTCTGAGAATTCCTTTCAACCTTAAAATGCTTTAATATGCCTTTAGGTTTACTGCACACATATCTGGGTGTGTGAACTATTTTAAACTCCTCAGGCAAGGGAGAATATGGAACAACATTATATACAACTTAGAATGTTATTCTGATGAAAAGTCTCAGTAGGTAATTGTAACCCAATTCTCTTTTCAATGTGGAAAACTTAACAGTTTAAAAAGGAGCAGACAGATGGAATTTTGCTAATGTGTCCAAGAAGGAAATATGATTTCACATGCATATTATATGCAAGTTTATGAATGCAGTCATAGTGTCTGGAACCGAGGTAGGAAACTGTGATGAAAATCAGTGAAGTAAAATATCAAAATAAAACATTGCATGACAACTCCTAATGGGGAGCAACGCTGGTGCCTTTAATAAAACTTGGGAGTATTAATGTGAGATGTAAGTGGCTGAAGGATTCTGAATTTCCCCGGCAATATTCATATGTCACAAAATGAATGTTAGCTGGCAACAATTCAAGAAGCGACACACTTAACATACCACTGTTGAGATGCCCACGTTATGATCACTCACGGTAAATTGTGACATTTTACTTTGTGTTAAATTAAGTAGACCCTTGTTTATAATTTCCTAAGAACTTGTTGAAAACAAAGATTTAGGATTATAATCTCAACTAAGGATGGAATGTGCGACTTAGGTAACAAGCTCACCTTTGTATATTTGAGAGGGTACGGGCATTATCAACATATTTCAGTGTCTTCCTGGCAGCAGAGAATTTACTCCACATTTAAATCCACCCTGGGCATTTTGGAATAATGTTTTTGATTGAAGATTTTAAAAAAATCACCTTGAACTAATCAGCTTCTAAAAATGACTTCAAACCAATGTAAGTTCTAATTATGTAATTAATAGTTCAAATAACTTCAATTTTGATGTCAAATTAATTTGGTAGTTGGCAAGTATCAGATACCTTTATTCAATGCAATACATTTAAATTCCAGCTGATGCTGGAATTCTTCTCTTCTCTACCAAAAAAAAAAAAATCAAAAGAATGGCATTTCCTTTATTAATTAAATAATATATCTCTGAAGAGTGTGACTTTAAAAAAAAAAAAAAGCATTTTCTTTCTTCAGGGGTTGCTTTGGTATTATGTATAACTACAGTTATAATTCTCAGCTTATAGCTACTATCCTCTTAATAGTATTATTTTTCCAGAATTCTTCTGGCACCTCAGGGGTTCTTTCCAAAGAATTTTTTTTTCTTTTTGGTTAAAAAGAGGTTTATTTGCCTGCTGGAACTTTATGTATACTTGCTCTTTCCCAAGTGTGTGTGTGTGTTTTGAAATTATGTCTTTACAACTATGGTATGAATGGGATGTTACGATTCTTGATTTCCATAAAGAGTCTAAGCATAAGAATGATTTTTTAATGATACAATTTAATCTACATATACATTATAAATTACTTCTAATAATATGTTTTCTTTATTGACTAACATCTCAGGATAGAGGACACGAATTAGTAAGGAGTAGAGCTGGCATATTAAAGAGAGAAATGAAAAATGCCTATACTCTGGAGCAGAGTGGTTTAATAAAATAAATAGAAAAAGGACCAGAATCTTTTTTCCTCAGTGCATATTACAAAGTGTAATAAAGTCTCTAAATGTATAGCATAGAGTAAACTAAAACTACGTTATTTGACTCCTAATAAACTATGTCGATGACTTGTTACAAACAAATGAATAGTGAGGAGTAAATATGAATGTATAAATACGTTGACACGTAGTCAAAAAATTCTAATAATGTCCAGGGTGTAGTGACCACGGAGATGCCAGGGGAGGGGAGGCTGAGTAGTGAGGTCTCATCTGCTGCTTATTTTGAGAACAGGGACTTGGAGCTCTTGTGAAATATTCTCTTGTGATTCCTCCAGCTATAAATAGCTTGCTTTGGGTCTGATGGCGTCTAATCAGTGAATAATGATTGCCGACCAGGCCACAGTTAGCAACAGCAACAACAGTAGCATTTATGGGGCTTTAATCCTCATAACAACCCAGTGAAGTAAGGATTATAATTACCTTCATTTTACCCACAAGCAAGCCAACCTCAGAGAGTTTAGGTCACTTGCCAAAGACCATCAAGCAAGGCAAATATCACTGATATTTACTGTGTTCCTGCGATGTTCTAGGCACTGGTCTTGAGGACAGAACAGAAGAAAAGGCAGCCTGTGCTCTCAATTCCTGTCTAGTCTCCTGGGGGAAACAGATGAACTCCCAGGCAACTGCAGTGTAGAGAGCTAAGAGCTAATGCATGCAGTGCTGCAATGGTGTGCCGTGAGATACAGAACACATTCCTAGGGGGCCAGGGAGACTTCTGTAGGCAGAAAGTAACAGAGCATGATACGACACAGGAAACTACTGCTCTCTCTGCAAATGTACTGCCAGAATCCACCTTACATTTACTTTCAGGGCTGTGTTTAGGAGGGTACTTATCTATCGTGCCAAAGAAAATATATACTTGAGAAAAGCACTGAATAGTTTTGCCATAGCCAGTTGTTTATAAGATCAGATTACCATTTATACACTCTCAGCTTTAATATAAGACATTTTAGCTGCTGGAAAGTGTTTTGTCATTTAGAAGTGTTTCAACATTTAGAAGGTCAGCATTACATGTACTTTCCCGTCACATGGAATGATCACATGAATTTATAGCATCGGCAGAGCCATCTGTAGATCTGACCAGATTTATGAATGAAATGCATGACATTCTCGGTCATTCATTGAAGCTCTAGCAGTGGGAGTAAAAACCAGGATATTGTCTGCCCAGCATCTCTTTTCTAGGAACTTCCCCTTCCCCCAAGTCACCTGGTTGCTACGGGTGCCACCATGTTTGTAAATGTGACCATTGATTGGTTTAGGGTGGGAAGAAGAGTCCAGCTGGGCTAATCATATTATCCTTATATTTGGTCTCATGGATTAGTCTTGGTTAGTCAGAGTCTATCCTGTTTCCACCCCAGATGGGTGGACTGCAAGTCAGTTCTGACATCAACTACCTGGAGTTAACATCAGACTCCCCAGGTTAAGGGCTCTCACCTCAGACACCAGCTGCAGGTGGGCTACCCAGGTCGCCCACACTTCTGACTGACCTGCTATAAATTTGGGGGTTCCTATGACCCCCTCAGTTTCCATAATTTGACAGAAAATCTCTCAGAACTCAAGGAAGTGCTATACTCACGATTACAGTTCTATTATAAAGGACACACCTCAGGAACAGCCGAATGAAATGTTGCACAGGGCAAGGTCTGGGATGGTCTCAGACACAGAGCTCTATCCCTGAGGCGCTTCAGGGTACCTCACTCTCCTGGCACAGTGATGTGTTCACCAACCAGGAAGAGCCTTGGTATGCAGAGTTTTTGTTGGCATATCATTGAGCAGACACGATTGGTTGGCCGTGTGACTGTACTCAATCTGCAGCCCCTACCCTCTCCCTGGAGGTTCCAACCCTCTAGCCACATGCCTGGTCTTTCTGATGACCAGCTTCCATCCTGAAGCTACCTGGGTACCAGCCACGAGTCACTTCATTAACATAACAAAGGGACTTACCGCTCAGAAAATTCCAATGGTTTTTGAATCTCTGAGCCAGGAACCAGAGACAAAGACCAGATATATTCTTTATTCTATCACAGAGTCCATCTTTGGAAATTCTTTTTCTAGAACTGAGTAAGAGAACTCATGTTTTTTAGATTTCAGTACCGTGATACATAAAGCATGTTGACCACCATGTTTCCCACTAGAAAAACAGAAGCCAATGTGTAGAGAAAAAAGGAGAAATGAAGAAGATGCACAGAGAGGAGAAGAGAGGAATGGGGGAGAGAGTGAGCCCTTAGAGATTGGAGTCCCTTTTCCAACTCTTTCCTGTCCTTGCTTTCTGTGACATGTCACATTATCTTTACCAAATACCCTTTCCTTCTTCTGACTTCATCCAACTCTAGAAGAGTTTCTCAAACCACTAACTGAGCATCTATGGGTGGAGTGAGCAGGTGAACATTTATAATTAAATGACATTGAGCTACGGGTGGGATTTATATTCACTTACTACGTGCTGCTTAGAAGGTCCTTTCTTTGCCTTGGACAAATGCCCATCTTGTTACTCTTCAGAATGAGCAGGTGTCGGTGTTTGGGGAGAGTTGTCTACCCATGGTCAGATGGTTCCTTCCATGCTCTGAAGCAGGTCTCTGGCAGTAAAAACAGCTCTCTCTTTATAAGATGCTCCTGCAGCAGCTACAGCAGAGTTGGAACCAGCAACTCAACTCTGGTTTTTGCTCTTGCTGACCTTCTCCTGTTGCCCTGGATACATACAGGTTCCTTGTGCGGTCCCACAGTTGTCACTTGGGAACCTTAAGTGTGGAAAACATTCAAGCTCTTAGGAAGACTAGAGAATGTATTATTTGACTCTGGGCTTTGCACTTCCTCCTAAAGGGTCCATGAGAGTGTTATCAGTGTGTGGAACATATTTGCCTCGCCTGGGGGCTTTTGCATGTGCCAGTGTCTCTGCCTGGAACACTCCTCCCAGATCTGTCTGCGGGACCTGTGTCCCTCTCAGCACCGTCTTACGTTTTGCTTAAGTGCAAACTCCGTAGTGATGCCCCCCTGACTCCTGGTCAGGGTGGTTCCCACTCATCATTCTCTGTCCCTTTATCCTGCCTATTTCAGTTTTTAGCACTTAACTTCTGGCATATTGAACATTTATTTGTTCACTTGTTTGTTGTCTGCTCCTTTAGAACATAAAATTTTATGAAAGAGGGACTTTGCCTATTTTGTTCATTGTTTTATCCCAGCACACAGAGGAGTGCCAGGTGCATTGTAGGCAGTAACAGAAATTTCTTGAATAAAAAGAGAAATGAAGAAATGCTTGTGCTGGTCGTCATCTTTTGAACACGCTTCCTACATTTGGGGGAACTTCCTGTCTTGGGAATCTTAGCTCCTCAAAAAGGCTAGTCAGATACAGTACTGGATTTCCAGTCCTCCCTTGTAGCTGGGGCACCGATCAGATGTACCCACACGTTGCTCTGAATCAGAAGACAGCAACTTTTGGAATATGTACCAGGAGAAACACGTGTGTGTGTGTGGTGTGTGTGTGTATGCGTGCATGTGTGTGTGTTGGACAAAAGCAACAGTGGTGGAGGTTCTAGCAGCCAAAACCCAATGTCAGTGCTGTGAGACGCAGCTTCTCTGCTTAGGGGTGTTGGGCAGTGGATTTTTCTACGGAATAGTCTGTTTGTGTTTGGAGGTTGTACCTCACTGCATAGCCTCCAGGTTTTACTCTTTCCCCTGTAACAGAGTTTGTGAGCTTACAGTTACTTTTAAAAACAAATTCTTTTTTTCTGTTTAAACTCGAGTTTGAGTTCTGTTGTCTGCAACTGAGAATCCTAACTGATTGACAGCCGGTTTGAATCTGGATAACACATCCAGAAGTCAACAGTTTTAAAAAGCAAGTTAGCAGTTTATAAGCTAGAATACTCTTTGGGTAGACCTCAGTGTTCATCCGTCAAGGGGTTTGCAATCTGTTTTGCATAGAAGTATGTTTTCAAGTGAAATTTTACAAGCGGATGAGCACCCAATATGTAAAACAGATAAAACTGAAGCTGCTCTGGTTAAAGGGTGTAGATGTAAGAATCCTTGACCCCTCTTCTCTGAGTCCTTAAGGCACCACAGGGCATGAGAATTCACAGACAATTTAACTGCCTCATTTTCTAGAAGAGGAAATGGGTACATGGTAAAGTGTAAAAGACACCGCTTTAGTGAGAGAACAGTAGCTAGAACCTCAGTATTTCTACACCAGTCTAGATGTTTTGCACTACATTACACTGTAACCTCAAAATAAAACAGAAAAGTCATCAACCTCTTTAAAAGTTTTCTTCTGGGCATAGTTCAAGTAGCAGAAACAATATTTCAATTTAGGTTCTACAATTGATAAGTTTTAACAAACTCAATTCAAAACCTATTTCCAATAGAGAATTTGAGGGTACTTTAAAAGTTAACACGTTGTGTGGCTATTAACTTAAAAATGGATATCATCTAATAAAACTTTTGCTTAAGGTAAAACTCTGTTTCAAGATTTCTCACCAGGATATGGTAATCTAAGTGCTATACCTTACACTCTTAAAATTCAAAAACATTGAAAGAACAAGTCAAAATAATATTAACACATATGTTAAGTCTGTCTAGATAAAAGTCCAGTAAAATCAAATCAGTGAAGCAGACATACGTTTTCCTATTTTGTCTGAGTGTGTGCATATGTGCATGTGTGTTTTCTATGGCTGGGCAGATGTAGCAAAACAAACTCTTTCAATTAGTGACATGAGTCCCTTCATTTATAAGGCAAATTCAATTAAATTGATATTAAGTAGGGGATCCTTTTGAGTTTGACCTAAATTTTCGGAACCTGAAACAACAAACCATTATATAGCAAATATCATTAAGTCCCCTGTTCTTGCAATCACAGTTCAAGCCATTGATAATTTTATTTGCTGTGGTTACCTGTCTCAGTCTGAGCTCCTATGGAGAAACCAAAATTCACAGCAACTCATTATTGCCAACATCTTTGATTCTTTCTTTTATTTTTCTTTTGAAAATGATAATGATGATTACTGCTTGGTGATTTGGAGGGCTGTTTGTTTATGACTCAGCCTCCAAAGGGTTATAATTTCCCATAAAATTGCTGTCCACACTAGGACCACAAAGCAACTCCCTTCTATCATGATTTTTTAACCGACTATTCCCTTTATAACCATTAAAATTTTGTTAAAGCTGTATCTTTTGTTAAAGGTGTATCTTGAGAGTCCTTACTTTAAAATTTTTAGGGGCTTTTGGTAAGTGAATAGAAGAAGTTATCCTCAAGTGAATTTTTATTTCATTTAGTTCCAAAAAAGAAATGAGGAGCTCATCAGGGATTTAGGACAATTTCATGACCAGTGCATCATCGACTTTCTTGTTAGTGGTAGGAAGCTAGGTAAGTGACAATATGGGCTCAATACATGGCATCTAAAGCTGCTTCTGGTGTTCCCAGGTCAAGATGCCTCCCCATGGCACCACTGCTGTCCACATCTGTCCCTCCCAAGGTCCCTGTGGCTGCCACCATTGGGCCCCAGGGCAGTGGTAGCACTGGATACGTGGAATTCTCAATGACCAAAGCTTTGCTGTGTTCCAGCACTCATGCTTTGTTCAGAATGCTCCCTTTCCCTGGAAAGTCAAGTTTTTCAGTAGATCTGATAGGGAATAACTGACAAGATGAAGTCTTTCTCAGGAGGTTTTCAGTCCCTCATGTAAAGAGACGAATATTTCTTGCATTAATATTTTTGACATTTATGACAAAATAACCAAGGACCACTATATTAAAACTGTAGTTATGTGACATTTGTACTGAATCAATAACTATGAAGTCCCTTGAAGCCGTCATTGACCTTTCTGTTCTTTGACTCTAAAATGGCATTCAACTCTGCAATGTTTTCATATTTCAAAGTTGTAATGCTATATAAGCATTCATTCAGCCGTTTTTTAAAGTATATTCATTGATCCTTAATCTGTGCTAGGTACTACCACTCAATGAGATTCAAACCTCCATCCTTGCCCAAAAGTATTTAATATTGATCTATATAAAGAATTGGTCTCCAGCCATGAATGGTAAATATGGTTTTAAAAATGTCACCGAGCCCTAGTCCTGACTCAGACATTTTTCAAGGTTAAAGCAAGTTGCTTGATCTCTTTCCCTGTATCTTGGAAATGCTTGTAGAAAAGGTTACCTTAGACAAGGCCAGAGGGGCCCCTGACCTGGGTTCACCCTTTAGAGAATCCTGTACATCATAAACACCACTCAGTTCCAATGAAATGCTTTTCCACTTTTCTTGCCCTGTATCCATGAAACAAAAGGCTCCATTGTCCTAATGCCATGAAGGCTTGTGGATTTTATCACTGCCAATGTCAGAGACAGACACTGCTTTGGAAGCGTGGGAAAAGAATACTTAGGTGGAGCAAAATAAACGAATTTGCAAATCCTTTCTATCAGATAACATTAATACAACATCTTCTTGAGTTATAAAGTATTTGTTTCCCAGGAGTGCTGAGTGCCTATCTTACTTTCCTTTGTTTCTAAGGACTCAGCTGTGTCCCTCCAAATTCATATGTTGAAGCCCTACCCAGCAATGTGACTGTATTTGGAGATGGGGCATTTAAGGAGGTAACTAAGGTTAAAAGAGGTCATATGTGTGGGCTCTGATCCGATAGGCCAACATCCTTATACGAAGAGATACCACAGTGGTCCCTCTCGCGTGTGCTCAGCAGAAAGACCATGCGAGAACTGCAGCAAGAAGACAAATACTTGTATGATCTCACTTGCATTTGGAATCTAAAAATGTCAAACTCGTAGAACCGGATGGGTTGCCAGGGGCTGGGGGTTGGCAGGGGTTGAGAAAACTGCAAGATGTTGGTCAAAGGTTACAAACTTTCAGTTATAAGGTAAATAAATTCTGGGGGTCTACTGTAGAGCCTGGTAATTATAGTTAATAATACAGTATCATATACTTGAAAGTTTCTAAGAAAGTAGATCTTGTGTTCTCACCACAAAACATTAAAAAATAACTATGTGAGGCGGTGGATGTATTAATTACCTTGATTGTATTTTGATGGTAGTAATCATTTGACAATATATATGTATAGCAAATCATAATGTTGTATGCTTTAAAAAAAAATCACATTGTACATCCTCAATACATACAATTTTTATTTGTCAGTCATACCTCAATAAAGCTAGGAAAAAAAGTGAAAAAAAAAAAAAAGACATCTGTCGGCAGCAGGGAAGAGTCCTCTCCAGAAACCAAACCCTGCTGCACATTGATCTGGAACTTCCAGCATCCAGAACTGTGAGAAGTAGATTTCTATGGTTTAAGCCTCCTAGCCTGTGTTTTGCTATGGCAGCCTGAGCAGACTGATAACACGTGTGTTCTAATCCCTGGATCTGGAGATGGTCATAGATCAGTGAGGTGTGCACGACAATTGTACACAGTGGCTGAGTAGCATTTTGCAACGTCAACTAATTCATAGTGCTTAAAAATATGTACATTTACATAAGTCTAGATGAAACGTGAAGCATGACACCGCTTCTTTTTTCCTCCTATTTTATTGACGTGTAATGGATAAATAAAATTGTATATGTTTAAAGTGTACCCTACCAAGTGTAAAATAGATAGCTAGTGGGAAGCAGCCACATAGCACAGGTAGATGAGCTCGGTGCTTTGTGACCACCTAGAGGGGTGGGATAGGGAGAGTGGGAGGGAGACTCAAGAGGGAGGAGATATGGGGATATAGTTATATGTATAGCTGTTTCACTTTGTTATACAGTAGAAACTAGCACACCACTGTAAAGCAATTATATTGCAATAAAGATGTTAAAAAAATAATAGTGTACAATGTGATGATTTGATATATGTTTGCATTGAGAAATGATGACTACAGCCAAGGTAACTCACACATCCATCACCTCACGTAGTTTCCTTATTTATTTACTTATTTGAGGAGCATGCTTGACATTTAATCTCTTAGCAAATTTCAAAAATATAATACGGTACGATTAACTATAATCACCATGCCGTACATTAGATCCTCAGAACTTATTTATCTTATAACTGAAATTTTGTCCCCTTTGACCTGTGTCTGCCAATTTCCCTGAACCCCCAGCCCCTGGCAACCACTATTCTCTTCTCTATTTCTGTGAATTCGACTTCTTGTTTTCTGATTCCACACAGAAGTGATACCATACAGTGTTTGTCTTTCTCATGACATTGATTCTTTACCTTGGCAACTGATGGACATTGAACATTTTGATTGTGAATGGTTTTATTTTTATAAAAACATTTAATGAGATCTAATTAAATTTTCAAAAATTTAATTAAAATTTCAGTTTTACCTCTATCTTCTGATTTAATTTTGCTATTGATTATAATTTTCATCTTGCTATTTAGTTTTAATATATTATTTTAAGTATTTTAGGGGAAAAATAAGAAACATGAAAAATAGTTTTATATTATTTACATTTGGAAATTTTTTACACTTTGAAAACAGTGTTTTATTTTTGAATCCTTTAGATCAGGGGTCAGCAAACTATGACCTATGGGTCAAATCTGATCTGTCTTTGTTTAATATAAAGTTTTGCTGGGCTACAGCCATGCCCATATTTTTATGTATTGTCTATGGCTATTTTCATGCTACAACATCAGACTTGAGTAATTGCTACAGATACTGTATGGCCACAAAGCAAAAAAAAAGAATTACTATCTGGCCCTTTAAAAATAAAGTTTGCTGACGCCTGCTTTAGATCACTGAGAGTGTGTACAATTTGCATCATGATAAAAATACAAAATACAAAAGTAGATCTTAAAATAGGATAAAAACTAAAAAGCAGTAAGAGAGAGAAAATTTTCAAATTAGTGCTTCAAATTTGAATAACTGGAAGCCAGGAAAGTGAGCAGACTTCTGTAGAGCATGGCCCACATAAAATTTGCAAGCAGGAAATTCTTTACTTAAAGAAGATTTAATGAAAATGAGCAAGGAAATTTTTCTCATCAAATCCACAACTGGAACTGTTCAGATACAATGGCTGCTGTGTCAGATTCTCATCAAACAAAGCTGTAACCACTGATCAAAACAATGAAAATGAAAGAGAAAATTATTCCTATCAAATTCATAATTCAGAGACAGCAAATATAACTCTGGCATGCTTGTTAAAAGTTGAAGAAAACTACATTCATAAAATCTGCAAATTGGGTAAGAAAGTCAAAACCTCTGGAACTTGACTCTGTTTATTGGATGACGATTCTGGAAAATGGCTGTCATATCCTGACACGAATGAAAATGTTTCTAGCAAAGCACAATCTGATTCAAATCAATGATTACAGTTTTCCATTGGATAAACATGGCAGAAAATTTATATTTCGTTTTTTTTATAGACTTTATTATTTTAGAGCAGCTCTAGGTTCACAGCAAAATTGAAGTACAGAGATTTCCCATAGAGCACCTTGCCCTCACACATACACAGCTTCCCCCATCATTCACGTCCCTCACCTGAGCGCTACCTTTGTTATAAAAGATGAACCTACACTGACACATCATTATGGCCCCGAGTCCAGAGTTTACGTCAGGGTTCACGCTTGGTGCTGTACATTCTGTGGGTTTGGACTAATGTATAACGACACGTATCCATTATCATTGTATTGTACAGAGTAGCTTCACTGCTCTAAAAATCCTCTGTGCTCCATATATTTCACTTTGAACCCAAATTCTTTCAAACTGGGAAAGAAGCTGTTATATTCTAAATTCAAAGTATCTTGTTACTACTCTTACGCGCTTCTCAACCAATGTCCATAATTGGTTTTGGCCAATGAAGACACTTGTGACTGGACACGCATTCTTAATTAAAAGAACTTGAAATGTCATGTGCACATAAAATTAGCAAATATGAGAACAACAACAAAAAAGACAGAATAAATGACAAATAGTTCATATTTTTCAACAAAGAAGTAAATATAGAACAGAATACACAACACTGTTATAATCTTCTTAAAAGAATATTAAAAGATGATATCATGTGTCCAATATAAGCACAATGATGCTTATTGCAGCTCTAATTTATTTTTACTTTTTTATTATTTTTAAAAATTTTATTTATTTTTGGCTGCCTTAGGTCTTCGTTGCTGTGCGCGGGCTTTCTCTAGTTGCGGCGAGCGGGGGCTACTCTTCCTTGTGGTGTATGTGTTTCTCATTGCGGTGGCTTCTCTTTGTTGCAGAGCATGGGCTCTAGGCTCGAGGGCTTCAGTAGTTGTGGCCCACGGGCTCAGTAGTTGTGGCTTGCAGGCTCTAGAGTGCAGGCTCAGTAGTTGTGGCGCACAGGCTTAGTTGCTCTGTGGCATGTGGGATCTTCCCAGACCAGGGCTCTAACCCACGTCCCCTGCATTGGCAGGCGGGTTCTTAACCACTGTGCCACCAGGGAAGTCCCTATACATATTTTTAAACATCTCAATTCTACTCTGTTAACAAATTTTAATTATACAATACAGTGTTATCAACTATTGTCACAGGTTATACATTGGATCCTTGGACTTTTTTCATTTTATAGCTGAAAGTTTGTACTGTTTTTATCAACTTCTCCCTAATATTTCTACAAAACATGAAAACATGGAAAATTTTTGAACTTAGCAGAAATGATTTCCAAATTTGTTACTAGAATGACTAAGCATGTCATGTGAATAAAAAATGAAAAATATGATTTCTCTTTTGGATGGAGAATAAAATTAGATCACAAACTTATTGGATAAAAAAGTAAGAAGAAAGCCCATTAAAAAAGCAAATGTTACTCAGTTTAGCAGGATTTCAAAAATTATGTTGAGAAGTTCCTCAAGTAAAGATCAAATTGTGATTTTAGTGGAAAATAAATTATGAATTTAATTTTCATGTTAAAAATTTTGTATGTTAATAATGTTAGTAAAAGATAATGACCAACAACACAAACAAGATGTGCTTGGCTGCTTCACTTTAAAAAGAATTAAAAAACTTAAAAAAAAAAAAAACCTTGGAGAAAATGATTTTTCCAAATTGCAAGCAACTAATGTTAAGGATGCAACCAATGTGACATTTCATTAAAATAGAAGGAAATTATAACAAGAAATGAAAATATTTCATGACCATGCAGAAAAAGATTCATGTACAAATACTTCCAAAACTAATTTTTATAAAAAATATTTTCTGGCCATTAGAAAGCAAGTTACGGTCTCAGTTGAAGAGAGATTGGAACAAATGGAGTCACACGCTGCTATTTTCAGTTTTCTGGATCATATCCCAGCATTGATGATTTTAAAGAGAAGAGTCTAAGAGATATTCTATGACTCTTGATACTACTTTAAAATACTTTGAAAATCCAGTAAGAGTGATGGACATGTATATCTTGTAACTAAACTCTTTTATCATGTTTTTGTGATAATAGTTTATCAACCAGCATTCTAATGTTTGAACATGATTTATTAATTTTCATACTCACTTCTGAATCTAAGTATTGCTTTAAATTTTGATGAAAAATTCCATTTGCTACTGTCTCAGAGCAAATGCTAATGAATAAAAAACGATTTAACAACTACAGGGACTCAAGAAAGGTCATGTGATTTGGCTGTCACTAGAGCCCAAACACGTGGAAACCATGACTAGAACAACATAATGAGTGAATCTGTAGAAAATTTATGAGATAAATATGTAATTTAAAAAATAAATGCTGGGGCTTCCTTGTTGGCACAGTGGTTAAGAATCTGCCTGCCAAGGCAGAGGACACGGGTTCGAGCCCTGGTCCGGGAAGATCCCACATGCCTCAGAGCAACTAAGCCTGTGCACCACAACTACTGAGCCTGTGCTCTAGAGCCTGCGAGCCACAACTACTGAGCCCATGTGCCACAACTACTGAAGCCTGCACGCCTAGAGCCCGTGCTCCACAGCAAGAGAAGCCACCGCAATAAGAAGCCTGCACATCGCAACGAAGAGTAGCCCCCGCTCGCCGCAACTAGAGAAAGCCTGCGCACAGCAACGAAAACCCAACGCAGCCCAAAATAAATTAAGAAAAGAAATTAAAAAAAAAAGAGCCCTCTTTAAAAAATAAATAAATAAATTAAATAATAAATGCTGATAATTTTGTGTTTTATGACCCACCTAAACATTGCTGGCCCACCCACCGAACACCTAGATATGCACCATAAAATTTATTGATTTATTTTTATTTATTTTTTTAAATTAGTATACATATTTTTATTGGAGTATAGTTGCTTTACAATGTTGTGTTAGTTTCTGCTGTACAGGGAAGTGAATCAGCTATAGGTAAACATATTGCACAATAAAATTTAAATTCAGTTTTCTTTGAGATTTTGCCCAGTCTTATTACAAACCACGGTTTTACATGTATTTTTCAATGTTGTTGTTAAGAAGATATACTTTTCTACATTTGTGACTCATTTCTGTTTTGTAAGTAAGTTCATTTGTACCATTTTTTAGATTCCACATATACTGTACCCCTGAAACTAACACAACATTGTAAAGCAACTATACTCCAATAAAAATTTAAAAAAAGAGAAGATATACTTGTTAAAGTAGGAGAATAGAATATATTAAATGTTTTATTTAACAGCTTGTTAGCTTGCTGTCAAACTTAAATATTTAGACATGTGATGTGTGGGCCCCCAAGGGTCCCCTCAGCTCTCAGGGTTGCGTTGGCATGCTGACCTCATCTTCAAGGCTTATTATGAGGAACTTGGATGAGAGGAAAGTGGCAGCTTGTTGATGACGGAGGAAGTGATGTGCCTTCTCCTGTTGTTCCTAGGAAGTGGGGTTACTTCTCCACACTCGAGCGTCTCACTATTTCCTTTCTACTTTAATGCTGTCTGCCTTCTTGACTGAAAAAGTGTGTTTTTTTTTTTTCTGATTTTTATTGGAGTATAGTTGATTACAATGTTGCGTTAGTTTCTGCTGTACAGCAAAGTGATTCAGTTATATATACACATCTATCCACTCTTTTATAGATTCTCATATAGGCCATTACAGAGTACTGAGTAGAGTTCCCTGTGCTATACAGTAGGTCTTTAGTAGTTACCTATTTTACATATAGTAGTGTGTATGTGTCAATCCCAATCTCCCAATGTATCCCTCCCCCGCTTACCCCCGGTAAGGTAAGGGTTTTGGTCTTGAATGAACGCACCTTTGTAGAAAATCGAAAGAAATTTGCATGTGGATTTTTCCTCCATGCTTCCAGGGAGGATAAATGCCTAACCATCTAGGAGAATGAGCCCCCTGTTACCATCCAGACCTATTAAATTTAACAATTTATTGAAAAGAAGGCTATGCTGTTATATTTAAGCAGCTATTCCATATCTTACATGCAAAAGTTGTTAAAAATAACAAAGGACTATTATCTTGAATGTGACAAACCAAATCATGTCTTAAAATGTGATTAATTCCATGAGCTTGGACCTTTTAAGTCCATGTGGTAAGCAGTATTCCTTGGGAACTTTCTCCGCATGTGTCCAACGACGTAAACAAAAAGTTAAAATACAGCTTACACTCTCCCGGGCATTCATTAGCATAGCAAAGGAAGCAGGAACTAACCACATTTTACATAAAAAGACTTTAGCAATCTGTGTCTGCTTGCATTAGCATTATTCAATCTGCGGTGCCACTATAGAAATGATTTATTTATAGGCCTATCACCAAAATGTGTTCTTCATTAATTCATATTTTTCTCAGCCTCACATTACTTCTTGAACCCATCCAGGTGGTTTTTAAATGCTGAGGGTAATTTAAGACTGAGCAAAGTCACACACCCCTGTTTATCAGGGCTTAAGAATTATTGAATGGAAATGTCCTTATGGCTCATTTGATATTTTGTCCGTTTGTTTGCCTTTAATTAACCTGAAGAATACCACAAATGTGAGCTTGGCTGGACCGTGGGAGTTGAAATCCGCATTGGGAAGGGAATAAACCTTGAATGCCTTGCCAAAGATATTTAGAAGTGTATTTCTCTCAAGATTAAAGCTGAAAATCCAGAATAACTGCAGTTTATTCCAACAATACAGTTCGGTGAAACTGTGTTATATTGAACATTTCCTTCTGTATGACATTCATTAAAATAGAAAAGGCCTCATCTAAAGCCTCGTAAAGTGACGTTTCCTCTATATAATATTTTCCTGTATGTAACGTTCAAAAAGGGCCATGCCCTGGAAAACATTACAAAGGGCTTTTCCTGTAGAGTCTGTGCTTGTTGTTAAATTTATTTTGGGTTGCCCTTTCGGTTAGCATTTCATAGCTCTTCACAGATTCAGTCAATATATAATGGGGAAGAAAGCCCCACGGTTTGCCTTTAATTCTATTAATAGGAAGCAGCAGGAGAAAGTTGACATTCCTCGGTTGGAGGTTCTTGAGCACATTCTTTGCTTCTGATAAAGCTTGTCACATCTTCCATTTTTTTTCCAGGGAAATGTGTTGCCTATGCTGTTCTCTGCAACTCATGGAATGTTTGGAAATGATCTGATCACCAGAAAATCTTGTTCGTAAAAAAAAAAGTGACTCCCCTCCCTTCTGGAGAGCAACTTTACCCCTACCTGTGTTTCCATATTGCATTATACGAGCAAAGCCGCCATTTACAAGATGATAACTGATTTGGGTTGCTATGGTATGATTTATCGATATTTGTTATTTTTCAGCCTAGCAAATGAGTCCATTAGATGACGAAAATGTTTTTCTACATCATCAGAGCCCTCTGAAGTTTCTAGTAACATTATATACATATACTATAGTATATGTACATATATACAGTGAAATTTGTGCAGAGGTAACTTGTCCTCTACTACTCTAGTATTTTGTGGTTTGTTTTAAGCTGATGTTAACCCCAAAGTACTCATTTATTTGAAAATATGTTTTGAGTGCCTACTATGTGCTATGCTAGACCCAAGGCAGAAGAGTGACACGGATCTCATTTGCCTGAGTATTTGGACAGTTAACAGGGGCTTGCAATAGAACCTGAAGAGGGTCGACATCAGCAGAGGCACAGGTTGCTATGCGGACAAATAGCAGGGTGATCTGACCTCCTTTATGGGGGGATGGGTATGGTGGGTGGCGTTGAATCTGACACCTGAAGGATGGTAGGGACAAGCTAAGGGACGGGGAGGGTTGAAGGTTGGGAAGATTCTCAGACAGAGGGAACGGCACTTGCAAAGGCTCAGAGGCCAGAGAGAATGTTCAAGGAACCAACCGTTTGAGGCCAGGTGTGAGGGAGAAAGGGGCAAACACGATGCCAGGTTGTCTGTGTCTTCTCAGCATGTTTCAGGCAGAGCAAACGACCTCTACAGGGAGCTAAAGTAAACCACCGTAAAAAGGTACATCTGAGAAGCCAATTATAGATTTCGAATTTAACTGCATCTCGCACGTACAAATTGATTGCGTAGGCAACCTTGCCAGGCCTGAAATTTAGACTTGCTCAGTGCAAGAAGAGATTTTTCCACGGTTTCTAATTGATAATCTGGGTGCCAAGAGGAGTTTATTCCTGCTAAAGGTTGTACTATTGAGTCTTCTTGGGGCTATGCTGGCCTGGACACACATTTGGAAGCGGAAAAGGCGCCTTCAGGATAATAGCTCCAGGCCTGCCGCAGAATGTTTGTGCTCGCCTCCAGGCCCGGAGCGCAAGCGCTGCCCTGTGATCCCTGCTGGCCTCAGTCCCTCCTGCCAGGTGAGAGGGCTCCTACCAGCGGCTTCCTTAGTGAGGAGAGGAAGGGGGTCACCCAGAGATTCGGGGCTTCCTTCATCCCCAGGAAGCAGTGAGACAGAGAATAGAATCCATGTGCGTCCCCGTGTGCAGGTTTTATTTTTTCCCCTTTCTTGTAATTATTCATTATTTTTTTCAAAGTTAGCTATTTTTATTATGAAGCCTTTCTCTTTCAAAAATGACCTGTGATCTAAAAAGATGATACAAATGAACTTATTTACAAAGCAGAAACAGACTCACAGAGTTCGAAAACAAACTTATGGTTACCAAAGGGGAAAGGAGGGGAGGAGGGATAAATTAGGAGGTAGGGGTTAATAGATACACACGACTATATATAAAATAGATAATCAACAAGGACCTACTGTATAGCACAGGGAACTCTATTCAGTATTCTGTAATAACCCATATGGGAAAGAATCTGAAAAAGAATTGATATATGTATACGTATAACTGAATCACTTTGTTGTACACCTGAAACTAACACAACATTGTAAATCAACTATACCCCAATATAAAATAGAAATTAAATTTAAAAAATGACCTGTGATCATTTTTACCAGATGTCCCCTGTTGACATTAATTGCTTTTTTAGGTTCTCATCACAAGAAAAAATATTTGTAACTCTGAATTGTGATGGTTGTTAACAGGACTTATTGTGGTGACCATTTCACAATGTGTACAAATATTGAATCATTTTGTTGTACACCTGAAACTAATATAATGTTATATGTCAATTATACCTCAATAAAAAATAACAGTGATAAAAGCAAATGCTTTCCAAAAACTATGAACAGAAAACAAAAAACCATGTTCTTCTAAATGTCCCCCATCTTTCTTCCCATAGGTACCACCATTAACAATTTTTTTGTGTATATACTTCTAGAACTTGTTCCTTTCCATGCCCAGGTAGTTCTGTGGTGGGTACTGTGATGGGCCCAGATGTCCCCTTCAGGACTGAAGGACTTATTCCCTCACTTGTGGCGGGGTGCATCCGGCAGACAGAGAGTAGATTGGTGGTTGCCAGAGGCGGGATTGGGGGCCAGGGAGCGGGGGAAATGGGTGAAGGGGGTCAAAAAGTAAAAGCTTCCAGTTATAAGATAAATTAGTCCCGGGGATGTCACGTACAGCTTGGCGACTATGGTTAATAATACTGTATTGTAGATTGGGAAGTCGCTAAAGCGTAGGTCTTAAAATCTCTCATCACAAGAAAAAACATTTGTAACTATGTCAGGTGATGGGTGTTAACGAGACATTGTGGCCATCATTTTGCAAGATATACATATAGCAAATCATGATGTTGTACCCCTGAAACTAAGGCAATGTTATATGTCAATTATATCTCAGTGAAACTGGAAAAAAAATTTAAAAATGAACAGTACGATGGCAGGAATCAGAAATGAAATTTTACAGCTTCTATTTTTCCTTTTAAGTTAAATGACTCACAATGGATACGACATCAGCAACTTGATGAACTGCAGGTTGGGGATCCTTGCAGGATGGATTTCCAGGGAAGCTGGCTCTAAAGCAGAGAGTAGTCCTGCAGGGTATTTATTAAAGTGTGTCCTTCAGAGCAGCGCCTGTAGGAGGAGGGGAAGGAAGCAGGCATGAGAGAGGACAAAGCTGGGCTGCAGTGAAATTCAAATGAAAGGCCTCAGCCGATCCCACGGGGAACCCTGGAGCTGTAATGCCCCACCGAGGTGGTCGCATGATGCTGGACCCTCACATCCTGGCATCAGATGCAGACCCCCTGGGAAGGGAACATGAACTTGGGTGAGCTGTCTCCTCTTTCTTTTAAGAGCAGAAAAGGAGTAGAGGTCATTGCCACTCTGGTCAAAAGCCCCGGAGGTGGTAGCCGCGATGGCACTGCTCTGGTGTCCACAGTGGGCGTATCACTTAGGGCAGTGCCATTGGAGACACTGTGACAGAAAAGGCTGGCAAGGCTCCTTAGGGACAGCTGCTGGTGACTGTAGCCCAGCAAGGAGAGGCTGTGTTATCTCGCCCATCGTGACCTCCAGGCCTTCCTCTCAAGGAGCTTGCCAGGAGCTTCTGCTGGCAGGACAGAGGAGGGGATTGGTAACAAAAACAGCAAACAGACAACGTCTGCTGGGAGCTTTCGCAAGCCGGCTTCAACAGGCATTAACTCAATCCTTGCACCAAGTCTCAGAATAGTAGTACTATTATTATCATCATATCCCAGATATGGAAACTGAGGCAAAAAGATGTTAAACTCATTCAAAGTCACAAAGCAAATATACAGCAGAGCTGGGATTTGAACACCTAAACGCTCAGTGGCTTTATGCAAAAAGTCACTCTGGGGACATCATCCTTTGTATGGTTGGCTAAAGGGCTGAGCGTAAGAGAAATGACTGAAGATCACATTTTGATTGGACGGTCATGTCTGGCCATTGGGAATACATCTATGGCATAAGGCTAAGAATTTTATTGTTTCAAGGAAACAAAGGAATGGAGAAGGGGCTTTCTCTGTGAAAGCCCATGGTTTTCCTTTTATCATGTAATTTGGGCTGTGTGGATCTCAGAATGCATTCCAAGTAGTTTTGGATTTAGGGCTGACTTTGTCAGTGGGAATCATGTGCAAGGTCTGATGTGAGGGTTCTCTTGCCTCCAGAGGTTTCTACCCCTACCTGACAGTGCTTGAAATTCCAATATTAGGTACTCATTCCTTTGAATGTTGAAGAGTTTTTATTTTACAGGATGCTCTCTTAAAGTATGCACGTCCCTTTTGAAGGATACATTTAAATCCCTTGAAGGGACGGCAAATACATGTCACTATATCCTGAAGAGTGTTTCCACAGTATGGAAGGTTAAGGAAAGCAGGAAAGGGAAGAGAAATACAGAAAAGTGTTTCCCTAAGAGGGTGTCAGTGAAAAATTGCTTCTTCAAGTCCCTGAATTTATATGCGATGGCCTGATGACACATTCTCATAGAACTGTGATCAGTAATGTAAGTAAGTGTTACTGGGTGGGTTCTTTTATTCCCAATGATTCATTGTTTAGGATGGTGACTGGCTATTTCAAGAAAAGTTAATTATTTAAAAACATTGTTCACAATGGCTAGTATCTTCATACTTTTCTGAAACTGTCCTGTGTCCCAGATAATGGTGAAAAGAGAGCTTATTTGAACACTTATCAGGCAGCACATTAGATTACCATGGAGGATACAGTAAAACACCATAAGATAAAGTGTCTGTCTTTGAAACAATCAAACATCCCTTTAGATGTGGCGGTTGTGTTTGTAGGTCCACCGTGAAGACTGTTGATGTCTGATCGGTGCTGTATTTTCAGCAACGTTTGATGGATCACCGAATTCATTATTTTCTATTACTCTGATTGTCAAGTTACAATTAAGAAAAAAAATCACAGTTAAGATCCGACAGCACAAATAAGTATAAACAAATCACACCCAATGTGTTAGGAGCTCATATTCTGGGATAATTGATTAAGATGTGCAAAGAAAATAATTATAAGAGAATCATGGCCTGGATAAAAATAATATATCAAAAATATAAGGCCCTGAGTATTTATGAATAATGCAAAAAGTCTGTATTTTTGTATTGGCCTTTTGGGTTTTTCAAGAGGTGGTGAGAAATCGCGAGACTGATAGCCGAGACCTTGAGTTTCCTCTTCTGTGAAACATGTGGGCTAACGGTACCTTTTGTACACGTGTCGGGGTTATTGCGAGAATCGAAGGAGGTTGTGTGTGCCAGGGCTTCTAAGCTATCACGGGTGAGATGTCATCATGGCAAGTTTGCTCAGAAAAGGTGGGTGGGGAGACAGAGGTTTCACGTCCTCATCACCAGTGTTCACGTGTCAGAAGACAGCGTGGTTAAGTGCACAAAGTGTGGGCTGTGTTGGAAAGTCACTTAATTGCAATGGGGACCTGCCTTTTTCCGTGCAGTGGATTCAAGTGCTTATACAGATTTTCAATCCTCCCCCACCCCAAAGTGTTAAGAACCACAGTCTGGGAGAAGGTATTTTCTGTATACTTTTCCAAATGATCTGAGAGTAGAAGAAACAGTTTCTTTACGGAAATTTCATCAATTAGAGTTGATGGAGCACAGACTAAGTACCGATGGGATGGAGCTCTCTTTAGAACACTGATCCTTCACCAGAATCTCATCCATCAGGGCTGCATACCTTAAGTTAACTGATTCACTTTAGATCTGACTTGCAATTTCAGATAATGCATTAATTGCATGTCATGGCATAAAGTGTCACAACAGTAATATTTGCATGGAATTTGGGTGTGTCTACATGGATCTTGGTGAAAAATTAATTCCATTTTCTTTGCATAATTATGATAGGGGAAACAAAATATAAAGAATTAAAAGAGCAGATATTAAATATTAAATTTTAAAACACTTCCAAATAAAATATTTTCAAAAAATTTTAATGAGAAAATTGAGCTTGCTTTTATTCATTAGGCTTAACGCTTGAAATGACTACGTGAAATTGATCAAAACTTGTAGATGACGATCTCTTCAATTTTTAGTATTTCTCATGGATGAGAAGCTTATTTCAAAATAACTTTTGAAATGATTTATCAACCCATCAAAAATTTACGAGTTGAAATTATATTTTAAAGTGTCTAATAGATTTTGCTCTTTTTTTTTTTCCTATTGAAAATATCTAAGGCTAATGTGCATGAATTCTAAATCTAATGGGACTTTTTTGTTTTGCTTTTATTTTATTTTATTTTGGCCCCGCCAGGCGGCATGTGCGATCTTAGTTCCCCGACCAGGGATCGACCCCGAGCCCACTGCAGTGGAAGCGCGGAGCTCTAACCACTGGACCGCCAGGAAATTCCCCCAATGGAACATTTTCATACCAAGTATTTCAAACTAATGAAGCTCTAACTTTGGGAAAGTGTGTGTATCGTCAGAGTCGTCATCGTGCAGCCAGACTTGCACAGCCCTAAATGTGCATCAGCCAGCAACGGGCACAGGAATTCAATCCGTGTGAAGCTCAGCGTCAGGACCCCCACCTGTCCTGGAGCCTGCAGGAGCCCTGTCCTGCCTTCCTGGCCTGACATCTCCAGTGCCCATGCCGACTGGCTCCTGAGCCCCGTGCTGCTTCCCTGAGCCCTTCCACTTGGACAGAGGGATACGAGTTTCTCCGGCAGCTGCATGGCCCTTGTTCAGATGGCTGAAGTGGACATGCAGGTGGCAGAACACCCGAGGAGGGACAGGAAGTGCTGAGATGATGGTCATTCTCTGGCTGCCTCTGGGGACAAGTTGGGACCACGTAAGCTGCCAACCCTGGATGAGGCCCTTGTTGCTGGAAACTGTGGCTTGGGGACTTTAAACACTCCAGGGGGCTCTGCTCCCCCAGGGCTGAGGGGACCCGTGTCTCCATTCAGGTCACACTAGCAGGAAAGCTCTGGACTGGGATTCTTTCAAACTTTGGTGTGCGTCAGAGTCACCTGAAAGTCTTGTGGGAGCACAGCTGCTGGGTCCCATCCCCAGCGTCTGGTCCAGTAGGTTTGGGGTGTAGCTTGAGAATCTACATTTCTTTTCTCTCTTTTTTTTTTTTGGCCGCACCATGCGGCTTGCGGGATCTTCGTTCCCTGACCGGGGATTGAACTTGCGCCCTCCGCAGTGAAAGCACAAAGTCCTAACCACTGGACTGCCAGGGAAGTCCCAAGAATCTGCATTTCTAAGATGCGTCCAGGTGATGTTGACACTGTTGGTGGGGAACCATACTTTGTGAACTACTGCTCTAGAGTATGGGATTTCTAACAGGATTTTATGTAATTCCCCACTTCTCTTCAATACATTTCTAGAATCCATCTTTTAAAACATCTATCCCTCTGTCTTTAAGAATATTTATAGTGTCCAAAAGTTTCTGGCCATTCACAGACTTTAAGATGTGCGGTTTTGAAAATCTGAGAGCAGCCCAAATAAAAGAATTCTTAATTTTGCCAAAACACAAAATTATGTTTCATGTTAAATAACCACTGTGTGTATGAGCTGGCAGTCAGGAGCTGGTGAGTGATTCCTCAAAGGTCAGTGTCAAAACTCAAACCATCCTTGTGTGCTACTCAAGGCTATTGTACCCTTTAAGTGAATAATTACATATTCTCATGCTGGGGTCGCAAACTCAAATGCCTGAAGGATTCAGGGAAGCAGTTGCACATAAGTGGAGAGAGCCGGGTGGGGAATGTGGTGACCTGATGGGCTCGTGTCCATCCAAGGACAGAACCTTCCAGAGCTCTAGCTGACGGATGCCAGGTAGGAAGTTGGGGCAGCTTTGAAATCCGGATCTTTACATGAAACCTCTCCCTGCCTTTTCATGTCAGCCTCTAGAAGGCCCAGTAAAACACATTTGTAAGCCAATTCTAAATTTACTTTTACCATCCAAAAATACCCCACCATTTGAGCAGTACTGAAGAGTTTGGAAACCTAGCTTTTATGAATGTCAAGGGCTCACAGTTCAACATTTTAAAAGAGTTTAGTTTAAATCTCTGCCTGCCCTTTACAGCAATTTTATTGTAATGAAGGAAAAGAAAGGTACTACGGACTTTCATTCTTGGGACAGGACGCTTCTCACAGGAAAACTCAAACGGACTTGAGAAAGGATGAATTCCATGCCACGAGTATGTGTTCTGGTGCCAAACAGAGACTGTATTCTCTGTGCTGTGCCTTATCATTAGTCACATTCTTTTACTAGCCTGAAAATCGTTTTGGGAAACAAACCTCCGGTTGTTGAAAGCAGAGATAATTTTCCTAAAGTGAAACAATTTGCCATTCAAATGTTTTTATCCGAGGACCAAAGTTACCGTATGACAGCTGAGGTGTTTATGACCCACTTCCAGTTATCTGGGACCAGGCTGCTGGATTTTCATATTAATTCTCCTCTCCTTTGCTTACCCTTTGACTATTTTGTTGCTCGTGCCCCTGCCAATCGTAAGCCCGGCCGATGGAACGGTAGGATGTGGTTTTACTAGCAATTCTTTTAAGAGTTAGGCTGAGAGGCTCTTGGAATCGAAGCCTTAATTGGAAGTTAGGGTTTTGGCATTTTTCATTTGTACATTTTCCTGCCAATCCTGCTTTCACTGAAGTAGCTGGGGCTAACTAGGATTTGCGTTTCTTCTCTTTCCAAAACACCCAGGATTTTTGGTGTTTTGCCTTGAGAGGAAAAAATGTCAATCTTTTATAAGAAAAGGATAAACACCAGCCATCAGTGAGAGCTAAGTCAAGGGTCGGCGCATGGAAGAGCCAACCAGTGGCCTCCTTGATAAATCACCTCGCATCTCTGGGCCTAGAAAATGAATGGGTTGGATGGGCAAAATCAGTGATTTTCCCACTGTGCTTTGGGGAGCCGCAGGGTTTCTACTAGCTGCCTCGGAGGAGCCGGGGAAGGGGGGGGCATCACCTCTGCCACTTCATTGGGAGCAAGTCTGCTTCTATCTGAATGAAAGTTTATGCTGCAGACAGTTTGAAAACCACAATTGTCAATAACCATTTTAGAACAATTCAAGAAGTCCTCTTCACTCCTCACGGAACTGCCGTGCTCCCATCTTCCCGGGCCCTGTTTTTATGCCACATCCCCTCCAGGAATGCTCGCCTCCCCTTTGGCTGACCAGCCAATCCCTATTCATTTTGAACGTTAGGTAAACATGCCTCGCGTCTTAAATACGCTTAGTTCTTTGAGAGCAGGAATTCCGTTTACGCGACCCCAAAGGTCCTAAAGCACACAATAGAAACATACTCGTTGCTGCATTAAGATCTATTTTTATAGTTTAATCAATGAACAGATTGGTATTATTATTAGCCTACGCACCCAGGTAGGCAAGAGACAATTTTATTTTCCTCTAATGCATATACATTTCTATTTAGAGTCCCCGCTTCTGCCACGGTGAGAGAAATTTAGCCTTAGTCATTCTGGGGTTCCTCCCCACCCAGGGCTGCATCTAAGTTCCTCGAGTTTACTTAGTGCTGACCGTGGGGAGGTGTGAGCGCTGTAGCCCCTGTACAGGTTTCAGGTTGTTACAGAGACAACCCCAGTTCCCACCCACGTGATCCTGTCACATGGTCTCCTCTTTCTCTGGTCGTATTCATGTCTGTACCCCCCCTACCCCCCAGAGATCATGTCTCTTCTCCCCTCAGGCCAGGCTTTGAAAATCAGGTTTTAGGTGGACTTCCTGGCGGTCCAGTGGTTAAGACTCGTGGTTCCGCTGCAGGGGTCGCGGGTTTGATCCCTGGTCCGGGAACTCAGATCCCAAAAGCTGCGTGATATGGCAAAAAAAAAAAAAAAAAAAAGAAAAAGAAACCAAAAGAACAAACAAAAAATCATTAAAATCTTGTTTAAGGGAGAAGCACTGTTCCTTTAAACTGAATTTTTTGCCGTGGAAACTCCCCCAGTACTTGTCTTTCTGTCCCACCAGCACTTCAGCTCACACACCAAAGCCATGAAGACTCCTCTGCTTCTGCTTTCAGCCCTGTGAGGCCTCCCACCCTAGTGACCAGCACACAATGTCCTGGATTCCTGAGTAAAGGATGGATGAGGTGTGGGTGGGGATAGAGAACAAGAAACATCCACCCAGAGCAAAAAACTAATTGGACCGCAAGCCTTGAGCTAAACAGCTTGCAAAAACTGTGATGGTCTTAGAGGCCAGGGTTTTATCTTAAATATCCAAATGAATTTTATAGTCATAAAACATTCATAAAACATACATACTCAATGTAAAAATGCTTCAAGATACTTTCAATAAAAAATTACACATGCCTACAATCTTGAAGCAAAAAGGAAGCATCTAGAAAGATGCTACGTGTTGCGTTATGCATCCCAGGGTGCCCTCGCGCATTTCAGACAGAGATATGGGAGCAATCTCAAGAAAACCCCAGTCCAGTCCAGGTTACATGTGGCAATAGTGTTGGGAGGAAAGTGGTGAAATATGACACCAAACACATGAAAGAACGGCCATGATCGCCAGGAAGAGAATTAATAAACCATGAGACTAATTTTAGGAACGATATCAAAACCAAGATCATTCTTAGCTTCCAAAGATAAAAGAGAGGTACTCTTTTCATGTAAGCTTTTATTTTCTCTCCTCTCCATGAAACATCTTTGCTGCAAGCTGTCAGCGAACCTTCTATTATAATGAAAGTTACTTTATTTACTCTTGCAGTAATGTAAAAAAGCAAGCTTTTAGAAGAAAATTATACCTCCTGATTTTTAGTACAGAATTGAAATGAGATGATATCAATGAAGGAATTAAAAGTATTCCTGATTTCAGAATACCCAGATATAATATTCACTTGCCTTGAAAATCACAGTGAAAGGGAAATATAAACGAGGAGAACGGGACACTTTAAAAAATAATTAAGGCCTTACTCTGACTTGATTGCCTTTATCTTAAAACCACGTTATTTTCTAGCAAAGGATAATCAGACTTGCTGCTAAAAATAATGTGAAGAGTCCACATTCCAGAGAGTTTGCCTAAGACAGTGAGGAAGTTCTATGGCTTCTGAGACTTGTAGGCAGAGGTAAACCTAAGAAAGCGGGATTTATGTAACAAATAGAAACCAGCCAGCACTTACGTGTGGATGAGAGAGAAGCAGCTCATTAGTAAGCCTGGAACGTCTGGTTTCAAAGGCACAGAGAAAACAGTGAGACCCATTGCCTTCAGAAGGCTCCGAACTACCAGAAATAGTGATTACTTGTGTCCCATCGTTCTGGAGCAAGTAGATGGCTTTCTGAAAAAAAATCAACCAAGTCTATTTCATAAGTCTTTTCGTGCTAAGATAGAAGAGGAAAATGCCTTCCCAGGGTGAGTACTTGTAGAGGGAAGGTGGAGGCCTGGAGCCAGTCAAGCATTGAGAAGGCTGTGATGGGCGAAGACCCAGGTTCACTGACAGCTCCGTGGGACAAAACCTTCTCAGGCGCATTTCCATGAAGAAGACGAATATGAAAGAACCAAAGCATGGAGTTAAGCCTCTCTGTTTCAAAATAAAATGTTGAGTCTCCAAAAAGGCTAAAGTTTTCTTCTCTGAGTTGAGACAGACATTCACGTTACAGCCAGCCCGAAGTTCTCCTAAAGGTTTCTTAAACTGTATTTTGGTTAAGGACCAGCTCCAGCGATACTGGTGCTCAGGGGTTTTTGTTTGTTTGTTTGCTAGCAGTGAATAGACTTAGGTTTACGTCTCTGTCCTGACTCTCTCTGGGTGTGCTGTTGGCAGATGCTTCTACAGAGCGTGGAAGATGGAGGGCTGCCTTTACCAGTCAAATCTTTTCTAAACGAAACTGTGCCGAATTCAAACAACTCTCAGAGTTCAGGGCTCCACGAAGAGTTCTAGGTAGGTATCAATCGTAAATGGGGAAAAGAGTGAAGAAAGGAGTAAAAGGAAAAAAAAAAACCCAACTCTGAGGAGCTGGCATATTATCCCTTTGAATTAACCATAGCTAATAGAGCAGACAAATCAGTGTTTTCTCCCCACAGCTTGGGATCGCCTGCATCTTTCCTCATCATGATATTGTTTTGCAGTGAAGTAGTGTGACACGACACACTAGTTAAAAGCGACAACAGATAGGTTTTCCCAACTCTTCTCTTTATCACTGAATCATGGTAACCTGTGAGCTCAACCTCAGTTGAACATTAGCCACAAGCGTTGGGGATCCTAACGATTACTTTGTAAAAGGGATTTAATAACATGTTATCTAACTGAAGCCAGGTGACCGGACTGTACAATCACCCATGACCCCTTTTGGTACCAAAGGTCGGCATCTATTTTTTTCAAATGCTGTGATTAACTCTGTGGGAAGAAACTTAAACAAGAAAGGTCCTAGAAAGTAGTACATTCTTCTTAATACTTAAGGGTATGAAGCTAATGTAGGTTGCAGGGTCAGTGCAGGTGGAGGGGAGAACACATTTTTTCTTGTGTTCTAAGGGTTGGAGATATGGTGAACAAAACACAGAAACCTCGCTTTTACGGAGTGTACATCACACACACACATGCACACATGCACACACGTATTAAATACTCCAGAGATAAATAAATCGAAATAAAGGAATAGAGAGTGATGGCAGGAGTGATATTTCAGATACAGTGTGTGTGTGGGGGTCTCTCTCAGGAGGTGACATTTGAGCAGAGACTTAGATGAAGGGGAGGGGGAGACCGTCAAGTTCTAGGAGAAGGATGTTCCAGGCTGGAGAACTGAGATGTACAAAACCCCTGAGAAACCCTGCTGGGCTGGGGGAGCGGAACCATTTACTGATCCGGGAAAGGCTGGAAGAGGAGCAGGGCAGGCCAGGATCCAGGAATCAGGAGTCCTGCTGTTAACATCTGATGTTTGAGAGGCCCCTTAGACATCCAAGGGAAGGTGTTGAATAGGCAGCTGGAAATCTGAGTCTGGTATTTGGGGGAAAGGCTGAAGCTGGAGATAAAAATTAGGGCATCACTAATGTGGAGATCATACTTCAAGCCACAGGATTAGATGATTTGTTGGGAGTAAGGCAGAAAGAAAACAGTGGAGAGTCCAAGACTGCGTCCCCAGGGGCACCCACATCTGGAGGCAGAGAGACAAATGTGTGCAGAGAAGACACAGGTGAATGGCCTGCTTTCAGGTAGTAGGTCTGTATAATCCAGGGGAAATAGCTGGGATTTAATCGTGAGGATTTCATTAGCAGTAGTGAATTCAAAACCTCAGAAGCCCTTTACAGGGATTCCTTTTCAAATATATCAATCAAATGATAACCTCATTAAAAACAAATCCCAAGTGGTCCACTGACCTAGCATGATATGACATAGAGCTATCTCAGAGTTGGAAAGAACTTAGCAGTAGTCTGCAGAGTTGCAGGATAACATCAAGATGACACTAAAAGCACTTTTTATGTGAATATTAAAAGATTAATGTATACATGCAAGTAATAAAGTTGGGATCCACAATTTCCCTCCTTAGCCAGGTGAGTTAAGATCTCTTGAATTGTGTTTTTTAAAATTATTTTTATTTTTAAGCATATATTTTTTAAATTAATTAATTAATTTTTGGCTGCGTTGGGTCTTTGTTGCTGTGCGTGGGCTTTCTCTAGTTGTGGCGAGTGGGGGCTACTCTTCGTTGCGGTGCACAGACTTCTCATTGCAGTGGCTTCTCTTGTTGTGGAGCACGGGCTGTAGGCTTGCAGACTTCAGTAGTTGCGGCATGTGGGCTCAGTAGTTGTGACTCACAG
This sequence comes from Balaenoptera ricei, assembly GCF_028023285.1. Classification (NCBI taxonomy): domain Eukaryota; kingdom Metazoa; phylum Chordata; class Mammalia; order Artiodactyla; family Balaenopteridae; genus Balaenoptera; species Balaenoptera ricei. Next base: position 6,685,524 of record NC_082644.1, read on the forward strand.
ACTCTAGAGCACAGGCTCAGTAGTTGTGGCGCACGGGCTTCAGAAGTTGTGGCTCACAGACTCTAGAGCACAGGCTCAGTAGTTGTGGCGCACGGGCTTCAGTAGTTGTGGCACACGGGTTCAGTAGTTGTGGCTCGCGGGCTCTAGAGCGCAGGCTCAGTAGTTGTGGCACACGGGCTTAGTTGCTCTGCGGCATGTGGGATCCTCCCGGGCCAGGGATCGAATCTATGTCCCCTGCATTGGCAGGCAGATTCTTAACCACTGCACCACCAGGGAAGTCTCTCTTGAATTGTGTTTTGTTCCCATATTTTAGGAGACATTAAAAAGAAATTTACATAGAAAAATATTCTTTACCCCAGTAGAAACATAGCAAAGGATATATCCAGACCAATCACAAGGGAGAACAAAAGGAGTAATAAACTTCAGTAGTAATCAAGTAAAGACCAATTAAAATGAGAAACCAATTTTAATATTTTGGAGTCACAATGGTTTAAAAAGATAAGTGTATGTGCACTCACATACATTATTGGTGGGAATGTAACTTAGAACAACTTTTCTAGATTGAAATTCAGCAGTCTATTAAAAGCCTTAAAATACTTGTATTCTTTTTGAGAGTAATTCCGCTTCCAGGAATTTATCTTAAGAACGTATTTTGAGCTAGGTACTAAAAATATTTATTGCAGCAATATTTGTAAAGATGAAAAATTAGAAATAGCCTAAGATTACAGTGGTAAGGGAATGGTTAAATAAATTATGGTATGTTCATATGATGTGATTTCTCTACATGTTTTGGAAGACTACTTCATGACATGGATAAATGTAAATCGTCTGCTACAAGAAAATAGCAGGTTATGGAATATTGCACACATTATGATATTAATTATATGTGTATGCACATGCACATACACAGGAAAAACCTGAAAAAACTTCTACCAAGACATTTATAGTGATTTTCTCTGAGTGATGAAATAGAGGTGATTTTTAAATTCTCCAAATAACTTTTACATTTTATAAAGTTTCTACAATATTCATATATTACTCTTATATTTAGAACTTTAAAATTTATGAATATTTAGGAGGGAAAGATGCTCAGACAGTTTTGTTTTCCTTTTAGTAACATATTACTATAAAATTAGTTCTCCTATTTACTGTTATTGGGCATTTGTAGTTTCAACCAAATAATTTTCATAAGTGAGTCATTTACACAGGGTTCTCTTTTCTTCTTTCAACTGGATGTCGTGACATTGACCCTGCCCGCTACTTGATGATAGCAATCTATCATTACTACATTACATCGTAGTCACACTTTAGACCATAAGAAGAAAGTGAAAAATGGAAATAAGTTCAGTTAGCAGAGCTGAATTAGGTGATTCTAGATTCTTGCCATTGTATACATGCTAAACAGTATGGGACTGAATAACTATCTTGAATCAATTATTTTCTTCTTTCTATGTAGGTTCTAATCTGACAGTGCATTATAATGCCGGAGGATTTCTTAGGCCCGAAATTTCAATTCTGCAAACTCTCAACTTCAATCTGGAAATTGTTGTGGTAGGGAGGACACTAATTCCTAAGCTAGGAATTTCGATGGAATAAAGTTCCTTTCCTTGAATTAATGAACGGAAACCATTTGAGGAAGTCATGTGAAAAATATTGTAAAATTCATTATGGATAGTGAAGAGGGTGATGATCTATATAGAAGAGCTCAAACTTCTATGATAAAAATACGTATCTGTGTATGCTTGTTTGTTTAAAGTAGTTAACTGGCTAAGATGATTTTTTTTTAGGTTTATAAATGGCATGTATGTAAAAGGACATTAAGTATCCTTTTTAAGACAGGATATTTCTGGCCTTAGAATAACTGTACAGAGACTCAGAAAAAAAATGTCAAAGTGGTAAAGTAATAGAAGCTACTCTATGTATAATTCAAGCAAAAAGAAAGCATCTTTTCCCAAATCACCACTAATGTACTGGTTTCCCTTGAATGACCCAGATAATTGCCATCATATTACATTTCATTTGGACTACGGAGACCTGACTTTTACATTTTGTCTTCTATGTAGAACACAGAGGGGGAAAAAAAGCATATACACCTCCCTTTACGGAATTTCCCAATGAAATTGCAAAGGAAGTAACTCACCCAAAAGTTGTAGCGTAAAGCAAAGACCTTAATTTCTGTCGGGCCTCTGAAAGAAGACTTAACTACATTGAAGGCAGGTTTTACTTTTTCTCTATTTACTGCCACACTATTTCCATCCATTTGGTGAGAGTCATCTGAGGGAAGCATTAGTGTTAATTAAACAAAAAGCAAAATATCTTTACAAGATTATAAATTAGTTTTAACACTTACCTGTTTTTAGAAGTTGCATTGCCAGGTCACTTTGATATTTCAGAAATTACTTCTCAAGTGTAAAAAAAGAATTTGAACCACACCATTGGTGTGATTTCAGAATGTTTTAGTGACTGAGGCTAAGGAAGAGTTATAAACTCTTTAAAGAGAACGCTGCAGCTTCAGACCTTGGAGGCGGGCTTGGTGCTGTGTACGTAACAAGAGTTATTACTCATGTCGGCTCTTCCAGGAAACACATGGGCCTTTTTTTGGCTGTCGTCACAACTGAATACTTGAATTACCCCTATCTGGTCTCTGATTGTTTACAATCTTCTCTTGAGGGTGCAGCACACTCCAATTGTACTTAAGACACATAAATCTCCCTTCAAAGTCTTGGGAGCCCTTGGGCTTTGGAGCCTAAAGTGCAACTGACATAGCGGCCTCTCAAATGTAGGTATTACACTTTGTTTAAATTATAGAACAATCTAGACTAAAGAATGAACTCCATGATAATTCAGCTAAAGAAAAGTATAACCACTGCTAAAAATAAACTCCTCGTAATCACCAGTGACCCTTATTTATTTGCGGCTTCCTTGAGGATACACTGGGGAGCAGTGATTTGCGATGCCACCCCATCGCCAGAAACAAACAGACAAAGCAAACTACAGATAGAACTTTACTTCTTAATCGCACTGGTTAATTGGAATTTTTCAGGTGGCTCCAACTTAGAGAAAAGTACAATTTGTGAGGTTCATGAAAGCTTACCCGCCTTGATTCAACCTTTAAATGCTTAAATTCCAACAGCTTCAAGTATTCCTTATTTCCGCCATGTATCTCCTCATTTCCCTAATGTATCATTTCCATCACAAAACTGCACATTTGGCATTTTTTTAAATCACAAATTATAATTCTGCACTAAAACTTGCAATAAATCAAACTGAGTTGAGCCCCATACATCTTTTTTTTGGCTGGAACTATTCTAGTGCTTAATGAAAGTTGCTTTGGCTGATGCCTTAGTGCCTTAATTTGTCTGGCCACAGTGGTTGGTTTCTGTCTTTTCCAGAAAATGGCTCTGTAGCCAGTGTTTTTTATTTATGTTGCTTCATAGCCATTGCATGCTTTGTTTTACTTGGAAGCTTATTTTCTTTTGGCTTTGCCTACCAGCAGATCATTTCTCACTTTCTGACTTTATCATCTTTATTATAACAATTTGGTGGGGGGAGGATACATGTGTCTGTATACCATCATCAAAACACTTCTTTTAGTATTTGGATTAATGCCAAGACTTTTGATAGACATTTCAAAATGAAGCTAATACTTGAAAGAGCCTTTCACTTAGTTGATACAAATGTTACCTTTCGTATGAGTTAAGTGTGTCATGCTGAGTAATATGGTTAATTAACATCTGCAGATTCATGTCAAAAACTTACTGCTGTCTGAACTTTTCATTAGTCATTATTTCAAGAGAATTAGTGGCACCCTTGCACTCAAGACATAACTGCAGTAACAATTAATTCTGGTTTATTTTTTGTTGTGGTTGGCTAAATACTCGTTGTGTTGACACTTCTATTCCCAGCTTGCTGGCTTATGTATCTGAGCAAAGGTAGTTGTATGGGAGATGTCTGGGAGGGTATTAATGGCTGCTGAATTTAAGTGAAGACTATAATACAAAAACATAAGAAATAAAAAGACAACTTGTATACTGATTATCTTCTTTTTTCCCCCTTAACTTTAACAACACATTATCTTTTATATTTGGAATATAATTGAGGGGCAAGAAGCTACAAGAATTAGTAGAGAAATGCATGCTTAATAATTAATTTAGAATTTATAGAGAGATGCTTGCTCCCCGAGGCATTCACTTGGGACCTAAGAAAGGCTGTATTAAATCTAAAGCAAAACAGCTACTCTAGACTCCTCCTAACAAATCTTAAAAAGAACGTTTAACAAGGTCAAATTGATCCTCAAGGAATTTAACTACCTGCCCAAACAAAGTACAATACTTTTTTTTTGGCTGTAAGGCATGTGGAAGTTTCCCACCAGGGACTGAACCCGTGCCCCCTGCATTGGAAGCACGGAGTCTTAACCACTGGACCACAAAGAAAGCATACAATACTTTTTATTTTTTAAATTTTTTAAATAAAAAAATTTTTGGCCACTCCTCATGGCATGCGGGATCTTAGTTCCCCAACCAGGGATCGAACCTGTGCCCCCTGCAGTGGAATCATGGAGTCCTAATCACTGGATTGCCAGGGAACTCCCAATACTTTTTAAAGGAAAACAACAGAATTCAGACACTCAATGTATTAGTCAAGATTCTCCAGAGAAACACAACCAATTAACCCACTTGACCTAGTTCACATTTATAAAAGATTACACCTAACGATGACAGAACACACATTCCTTTCAGATAAGTGTAGAATATTCATGAAGTTAGGCATATACTGGGTCAAAAAACAAATCTCAATAAACTTTGAAAGACTGAAATTTTATAGAGTTTATGATCATAATAGAACTAAACTAGAAATAAGTTACAGAAAGATATCTGGAAAATACAAAAATACATGGAAATTCAACAACATACTTTAAATAATCCATGGGTCAAAGAGGTGATCTCAAAGGGAATCAGAAAAATTTTTGAATTGAATGACAATGAAAACATCCTATATCAAATTAGTGGGATGCAGCTAAAATGGTGTTTACAGGGAAATTTATAGCATTAAATGCTTGTGCTAGAAAAGAATACAGCTGTAAATCAATAATATAAGTTTTACTTTGAGAAACTAGGCCAGAGAAGAGAAAATTAAACCCACAAATTTTGCATACAATTTCAGGTGGTTTTTTTGAGTCCCATCATGCACTTTGGATTAAAATTCCCTGATCCTTAATGATATATCTTAGATTTGTATCCCATCCTAGACCTCTTTCTTGAGTCCCAGAATTTCATGTTTAAGTGCTTTCAGGACATCTACAGTTCAGTATTTCACAGACCCCTAAAAATCAAAAGTTACGAAAGGTAGTAAATTAACTCCTTCTCCCTCCCCGTTTCTTCCTCCCCCCCCGCCCACTCTTCCTTTTTCCTCTTCTAAACCTAAACCAACGAATGGTGCCACTACCCACTCAGCTGCCCATATATCAAAATCTTGGGTATCTTCCCCCTCCCTCACTCACACATCTAATCAGTCATGAAATCCTGCTTATTGCTTATTATTATCAATCACCTAATACTAAATCCACCTAAAACTCCTTCAAATGCACACATTTTTCTCCCTTTCTGCTGCTACTGTCCCAGAGCGGGTCACCAACATTTCCTGGGTAGATTATATAATAGCTTCTTCCTAACTTACCTCCCCCGAAGTCTGTCCTACACATCCACTTTCACTAGGCAGTCAGGGGGATATTTCCAAAAGGCTAATGTCACACCCTGTTTATAACCTTTCACTAGCTCCGCTCTGTTCTTGGGTTTAATTCCAGTGTCTTCCACATGGATTATAAGATCCTTCATGATTGGGACCCTACTTATCCCAAGGACCTTTCTCTCTCCTCCTGTTCTGCTGTTAACTTCCTGTTCTACCCATGATGGACTTCTCCCTGTCCCCTCAGTTTCATGCTTGCTTTTTCTTCCAGGCCTTCAAAGATGCTGTTCCTTCTGTCTGGGATATTTTTCCTAACTTTTTCCCTTTGCACCCTTACGTCCAATGCTCTCCACATTTTATTAGATCATCCCTATTCATTCTTTAGACCTGTAGTCTCATGGTTATTTCTCTGTCAGGTCTTCCCTGATCTTCCTTTTGCTGCCTTTCTGTCTTCGCCTCCAATGGATCAGTGTCCCTGCTGAGACTCTCATTACATTTTATCATCTGAACTGTAATTTCTTACTTGTGTATCTTCCCTACTAGACTGTGATATAATGTTTGTCCTTGTAGATACGATTGTGGTGCCTTCTTTTTGACAATCTATGGTCAGGCAGGAAGGATTCTGGAATTCTTAAAGTACCTGGGAAAATATATGACAAAAATAGTGTAGTATAAAGTAAGACTGGTAGACATTCAATGAATACTTGTACAATTAATATCCTTTATCTGTGATTACATATTGTCATATGCCACTATCAAAACCTATGCTCTTACAGATTTTTTTCCTCTATTTTATTAACAAGGAAAATATAACTTTTTTGTTAATAAGTGTTGGTGCTGTGTTGGGTAGATTAAGAAGAACAATTAAATGTCCATTGAGTTTTCTCTCAATTTTCTGTATATTTTATTATATTTTTCTTTCACTGAGAGGATTCCAAGCATAGAGTTATGGATATTTGCTTGAGAATCTATGATGCAAAGACCTCAGCATCCCAACTAAATGAAAAATTGATGGGTTTCATCTGTGCTAAGTCATTTTGCCCGTCTTTCATTTTTTTGTATTATTAAATTGTAATTGCCCATTCTCTCCGGCCTCTTTACCAGGAACATTCAAATGGTCAGTACTAAAATTACACCATGCCATCACCAAATGTCCAGTACCAGATCCTTATTAGGCTAATAACAGATCCGTTAGAGATTAGAAGGGGTCAGTGTGCCCTTCTGGCATGGCTCTTGTACACTGTACTCTATGTAGTGGAAAAACAAAATCATTAAAATACGGTTATACACAATTAGTCATTAAACCATGTTGTAAACATTTGGCTCATTTAACTAGTCTTGGTTGGCTGGATTTGTTTGCCAAGTTACACTGATTAAAGTGGCAAAGAATTATGGGATGATCTAAAATAACCAATAGTCATGTGCTCATAATTTTAGTTTTCTTTATAATACGGTAGGAAGGAAATCAACAGTAAAAATCAATGTGGTCAGCGTTGATGAGCTGTATTATTGTATCAGCCTTAACCACAAATATAACACACTTAGAAGTGTTCTGTTCGTCCATAACCATCCAGCTCTAAGGAGGAAAAGAGGTGTCAGTCATATGGAAGACACGTGGCATTCAGGCATAATGATGTTTCACAGGTATTTAATTTCCCATACATATAGTATTCTAATAAGAGACTATTACCAACAGATTAAAGCTTTTATTTTTTAATAGATCTGAGCATTTTAGTCTGATGTGGCTTTTTTTTTGGTAGTTTTTTTGCTCATTTTGGTCAATGATCAGGTCATTGATGTTATTCACTCATTCATTTAATCCTTGAACTTTTATTTATTTAGTATACATCAGGGAAAGTGCAGTTGAGGCTCCAGAGATGAATAACACACAATGTATGAAGTCAAGGGGGTAGAGCTATAGGTTGAGGTGTGGTGCTCTTTGCATCTGTGTGTGTCTACGGGGCTCCCTTCTCTCTGAGAGGCTCCCTGGCTTCCATCTGAGGAGTCCCTTTGACCTGGTGTCTCTCTCTGGAGCCGTGCGGACATGGTAGGGGAATGCCCGAGGCAACTCTGGCTTCTCTGATTTGGATGCTTTCCCTTTAAAGTATTCAGAGGATTTCATGTCTGGCTCTGGGTTATCATTTTTCCTCAAATAAATATTCTAATTACCCTTAGGTTTCTACTGATCTTTTACTTATTTTAGAAAGAAGCTTCACTGATGCATTACATTTGTTGCTATGTAATGGCAAGCAATACTGTCATTATGATTGCTACCATCTGTAAAAAATGAGGAGAGGAAAAAACATACAATAGGGCTGAAGATTCAGAGCCTCTCCCCACAATCGACAAGGGCTCATATTGGGACATTGCCTCTAATTTGGTCCAACCCACATGCTAACAGGATAGCTAGATTTCTCTGGGCTTTTAAAATTTTGTTTTGTTTTGTGACTTAAAGGTTTTTTGCTTTTCCTTCTGGGAATAGAAATATGTTTTCTTCCATTTTACAGGCAAACCACTTCAATAGAACATGGCTGGCAGCCATATGGTCATATATGAATCCAACAATTAATTTAGCAAAGAAAACTGCTTGTAACAAGTTTTGAATTTGCCATACCAGGTAGAACTTTGATGATAAATGAGGAGACGATTGCCAAGAAAGTGACAGTAACATTAATAAAAAGGTATGTTCCCTTTACTCGTTTAATGATAATCAAATTGTTAGTTGCCATCTGTTTGAAGTGAAGTCCATGGCATTTGTAGGAGGTACTTAACACTTTTTACGTATAATTTTATAGCAAAAATATGGTGTTAATTTTCAAGCAGCTTACAGTCTAGTAAACTTTTGAATGAGGGCTTGTATTACCCTTATCTGGAACTTCTGGTCTAGACTTTGGGTTGGCATGGTTTCTAGAACTGGCTTTATGACTGTATTTCACTACCAGTAATCTAGCCAAAGTTAGTAAGTGTGGAGTGGCTTAAAGATGGCAAAACAACACAAAGGAAAAGTCAAGTTAACTGAACACAGTAGAATCTCATAAAGGGTTATTAGGAATCAGGGGGAAGTAGCTCATACCAGTTTTTGTTCTATCTCACAGATCGTCTCCTCCCTGGATGGTTCCTGCAGCTCTGACGTTTGTAGAATCAAAGCTTTTGCCACCCAGTCGTCACTTCCCACACTCAGGGAGCACAGATGGTGCACGGTTAAGCCCCTGTCCTTTTACAGTTCCTTGGCATCAGGAGTGGATAAAAGGGAAAGCAAAACTGTCAGGATACTGTGTGAATTTTGCTTACATTTTACTGAAAGATAACTGCTTAACCTCTGTCTAGGGAAATTAAATATTCCATAGCCTTGCATAGACATGTGAGGTGCGTATTTATAGTTACATGAACACTATGATGAATATTTCCTCTGGAGAAATCTGCAACAGTCTGTTTATATTTAATTTTATCAGCTATTTTCGGTAAGGTTACTACTTACACAGTTAGATATTTATTGCATGTATCATAAAAATTTTGGTTGAATTTATGAACTGAAACGTGTGGTCAGGTTCCAAAATTATACTACAATTCAAATTAATAGGCTATTATAGATATGATGATGGTTGCAGAACTATCCACAATGCACCAACAGGTCTGACTTCTGGAAGGAGATATGAACATGTCCTTGAAATATTTTACAAGTAGGGATAAGAGGGAATCCTAGCCCTCCCCTTCATTATATGAGAATGGAATTAGCAAATAAAGGTTTTTTACCACTAAAATGTATATATAATGCTATTACATATTTCCAAGTATGAAGCATGACAGCCAACGGCAACCAGTAAAGTTGTACAAACATGAGGTCAGAGGAAAAAGATCAGAAATGTGTCCTAGCGTTGTTTCCTTTTGGTCCAGCTTTTACATGCACACGATTAATGCACAGGGTCAAGTGCTAGATAGGGTTAAATAATGAGACTACCATTCTTTCAAAGCTGTTCTCCATGAATCTCTAGACTTTCAAACAGTTTGGCCTGGTGTGACTCTTTCAATATGCAGAAGTCATGACATGACCCAGGAAGTTTACCAAAACGTTTGTACTGTTTTATTTAGCCTGGTATCCAGTCTTCCAGCGCATTTACAAAACAGTATGAATTCCTTAGAGGATACCCAAAAGGAACTATTTACATCAAGAGAGAGAAGCTTAGGAAAATTTTAGAAAAGGATTAAAATATGCAGTAAACATTAATTTCTCTGCAAAAACCTGTTTTTTACACTAATTATTTCATCTAACTTTGAATTTGAATTCAGACTTGGGGGCAAATAGTCAGATTTTATACTTCAAAACATAATCACTTTTTATGGCTACAGGAGAATTATTGTAATGGGAAGAATTTCTGATATGGAAGAAAATCACATGGTATTGTAATAGTCTTATTCTGATTTAACAGAGATACCCAAATTTAGACTCTGTTCTTGACTTGTACTTGGTTCAAACTCTTTAATTCTTTTATGACTATCTTCATGTATAAAATGGAAAAAGCAATAATTTCAACTTGTCTTTTGGAGCTTTTGTGAAAATTAATAAAATAAAAAGTAGAAAAATCAATCTTGGTTAATATTTGTTTTGAGAGGCTAACAGAACAATGTGATACCAACATTGTATCTAGTTGCAGCCCAAATTCTTCAGAAAGCAGTAGCTAATTTTCAGTGATACTCCTGGACTTGTCACATCTTGGTAGGAATTTGTATTGAAATGGGTTAGAAGAATAAACTTCAAAAGGATGAAGAAACATCCTTCACATGCCATCAGAGTGTTCTGTCTAAAATGCAAAGTTTACCATTTTACTTCAGCGTTAAAAATTCTTGAATTTTGAATCTTAATATGATGGAGAAATCTTTATGATTTCTCCATCATATTAAAGACAAACATAGTATTACATGATGCAGTTTTAATTATCCTTTTTCAGCTTTGGTTACCATCATCCCATTATGTACCCTGTACTTCACTTATACCAAACTTCATAGAGCTCCCTGAAAGCACCAAGTTCTCCCAAGCTTTCCTGTCTTCATATATGTTGTTCCCTCTGCCATACCCTCCCCTCCGTCCATCACCAACCACGTGAACTTCTTTTCACCTTTCAAAGCTCAGCTTATATCACTTCCTCCTTGTACCTATTCCTGACCTTCCTACTGCCTGAAAGAAGGCCATATTTGTCTTATGTCTGTCTCCCAAATACTGTGGGCTCCTGAAGTATAGATTACCTATTCTATATACATTTGTGTCTCTAGAGCCTAGCTCAGTGTTGCTGATTGAACAAATAAATAAAAGGATGAAACCTTGGTATGGATTATGCAGTGTCACTCTGGAAGCATCTGAAGTTAGGGACTCATAATAAATTAAACCACTCCACTCTTCTAAGGGTTGGAATCAGTTGAGAGATGGATTGAAAGATGGAGCCGAGAATCAGGCACTTGAAGATCAAAGTGATGGCTTTGTTGCTGACAAAGGCTGGGTTCCGTGGTTTAGGTATGTGGTAATACTGGTTTTCCTAGTAGAACTCAAGATTAGACACAATACTTTCTCAGTCAAGGCAGCTCTGGACAACCACTGACCACCTTTGTATTGACCACCAACTTTACAGCATGACCAGCAGTAGAACAGAACACATGCATATGGTCAGATCTCAAAGAGGAAGAGGCGGAGAGCTGATTCAGACCTGCCTACTTTTTGTTCCAAAGCCATCAATCAGTTAAGTCAACCTCTCTCCCTTGGGAAAGAATTAGTGAAGGGGCAGAGCAGCCCAAAGTGTTGCTTGAATGAATGTCCTTCTACATGGGAACATGAAATCAGGGGAAAGTAAGCTTCTCTTATTTACCTTCTCCTAATGCTACTAAGGCTGTCTTTCCGCATGTCCTTTCTCTGTTAATGGCATTACTCTTCCTCAGCGATTCACATATAAGTAGAGACACTATTCTAGTCTATAGCTCACATCCCCCAAAGAGTAATTGGCGATGATCTCCAGACTATATTCTCTGTCCTATAATTAATTGCTGGTATCTTTTAATTTTTTAAATATAAAAGAAATACCTGATTACTTTGAAAATTACAACAGATTTAGATATATAAAAATAAGCCTCCTTAAAAGTATCTTAATCTTCCAGCCTTTTTCCCTGTCTGGAGATAACTATTATTCATATATGTGTCTCCAGACATTTTTCTAGACATTTATTCATGCTTAGACATAAAGGTTTTTAAAAACCACAAATAATAATAACTGATAGACATCTTCTTATGTCATATTTTGTTTACGTAATTCTTTTTAACATTCTGTGAATGAATGTTTCATAATTTATTTCAGTGCTCCCCTCTTGCTGGAAAGTTAGGTTGTTTCCAATTTTTTTACTACTACAAAGAATAAAGTTTCTATACACCCATCTGCCTTATTGTTCCTGTAAGAGAGATTCCTATAAGTAAAACTGTTGAGTCAAGAAACTTGTGCATTATAATTTCGACAGACATTTCCACATTGTGCTTTAAAAGTCTATACTAACAATATATTAAGTTTCCATTTCCCAAAATGTATGGACCCTGGATATTATCAGTCCTTGGAGTTTTTACCAGTTGAGCAGGTAAAACATCTTCTCATTTTAATTCCATTTGCTTTATTATTTATGAAGTTGTACATGATTTTGCAAGGTTATTAGTCTTCAGTACTTCCTCTTCTGCCAGTTCATGATTTTTGCCCATTTTTCTTTAGTTTAACTTTTTCATATATTATGAATTTTAATTCTGTTTCTGCTAAATATGTTGCAAATATTTTCTTACAGAAGTGGCTTTCTCTTCACTTTGCATTATAGTTAACCTTTTACTGACAGATTTTATTGCCAACATTTTCATAGACTAAATTCCTATATAATCATCACTCTCTTTTGGGAATTTCTATTTTGTTCCCCTGATCTATTTATCTATTCTTCATACTGTTTCAATTCTATAGCAGCAGTACTTAATAACAATAATCTCTAATATTTATTGAAACTTTAATAAGCACCTGGCATCCTTGTACTAATCTTCACAACTACCATATGTGGTAATTAACATTATTATCACCATTCTACATATTAGGGAACGAGGTCCAAGTAGGCTAAGTAACTTGCCCAGGGTTACGAGCTAGTAAACAGCTGAGAACTGCCTATCCACGGTCAATTTTTTGTTTTGTTTTGTCTGCATTGGGTCTTCATTGCTGTGTGTGGGCTTTCTCTAGTTGCAGTGAACAGGGGCTACTCTTCATTGCAGTGTATGGGCTTCTCATTGCGGTGGCTTCTCTTGTTGCAGAGCATGGGCTCTGGGCACACGGACTTCAGTAGTTGTGGCTCGCGGGTTCTAGAGCGCAGGCAGTAGTTGTGGAGCATGGGCTTAGTTGCTCCGTGGCATGTGGGATCTTCCTGGACCAGGGCTCGAGCCCCTGTCCCCTGCATTGGCAGGTGGATTCTTAACCACTGGGCCACCAGGGAAGTCCCAGTCAGTGTTTTTAAACACTATACCATGAGCACTTTCATAGGTAAATAGAATGCATTGACAATTGGTATTGCAAGTTGTCCCTCAATGCTGTTGTATTTTACAATTTTTTTATGAGTTTACTCTAATGGGTAAATTTTATAATCACCTTGTCAGTTTCCATAAAAAGTTCTGTTGAGTTTTCAATAATAATTTTTTTGAAAGTTTAGATTACCTTGAGAAAGAAATGTCATTGTCATGGGCTGAATTGTGCCCCCCACTCCCCACCAAATCATATCCTGAAGTCCAACCCCTAGTACCTCAGAATGTGACTGTATTTGGAGACAGAGCCTTTAAAGAGGTGATTAAGTTAAATGAGATCATTTTGGGGGCACTGATCTAACATAACTGGTGAGGAAATTTGAAACAAGCAGATTCAGAGGGAAGAACACATGAAGACCAAGGAGAGAGGCCTCAGAAGAAACTAACCTTGCTGACACCTTGATTTTGGATTTCTATCCTCATAACTGTGAGAAAATAAATTTCTGTTGTTTAGCTGCCCAGTCTGCAGTACTTTGTTTACTCACATAATCATGTCATAATTTATTGTCTTCTCATCTAGTGGGGTGTTATGACTTTTAATTTATTCAGTCCTTTTAAAGATTCTTCAGTTAGATATACATGTTTTCTTCAAGACTACATGAACTTTTTTGTTAGTCTTGTCCCTATTCATTTTATTGCTTTCTGTTACTCTAGAAAATTGGATATTTCTTCCATTATATTTCTAATTGATTATTAATTGTTATATATTTATATTTTACCTGGCTACCTTACTGGACTCTTTTATTAGTTTTAGTAATTTTTCAGTTTTCCTTGTGTCTTAAGGCAGACAAACGTATACTATGCAAAGAATGGCAGCTTTGTTTTGATTCTTGATTTCCAACGTGTACAGTTCACTTTTCTTGTTTTATTGCATTGGCTGGAATGTTTCAAAATAAGCTTGAATAATAGTGATGATAGTGAGTGTCCTTGTCTAGCTCCTGATTTCATTTGGCAATCCTTAATTATTATATTTATCACAGGTTTTTATATAACGTTTAAGTTATAACTTTTCTAGGCGTCTTATTCTCTCCCTTTATCAACAAAAGTAATTACAGGACATGCTTTACCAGAAATTTTCAAAATAAACCTATGGGTTTTCTCCTTTTATATGTTAATATGGTGAATTGAATGAATAGATTTATAAATTTAAACCATCTTTAAATTCTAAGAATAAGCCTGTGTGTTTATTGAGCATTCTTCTTGTAATTTACTGGGAGATTTGAATTATTAATATTTTACTCATGAATTTTTCAGAAAATGTGTGTATGGATAAACTTTCCAAGTCATTGTAGGACTGAAGATTAATTTGCCTAGATTAATAGATGTGAATATTTATTTATTTATTTATTTATTATCAGTAAAGTTCTTTTAAGTTTACTAGTTGCCTTAATTTAATCAACTAATACTTCATTTCTTCTTAGTAAGCAATACGTTCATGACCTTCTTAGAAAATTAGCGTAATATACTCAAAGGGGAAAAACTGGGGTTTTATAAGTAGTTGGCAATGCTAAGCCAGAGTTCATAAAATTCATTAAAATTACCATAGATGTGAATAATAATTTAATTTGATATAGAATTCTAGGCTCAAAATAACTTTGAAGACATTGGTCCAGTGTAGTCTGGTATTCAGTATTGTAGAAAAGGAATTAGAGGCCAGTCTAATCCTCTCAGATTAGAAAAAACTCACAATTTGATGTGAATCACAGCAAAAATGGATTAGTGTGGAAGCTTTTAGATTTTATATGAGCTATTTTGTTGTGCCTTACTTTTATACCCTATATAGTTTTCACTGTAATACATCCCTGCTAGGTAGGATGAAGTGAGAAAATTAATGTTTCATTGTTTCATTCAATTAGCATAATCTAATGAAAGAGCACTAAACTTGGAAAGAATAAGAAATTCTTACTAGTGAATAGGAAGCAGATTAAAGATTGTACCACTTTGTCAATGCAGAAGTGAGGCCAGAATCCAGGTCTCTTAATTATGAGATGTATGAGATTCCTGTTAGGAAGTTTGCTGGAGCAAAGAAAAATTGGAACTTTTACTCAAATGATAAAAGGGCCCTGGCAACCGCTAATCACTAGAGGAAAAGCCAACCTGAAATGCACAGGTACTTTGACCTTTGCTCGTTCTGACTATGGCTTGGTTAGATTTGGAACTTTCAACCTTTAAAAATATTTACCCCCTTTTTAATCATTGTCTACATATGTTTAAACAGTATTTGTATACATAAGACTCTGGAATCTCTATTATTTCCTGGGGATATTTAAAGTACTGATTTACACTAGAAACTCAGTTTTCCCGTATTTGTTGCCTGTATTCATTTTATCAATCTGGGAGTTATCTGTTGGACATGAATCTACTAAACTTGTGACAGAGATTACACCCACAGAATTTTTATTTATGAATAATTGGCTCCTGGATTTGTGAAACAGAACATGAATCTGATGGTCTTATTACAAGTTGCCCTGCAGGTTTTCATGAAAAAGAAACATGACAGTTTAAAGAGATAATACCTGTTTGATGAAACTGGTCATTTTGAAACCATATCTCTCATTGGCCATCCTGTTTCAGCTGTTATCATGTTAAACTTGCATGTCCATGTGAGAGTCTTGGGAAGAAAAAAACAATTCCAAGTAAAATAGAGAGTGCTCATCATTAGTTCTGTAAGGAAGTTAAAGTGACTACTTTAAAGGATTGAAATACATAATGTAGAAGAAAAGATCTGACTTTGAAACTTTAGTGTAATGAATAACAGAGTGTACAGCATCAGATAGAAATATTAATCCAGAAAAATGGCATATAAGTTTTGTTATGCACTAAGTCTATTTATTGAGTAATCTAGAGCTATACACCGGTTGACTCACATACACACTGAACGAGGTGATTTAGGAATAAGATGAATCATCATTTTTAGTTTGGGAAAAACCTTTTTCCAATGGAGGCAGGTATTTTCAGAATTCATTGAAGTATATTATAGTTCTGCTATTACTGGGTGATCAAGTGCATGTAGGCACAATATGATGTTTCAACAGTTGCTCAGAGTTAACAGTGACTCCTTTGTGATCAGCTAAGGTTATTTTTAGACCTAATTCTAGATAACTCAGAGAAGTGCAATTCTGTATTCCACATGGCGATGGCAGCAAAATTTGTCTTCGAAGACGTTGCAGGCCATTATGCAGGATTCCTTGTAAACCCCTTTCCCCATTTAAAAACCACTGAGAACAGAACCTCAAAGCAAAGGGAAGTCCATGGTATTTTCATTAGGAAGATCACACCTTATTCTTTTAGGAATTCTCTGTCTCTTGGTATAACTTGCTTGCCTACTAGTTTGTGGAGGGAAACATCTTCCAATCCTGAAAAAGCTTGAAGCTCCGGTGTAATTAACCACCTCCATCTCATACGCTGGCTTCTGTCCTTACTGAAACCACCCTACGTGTGAGCTTTTGGAACATTCCTGGGAGAACTCTGTATTTATTTAACTTGAAGGCAAAACAGCAACATGCTAAATAATGTGGTTAAAGTTGTTAAAAGCCAAAATAAACACTTATAATTATCTCAAGAAAAACGGTGTCAGGCCAATGCAGTCTCTATAAAGTGGACTCCGCTTGCGTCTTTCAGGCCCTGCTGCACAATAGATCATAGTTAAAGGTCTGTTAACAGACCTCTGACGGCTGAGCGGGGTAGCTTGTGGTTTCCTTCGAAGCCTATTGGCATAATGTGAATTTATGTGTGAGGTGCAAATTGGCAGTTGCCATCTATTGGTGCTTTTGGCAGAACAGAAATCATACCGTAGGGCTACCAGCAGGAAGTGCATTGCTTTGAAATTACCCAGCAGGGTTTCTACTTGCTGCTCTTGCTGCTTCTGAGACAGAGGGCTTCCATCGTCTGGCCATGATTAAAATCAAAGTGGAGGCTTCTTTGCTGGGTGCCAGTAAACTTAGGTGAAAAACAGAAACAATCTGGAAGTTTAATTATTTTAAAATGCAATGTAGTCAAGAAACAAAGATGAAAGCATTTTTGACTAATCTACCCCAATTATTTCACATAAACGGATTTGCTAAAAAAGAGACCCATAGAGAGAGAGATTGCCTTTACCAGAGACTTCATAACCTAACTCATAGCCATAAAATACATCTATGCCACGTATGCCGTCTCATGAAACTCATAGAGAAAAGTGTCCAAACATTGTACTTTGGGGTGAATAGAGAAAACCAGATGTGCCTTTACCTTATTCCCAACTCAAGATGCTACATTTATATGAAATAAGCATGGAATAAAATGTATTGGCTAATTACTTACTACCTTAAAATAATCCATCGGAGGGAGTATCTCTGTGCTATAAATAAGATGGGCGTAATTCCATAGTAGGCTGGACAGATAATTCCCATTACGCCTGTAGTTCCCAAAGCTGGCAGGTTCTGGATTTCTTCTTTTCAGCTTCTCTTTTTTTCCCACGAAGAGTACAAAAGCACTAGTCATGAGTTCAGAGTTTGCTGTCTCTAATAAGCCACTGGGAGAACATTTAACTCAATTTTGAACAAAAAAGAGGGAATGCAAACTTGCTATTACATTGAATCGACCAGCTCTCAAAAAGAAATAGTGGTTGGAATCAAGGGTTAATGTGTAGGTTCTTTGGAGAATACCCACGCATAAGTACTGGGAGTTCATGCTTTCAGTTAACAAATATTTACTGAGTACCTGCTATGTGGTAGACACTGTGATCTGGACTGGGGACAAGCCTGAAGCTAGAGAATTAAGTAGTTATTTACATCTGTCACTCTGGAGACGGCGTGCCAAGCAAAGGAAGTATAGTGTGCCAGGGAGTACACGGTGGGGACACCTACCCTGCAGCTGGGACTCTACCACAGGGAGAGGCGTGGAGGTTACATTTCTGCCACAAACGTCACATACTTTAGAAAGACATATAAGAAGAGGAAAAGCATCATGTTGATTGCAAGGTTAGAAACGGCTTTAGAAAAATGGGACATGCAGGTCTGTTCTCTTCCTTTAAAAGTTTTCTTCAGCGAACTCCAATCTATCAGGATACTTCAAATCATCTGGCCACAACGGAGAGCAGGTGTGTAGAACCTCTCCAAATCCTACAGCCCAAATGCCAAAGGCCTGTATCTTATCTGATGACATTGCTCAAGGTCAAGGCTCTTGAGCTACCACACCTGCTGAGGCAGGGGGGGAAATCCAGATTTTAAAACTTCTTCCACTTTAATTACAGTATAAGAAAGAGAGAAATCATAATAGCATAGTTATGTTAAAGGGCATTTATGAGGGGGGAGGGATAAATTAGGAATTTGGGAATAACATATACACACTACTACATATAAAAGAGATAACCAAGCAGGACCTACTATATAGCACAGGGAACTCTACTCAATATTTTGTAATAACCTATATGGGAAAAGAATTTGAAAAAGAATAGCTACACATATATGTATAACTGAATCACTTTGCTGTACACCTGAAACTAACATGACATTGTGAAGCAACTATACTTCAATAAAAAATAAATAAATTTTTGAAAAGTCATTTTACTAATATGAAAAAAAGAGCATTTATGAGTATATTTTGCACCTATCTAAATTTAGAACCTGGCAGTTATAACTTGGTTTCGTTTGACAGATAGGAGCACAGAAGACTCAGGCTGCCTCTGGGTTTGAGAAATTAACACAGAATTTGATGGCTTTACATGAAAATCTGCTTACAAAAACTAGCTCCCACTGGTGGAAGTATCTTTCTGTTCAGTACGCGAAGTTGCTGGAAGCTTTTGTCTCTCTCAAATGCTCCTCCTGATCAGATTTTCATTCTGTTCCCAAACCAACCTTTAATTCAATAAGCATAGTCCTTTCATTCAGGAAGAATTTCCATGACATTGTGTTGAATCAAATGTACACGTTCAGTATCCATCCCAGCAGCACCACCTATTGTTATGTTGTAGCCCTTGTACTAAACTTCCCAAGCATCTACTTTGTTTATTCCTCTAGTATTTCTGTTTGGCATCCAATATACTACACATTTTGCAGGTTGTAAGGGTTAAGCATGAGGATTGTGGTGACGTTTCTAAAGTTATAAATCGGTTCTGTACAGAAAATACATTTTGTAGTACTTCAGACTTTCATTTTAATTGGTGAAAAGAAACTGAATGGAGAGGCTATATGCTTATAAAAATATTTATGGATAGTAGAATAAGGTTTGGTAAATCAGATCCAATTTGTATCTGTATGTTTTGAAAGTTACTACTATCGTATATTATTTATCAAATATAAGTGACCGTTTTTTCCCAAAGGGGTTTAAAAGCACTTGTAAAAAACATATATTATTATTTGCATTTACAGGTCAAAACAAACTCGGGAAGCAGCAAATGGGCTGCTATGGAATTTTGCAGCATTCTTCCCAGAAGAGACAGAGGTAGGATTGGAAATTTTACGTAGTCTTTATTTGATATTTATATATACATATATGAATGTGAGTCATAAACTATGTTTGCTGTAAGCCATGTTGATTCAAACCGTGTAAACCATGAAAAGGATGTTAGGAAGAAAACAATAGGTAACATAGAGGGTACTTTCATACACACTGTATCATTTAATCTTCCCCACAACTCCTTGGGGTGAGTGAGGTGGCCTTGAGTCCTTGCCCTCTTCTTCTCCTGCTATCTCCACTCTTTTCGAAATTTCATCCACTCTATAGATTCAATTACCATCTCTACGTCGATGGTTTCAAAATTTCTATTTATGTCCCTTACATTTCTCCCAACCTCTAGGGGAAAAAAAGGTCTATATTTGGAAGTTCCACAAATATCTAAAACTCACCGTAGACTTATCATCTTTCTTGCCAGATCTCCTCATCTTCCTTATTCTCCGTCCCAGTTAACGCCCGACCACCTGTCTCGTCCTCCAGCCGGAACCTGGACGTTATCTTAGGTCCGTCCTTCCTGTTCATCCTCTTCACTCAATTAGTCATGACAATGACATTTCCTCAATATCTCTGAATTCTCCCATATTTAGTTCAGGCCTTATCATTTCTCACCTGGTTCATTACAATAACTCTTCTGCTTCAAATTGGATTTTCTCTGCTTGCAGAGAGATGGTTCTAAAACTCAGGACTCAGTGAATGGTTTCTCATTGCTTTTAGGATGAAGTCCAAATTTTTTACACAAATAATATGATGCCATTTAAAAAACAGGACCCATGACTAAGTTTCCAGTTTTTTATCCTACTGTTGAATGATGAGATGTTCAACCACATGAGATCTTTAGCGATCACAAGGGACCTGCCCTAGGGGTGCCTCCCTATTTGGAAATCCAGTAATAGAATTCATCATATTATTAGAATTAAGGATCAAAATCATATGATCATCTACAGCGATGCTTAAATGACATTTGAAAAATTCAACACCCATTCAGGTTAAAAAGTAATAAATTAGAAATTGACAGCTGCTCTAATATGATAATGTATATAATACTCATCTTAACTAATGAAGTGACCATCTTACCTAGTGAAGAACATAATTGGAGGAATTCTTACTAAAGTCAAGACGAAGAAAAGACACTGAGTATCTCTACTACTATTTAACTTTGGGAGTATCAGCCAGTGTCATGAGATATGAGAAACTGGAGGCATTAAGAGTTGGAAACGAAGAGGTTAAGCCATCTCTATTGCTATTTGATTCCAAATTGGAAATAAATAAGGTGCAGAACAGCATGTAGAGTGACTATCCTTTGTTTAAGAAAGGCTGAGGGGGTGATAAGACTATATACATGTATCTTTTCAAATTAGTGTTTTGAACATTGCATTCTTTAAGCCAACAAATATTTTTTAAAGGTTTTTAATTCAACGCAGAATAAGAGATTAGGTAATACTATAATTGTAATCTGGAGTATTATTTGATGTACTAGTTTAGCATCACATAAAACCATCCTCAAGAGCTATATTTCATTACTTATTTAATTCTACTTACGCCAGGAATCTTTCAAGAAAATGCCCTATCTGGAAATTTTCATGGCTGAGGATTTTTGATAAGATTCTAAAAATTCAACATTCAGTCATTGAGCATTTGGCCACAACATGGAATAATTGTGCCTCTAATTTTCGGAAATAAAGGAAAACTCAAACTTAAAAAAGACTACATACCATTTTCTCATATTTTCAAAAGAAGTAATACAAGAATAAACTCAAAGCCAATAAAAGTGGTTACCCATAAGTGAGGGAAAGGAATAGGGTGGAGGTAACTTTGGAGCTATGTAAATATTTTACATAATTGAAAAATCAAAATGAATTCATGAAGGAAAAAGAACCTGTTGTCTTGAAGAAAGGGTGCTGTAGAGTGGAGACCGTTCTGAGGAGCGTGCAGTCCTGGCTGGGCTGTACCTCTGCGGGTGCAACGAGGCTGGTTCTGGGAGTGCTGGGGAAAGGCTGGAACCAGGTGCCAGCGTGGAGGTGGGTGTCCTGAGGCCACAGAGGGCAGACAGGATGTTTGCTATTTTACTTTAAATATTTATTTATTTATTTACGTGTTTATTTATTTATTTGGCTGCGTCAGATCTTCAGTTGTGGCATGCGAGATCTTTGTTGTGGCATGCGGGATCTTCTGTTGTGGCTCGTGGGCTTCTCTCTAGTTGTGGCATGCGGGATCCAGAGCATACGGGCTCAGTAGTTGCGGCACATGGGCTTAGTTGCCCTGCAGCGTGTGGGATCTTAGTTCCCTGACCAGGGATTGAACCCGAGTCCCCTGCCTTGGAAGTGGGATTCTTAAGCACTGGGCCACCAAGGAAGTCCCAGGGAGACAGGATGTAAACAGAAACAACTCTCTCCTCTGTTCTCTCTCTCTCTCTCTGTCTTTGTCTCTCTTCCTATTGGCAGAGCCTTAAGAAGCCTATGGCAAAGTAGAAATTTAATCTGCAGGGTCCCAGACTCAGCATCACAAAGCAGAGGGAGGTTTTGGGAGTGTGGACAATACCTTAGTAGTTGATATTGCTGGGAAAATTGGGACCAAGAGTTTCCTTAGCATGGGGAGAATTTACGAGGGCCCAAATGACCCTGTAGTACAAGGTCGTCTGCATACCAACAGGGGCTGACACATTAGGCAAAAATTGATTTCAAATAAGATATTGCAGGTGAAATGGTTGAGAATTAGAAAGTGCCCAGCAAATACACAAGATTAGTGTGTTATTGTTGGTGTGATAATTTCATTCTTAACTGTAATGGGTGTTAATAAAACAAAGTGTATAAAGTCCAAGGTAATCACAAGATAAATTGTGAAAGATGTCTAGCAGCTTTAGAAACAGAAATAATCATTTGTTATTACTTGTCTCTAATTGAGCTGATTTTATTTTACTTTGGAAGTTAGGTGAGTTGCAAGCTTTCCAACGGACACCCATTGTAATTAGCTTTTCTGTAATAACTTACACAGAGTTTTGTGGATCCTTACAAAAATCTGAATCAAATTTTTTTCTAGTGATGTGTCTATATGTTATACACTGACTACATAAGGGCACTGAATTACTGTACTATAATTACATGGCTGATCATATTAATGTGTATCTCTGTAGTGCAACAATTTTTGTGTTTGTTCATTCATCAAGGATAACCATGACTAATGCAATTATAGCTTCATTTTAAACTCATTATTCATGGTCATCAGTTAAGAGATAAGAATGGAATTATGTTGATAAGTTTATAAACTAATGGCTGGAGGCCAATCAGATTGCTTCATGCTCTTAAATTATTTTATGATGATGTTACTTATGGTAACATGTGGATTTGAAGCAAAGCTTTTGGGATTTGAGCAACACTTGAAGAGCTGTAAGTCATTTTTCATTTTTGTTCTCTCATATAGATACAGAAAAGGTACATTAAAATTATTTCGTGAGTTTAATTAACACCATTATAGATACTGCAAATACTTGTAAACTGAGAATAATCTGCAAAAAGAAGAAAATAATTCTGATGCTTTGTGCAAAAAATAGCATAACAAAATATAGCAAAGAAGTATGTGATAATTGGTAAGTCAGAACATTAGGAAAAGATTTTGGGAAACATTTATTTGTTTGGAGAACCAAAATAGTTGTAACTGGGCCAGATGACGTACTTAGTTTCTAAGAGAAACATAAACTTATGCGGAATAAAAAGTTGCAAGTGGTCAATAGAATTTAAAAAGTACTGAAATCATCCAAGAACAAGGTAGGCCTTGGTATAGGACAACAGTCTCTAATTCAGGTGTTACTGATTTGCAAAGGAATGGATCATTTTTAATTGGAAACTAAAATCAATTGAACATTAAAATAATTTTAATCAAAAACTCATCACGTGTCTGTATCATTGTTTTTCTACCTGTAGAATATAGTTACAAGCCACAACTTTTCCAACTTAGTAAATATTTATTGAGCATCTATTTAATGTGCAAGATCGTTAGGCATCCCAGTAGGGGCGAAAGGTAGAAAGATATTGTTAAGGAGTTTGTAATCTGGCAATGTGAGTAAGAGAAAAGTGTACACATTTTGAGAGCAAAGGGTAAAGTGCAAATGCTGTAAGAATGATACAAACACAATGTGTGGAAGGTTGGTGGAAGGAAAGAGCATCTCCAGTTGGAAAGATGAGAAAAAGCTTAATGAAGGAGAGAATATGTGAGATGAACCATGAAGAATAAAAAGAACTTCCACTGGTTGATAACAGAGATATGTAAAAAAACACAAGCAGTGTTGATTTTGTGCTAGGTACTGTCTTAAGCATTTCATATGTTACCGTGTCATTTAATCCTCAAACAACCACAGGAATGGTGCTCCTGTGACCACTATTCCCAAATGAGGAAGCTTAGAGTGGTTAGTGGGTCTCATGGTACGTGGGGATCCAGAGTTTGGACTTGGATTCATCTAGCTCCAGAACCCAAACCTTAGTCACTATGTTATACTGCCTTGTAATGAGGAGTTGTCTATGAAGGTGAAAACTGAAAAACCTACAGCTCCATAACATTCGTGTTTTAGTAAAATGATGCTTGAGAAGTTGACGTTGACCAGTAAGAATGTGACAAAAATGTATGTTATCATATTCAGTTGAAAAAGTAAATACAAAACTGTGCATGTGTTTTGTTTATAACAATGTCAGCATAGAGGAGACTCAGTAAATGATTGTTGAGTGTATTAATGAATAATGTAGAAAATGTGCATGCACATGGGCAAAGATCGAGAGATCAATACATAAAATGATTAGTTGTAACAGGATTCTGGCCTTTTCCTCTTTCAAAGTCATCTTTAATCAGTATATTTTCAGCTCTTCCAGGTTTGAGTACAAGCCAGCTGCCTATTTCGTTTTCATTAACAGAAGACTAATTCTTCAGCCCTAAAGAATAAATGCATCAATCTGTGATATCAATAATCAATGGAGAATTCTTCTTCAGGATATTTGTTAACACACACAATCTTTCTGAATATTTTTTTATTTTTTCACCTTTTAATTTTTTCCATAGTGAGGGATATAAATCCAGATAAAATGATGCATAGATAATTTAGACATGCATGACAGAGACCAGATGAGGCAGCGAGAGTTTGCATGTTGACTAATTTCTTTAATTTCCCCAAATTGAAGTCTTATTAATCATTTGCTAGTTCCATGAAATGCTACATTCTTCAAAAAATGCCTAATGATAAAAACAAGAGAAAAGATAAATGAAAATGGTCAAAGTATTCAATAACATGTTGATGTAGTAAAATTTAAAAATAGAGCTTAGCATATTGTGGGATTTTGCCTTTAACTAGACTAAAATACATTTTGTTGAGTCAGAAGAAACTACTAAATACCATATACAAATTGCTTTATACTTATTTGATTAGGAAACAGCATTTACATATGTGTATGTACACATGCATTATTTACCAGTGAAACTGATTAACTCGTCTGAAGCATGATTTTTTTTTCATTAAAAAAAAGGGGCTTCTGGTAGCAACATAAGCTACATCTGAATGTGCTAAGTTGCCCATTTACCATGAAGCTGTCAGGTTTGAGTGGGTCCCAGAGCAAGAAAAGGCTCTGCAGATGGTCCAAGCTGAAGCAGAAGAAATTCTGCTACTTGGGCTTCATGACTGGGAAGATCCAATGGCACACAGAATGTCTGTGGAAAAATAGAGATGTTGTATGCAGCCCCTGGCCACCCCCAAGAGAAGACTCTTAGGGTTTGGGAAACAAATCCTTTCCCTCTTTGAGAAATAGCTACTGCTCCCAACTTGCTACTGGCCCCTGGTAGACACAGAACCTGACTAAGATGCACCAAATGAACATTTGACCTGAACTGCCTTTTTAATCCAAAACTTCGTAAAGCTGGGTTTGCTCAGAAGCAGTCCATCATCCAGCGACAGTGGTACCTAAGAGATGGGATTCAGGAAGTTACCGAAGGCGCATGTACACACATTGTGCCTACTTTGTGCCTCGGCTTATCTTGGCATCTGCTTCGGCTGCTCTAATCTCTTACCCTCAATCCACCCCGGGTTCCTTGAGGAGTTTCCTTTGATCAGTTGTCGGAAAAGGCAAAAATTCAGGTGTGGCCCATAGGTGGTTTTGCCTGACATGCTGGTTCCAGCTAGCATTGGACTAGTGCCGCGTTGCAGCCTTCCTCCGAGGTGGCCCAGGACCTCGGGGAGGGAAAATCTCCCCAGTAGGAAAAAAATCCGCAAACAGCGCGTCTGATTATTTGCTTTGCTTGGAAGGAGAAAGGGCCAGAGATATAAACTTGGAGGAATTCGTGAGTAGTGGCTAACAGGTTGGCCGGAAGTTCAGGAGGAATATGAGAGACGGGTGAAACGAGGACCTGGGACAGGATGTGTCCGTGGGCTCCGTGATCCGCAGACGGGACCGCTTCAGTGTCACCCAGCCTCTCCTCCCCAGCTCAGAGCTGCTCCCTGGGCTCGTGAACAAAGGGACAGCGATGAAATGATTCCAGTAACACGGGCTCCCCCTCACCCAAGCTGATCTGATTACTGCCAATTGAGGTGTTCAACCTAGTCGTCGCCTTCAGACCTAGTGAAGACCCTGAGAGAGAGACAGCGATTGGTGGAACGCTGGGGAGGCAAGCAGGCGTCCGCTGAGCCCTCAGCAAAGTCTCTTTCCCCGCAGGGACTAGCCAGCTACCCCAGGGAAGCAGGTAATTTTGGCACCCCTCCATCATGAAGGAGCTGTGATTTATTATCACTGGAATCGACTCTCACTTTGTGTGTTGACTTGGCTTCCTTGCCCATACCTCTTCTACAAGCCCTACCATCCACAGACTTGGTCTTAATAGCCATCAAGTATCTTGTACAACATTCTTTATGAGTAAAGAACTCCTTTTTTTTTTTTTTGGCAAATGAATTATAACAATGGGCGTATGCCTCTACTCTTCACTGGTTTTACCCTGAATCCCCTCACCCTTGGCCCATCAAATGCCTTCCAAAATAAGTGCAGTGGAGGTTTCCAACATCCTTATGCTGTTAGACTTACAGCTTTGTTATCCAAAGGAGTAATAGTGTAGGAATGAAATCATTAATTTGATCTTTATTATTTAGTGGAACGACTGGTAAGTAGTTATTTCCATTTCCATTTGCCTTTTTATTTTTCTCTTAAAGTTATCCTCTTAAAATGAGATACAAAAATCCAGCATTAACTTAGTCAGTGTTTATTATTATTTTAAGGATTGTTTTAATGTGGTGTTCAACATGAGAATATTATATAAACCAGCATCAAGTGATTTTCGCTGACATTTATGAATGAGGTTAGTACTTTAATCAAATAAGGATATTAAGAGCTGGACTTAAAATCCCATTTAGATTCTGATTTTGTTTAGTATAATTTTTCAAGCCAAATAACTTCATGTATTTTTAAGGATTCTAAGTCAACAACCAGATATTAAAGTCGGAAACTTTTTCAAATGCCTTGCCAAAAGTCTTTAAGGTTATTTATGGAAATATTTAGTAATGTAATTTTAGGACTTTGGTAAATTTTGTATTGCTTTGATTACACTTAAAAAAGACTTAGTGTCAAAACATAACTAGCTAAAAATTTAAGCAAAAGCATACTTTGAGTAAGGGAGAGAACTTATATTACAATAGCTGAGAATTTTTTGTGAGATATCTTCTGTAAAAAACACATAGATCATTCGAGGGCAGCGTCAGCAAGATAAAGACATACTATTAATATAAACACTTAAATGTTCTGATCTAAACGTCGTACACTCAGGATAAAATTAGAGTCAAAAGTTAAACAAAATATAGCAAGTAACTTAAAAAATATGTAACCTAGAGGTTAACATAAGCTATTCTGAAATGAACATATGAAATGCACAGAAGGTGAGTGTTATAGGCATTTAAAAAATTTATTTTGCTTCACTCGAGGGGGGGAAAAATGTAGTTCAGTATAATCTTTTCCATAATAGGAAATAAAGCTTTAAGGTAAAAAGTGTAGTGACTCTGATGCAGAAAACTTACACCTGTACCTTTTCATCTTCTGAGTTAACAATATATAACCCGGCAAAAAAGCTGCTTGTGCTTTGTCATTGATCAAATCAGGACAATTTTCCTGGCATGGAAAGCACAGTAATGAATGCTAAAACTCTCAGCACTCCAGGTACTGGAAGCCAGGAGCATTCGTTTCAAGTCCCAATGCTGCCAGTAACCATGTGACTTTGAGGAAATAGTCACCTTCCTGAGCGTTAGTTTCCTTGTATGTGAGGTAGGAATGCTGACTTGTGCCCTGACTCCCTGAATTATGAGAATCAAATAACTCTGGCACATACTGGTGAAACGAATAAATGAATGAAGATATATAAAGGCATTTTGTACATTACAAAGCCCTAAATGCAAGTGAATTGTCAACTGTTGTATTTCTCAAGCTTACGATCTGATCTAAGAAACATTTTTTTTAAATTGAAGGAAGAACGCCTGGTTAAAATATTTTGCTCTTTGGATGCAGGTTGTTTCATCCATCAATGAATGCAGCAGCAGTGGGTTAGGCTGGTTGTCACCTACGGGGTGACATTTGATGAGTGTACTTCATTTTCCTTTTCCCTAAAAAAGTATAATAGTACCTCGTGACCAAAGCTTCAAGATTGGGTAGGCATTGCTTGGCTTTTCTGTTAGCTAGATATGTGGCCTTGAATGAGCCACTTCAATGTGCTGGATTTTAGTTCCCTTCCTGGTAAAATAGAGGTGTAATAATACCCATCTTTTCCATCTCATCGCTGTCTAATATAGGGGCTGTTGAGGAAAGAAAGGACCACACGTGGTATTGGGGAGCATGGGGGTAAAACCTGCCCAGGCTCAAGGGTTTGGCAACCTGGGGAGCTCCAGATAATTCCAGGGCAGAGACATGTGGATGGGATATGATGTGGGGGTCCCCAGCGTACAGGTTGTAGTAAATCATGGGGGAGATTTGAGGAGCAGGCAGAGAGCCGGACTCTGGGGGAATATGAACACCGATATTTACCTCCTATCTCCAATAGGTAGAATGCAAAGTACTTTTGATTACCTCTTACTTACTGAATTATTCTGATGAAATAAATCAGCTTCTTCCCTTGGGGAGGAGGTATTTTAGCACTTCAGTAAAATTAGATGCAGGCACGGAATAATCTCACAGTCCTGCCTTTCAGTTCAAGTACGAATGGGCTCCATGGTGAGAGAAACCCCCCAAATTCCAGGGGTGGAAAAAGGAGTTGGATTTCCCCTGTCTGGGACCCAATAGGATAGGTCTAGCAGCTGGGGGAGAGGGAGGGATTTAGTAAGGACTTCAATTATATACTACAGGTGGGAGGGTTTGGTAGTCAATATCAGAAATGATTCTAAGCGTGCAAGGGTAGGTATGTATTTCTGGTGCTCCCCCACTTTATTCTATTTTTTAAATTTTATTTATTTATTTATTTATTGAAGTGTAGCTGATCCACAATATCGTGCTAGTTTCAGGTGTACAGCAAAGTGATTTGGAGATATATATATAGATATATAGATATATACATATATATTATTTTTTTATTCTTTTCCATTATAGATTATTATAAGATATAGAACATAGTTCCCTGTGCTATACAACAAATCCTTGCTGTCTATCCATTTATTTATTTATTTATTTATATTTTAAAATTAATTATTTATCTTTGGCTGCATTGGGTCTTCGCCACTGTGCGTGGGCTCCCTCCAGTTGAGAGCGCAGGCTCAGTAGTTGTGGCGCATGGGCTTCGTTGCTCCATGGCATGTGGGATCCTCCCGGACCAGGGCTCGAACCCCTGTTTCCTGCATTGGCAGGCAGACTCTTAACCACTGTGCCACCAGGGAAGCCCTATCCATTTTATATATGGTAGTGTGTATCTGTCTATCCCGTACTCTTAATTTATGTCCCCCCACCCACTTTGGCAACCCTAAGTTTGTTTTCTGTGTCTGTGAGTCTGTCTCTGTTTTGTAAATAAGTTCATTTGTACTATTTTTCAGATTCCGCATATAAGTGATATCATACGATATTTGTCTTTGTCTGACAGACTTCAGTGCTTCCCCCCTTAAAACTGAAAGGAGATGCATGTAAGCCAATTATCAGAGACTTTTCCTGTCAGCCTGCAAGCACATACTCGGAGTCTAGAATGAAAGCAAAGCACACCTTTAGGTTCCAGCTGAGCCTTCCAATCACCCAAGGCCCAGTGGGTCTTGGGACTTTGGGCTTAGTTCCTTTTTTACTGGATTTGGACTTCTCAACAGACCTGAGGCCTCTCCAGACCCCATGTCATAATCTCTGATGTGCTCTGTAGGGGAAGGGGAACCTGTTCGCTTTGGACCCTCCCTCTCTTCATCTTCTTCTTCGTTACAGAGATTTAGGCTCTTTAAATCTTTTTGTTCCCTCACTTGTCCTTCCTGGATCCTATGGCATTTACTTGGCTGACTTCAAGTTTTGGTTTTGGTCGGTTTTGTTTGGTATCACTGCCAGGAGGGACAGGGGTGAGGTAGGTGACCAACTGACCCTGATCGTCCTGCCCTGATGAGCTCCTGGCCTGTGAGATTTTCACCTTTCAAACCAAGAAAGTCCCAGGCAAACCGGGAGCAGTTGGTCACCCTGGGATCTAGGAGCGAGGACAGAAAGAGGAAATGCAGTATTCCGCAGTCAACGTGGAATACTTGCATTAAAAACCAATCCTTTTACACTGAAAAGATTAACCTTCTCTTAGTGTATTTCCTGTGACCTTCAAGGAAACTGTTTGCCTTGAGAAATACATGTGTCTTAAATGAATATGTGCGTAATAAACCCCTCTCAGCTGAAACCAGCTCGAGCAGACTTGATTCTCACAACCACACCCTCCGCTTTCTTTCTTCAGGCACAGTGACGGTGCAGGCATTGGTGTGTGACCCAGCTCCGCTACTGAGGATTATCTCGTGGAAATTTGGCTCGAGCTCCTAAGATGTTTGTTTGTTTGTGATCTGTGTCAGACTGCAGAGACAACTTAAACTCAAGACTCACCAGTGGATACACGTCTCCCTTGAGAATGAAACCAGCAAAGAAGTAGGCAGAGTTGCAGGGCACAGAAAGGGACTGAAGGCTTCTCACCTGGTTGGAATGTCGGGGTCTGGTCACACCTGAAATGACCTTGCAGTTACAGGCGTGATAATACTCTCTATTTTGTTCCAAAGGGTTGGAGTTGTGTTTGTGTCACTAGGTACCTAAAGAATACTGAATAACTCAACATGATACAACGAAATTTAAATTTATAAACAGATAAACTTGGAGTACTATGGCCATAAGGTGGTTCACTTCATTAAATACTCAGTTTGCATTTAATGTATAATTCAATTTTAAAATGTTTGATGGGCATGTATACTTTCAGGAACACACATAATGCTTAAGGTGAAGGAAGATGGGTAGAGCTCTTTCTCTTAGCCTGACTCTGTTGTTTAACTAGCATGTTGCCTTGGGCAAGTTACTTAACCTCCCTGTGACTCATTTGCGCCATCCAAGAAATGTAGATAATAATAGTAACTAACTCGTAGAGAAATTGTGTGTAGATGGTGAAGCAGCTAGAACAGTGGTCTGGCACTTGAATGAGAGTTGGCTCTTATTGATAAGAAATAAATGGTTGTTAATTCATCCCTTTTTCTATCACGTTTACAATTAATATAATAGTTTTTAGGCAGTTTTTAAAATCTTTTGTAAAAATATTTTTATTGGAGTGTAGTTGATTTACAAGGTTGTGTTAGTTTCTGCTGTACAGCAAAGTGATTCAGTTATACATACACATACATCCACTCTTTTTTAGATTCTTTCCCCACAGAAGTCATCATTAGGCAATTTAGATAAGAACATGCAGCATCACACATACGTAAGCAAATACATCAACCACTCAAGCATTAAAAGAGGTAGAAGCAATTATGTAAATAAGTAGACAGAGGAAAAAGGCTGAAGATTTATAATAGGCCAAAGAGAAAACGTTATTTTTACAAGTCCAGGTTATGGCAATTTTTTTGCTCATTGAAAAATTTTACTTATTATATCAATTTTCCAGAAAAAGATAAATACACATGACGCAGACATAGGTTTCAGAGAGTCGGTTTGAAAAAGTCTTTGTTCGGGTGAATGCTGCTGCTTTGATAATAATAAACAATCGCATAATAAATAGTCTCATAATTAGCACGATACTTCGCCGCCTCTGCTTTGTAAAAGGAAACAAAAGGCTAGAACTGGGTCATATTTCCAATGTGAAATATAGGGCATTTCAATTAAGATTCAAGTTGACTTTTTAAAGTGTTATTCAAGTCAAATGCTACCCGATGTCAATTGCTTCCAGCTGCCGAATGAGTTTGTAAAGTTATAGGGCGTTTCAACAGCACGGCCTGCAACGCGCCTTAATCTCGAGTTACAACAGCACGACTTGCAACGCGCCTTAATCTCACGTTTAAAATGTAGAAGATAAATCACAAAGTGCGTAAAAGTGTATCACAATCATAATATGTGATAAATAAAGAATAACAGTTATAAGTAATAAGTCCCTATTCCCCCCGTCTTCTTGCAGGAATATGCGTGGAACAAAGGCTACAACGTGTGTGTAAACTTTCAGAGGCAAATTACCAGTTACTTCCAATGTTAATCTTCTCTTACCCCTTTCCATTTTTTCAGTGGACAATTTTGCATATATTTAGGATGTGTTGACTGCTTTTTATTTTTTTCTACAGGTCATTTTCTTGGAAAAAGAATGGGGAAATTGTATTTCATACCAAGACATGTCGTGACAGTTTAATTCATGCTCTTGCCATTTCAGTGGAATCTCTCTGAATCTTCTGCATATGAATGAGAAAAAAAATAGTAGAACCGTTCAGTGGTCAGACATTACTCTTACTGCCTCATTCTGTAAATTCTTCAAGTCAAAATGAAAATTAAATGGCATTTTGAAACAAGTGTACACATATGAGAGTATCTTCCAGAATTCAGTGGTCTAAGACTGGATTAGAAAGAAAGAAGGTTCATTGCCGGCCAGGCGCTTATTCCCTATTTTTCACTTCTGTTTGTAATTCCTGTCATCTTTGTTTCTTATGCTTTGGCTAAAAAGGGCGAGTCATATTTATTGGAACTGGGTTTCAATAAACATTATGCATTATGGTGAACCAAAGAGTGATTTATTGATAATTTGTCACTTATATTTATGAAAATGTAGACCCCAGAGGTGCAGAGCTGGTAAATCATATTCTACAGCTTGAACGTGTTGGTTTCCCCCCCTACCCGCCCCATTTACTGCCAAAAGCACACCATCCACGCTGACTGCCCCGTACAACTCAGGTCCTGGTCATTACGCACTTACACAAAACAAGAAAGAACAACTGTGAGATATTTACTTTTTTGCTTCAATATGTTTTCAATTTAATTCTCAAGTCGAAGAAATAATAAATTGATAAAATGTAATTAGATGTGAGATTACAATTTAATGAGGCCAGAGAAGGGGCAAGAATGTAAATGGAACAGTAGATCGTGTGGATTTTTTTTTTTTTTTTTTTTTAGTTTGTTTATTATGTTACAGCTGTAAAGAACTTTCGCACCGTTTCCAGATGCAGGCAGCTGTTAGTCCTTCCGGGAAGGAAACAAAGGTTCAGAGTTCATTTTGATCCACTTGTTCCGGACTAGTGGTATTTAAGACGACACTTGGCTGGGTTGCAGCCTCCAGCCGGACCCGAGGTTGTCAGGATGGGCTTTGCTCCTCTCATCTGGAAACTTCTCCAGCCACAGGAGGCCCAGTTTTCCTAATATGTTTATCTCCCATGGTGATGTCAGCAGAATTCAGCAAATCTAATATTCATGCTCAAGCAGATTTGCTGGTGCTCTTTCCTTATAAGAATAGGCCCTATATCACTCTTGCAGCTGCTTCCTCCAGATATGTGGACGCCCTTTGTGTTTCATGTTCTCTCAGACAGGGCTTGGGCAAGGAACAAAGCACCTACCTATCTGGCTGCAACCTGTTTTTCTGGGGTTTTTTTTTTGTTGTTTTTTATTCACAAAAATCTAATTCCAGTGTTTTTTCTGTTTTGTTTTCTACAGATGTGACTATAACCATGTCTTTTTCCATTTGGCCAAATCTTTTGAACATAAAATATTTACAGCAGGAAAATAGCACATCTTTTTTTTCTTTTTTGGAAGAATAATTGAAAGAAATAAAGAAGATTTCTGAACACAATGTAGGCAGAAAAATATTTCTTAAGTGTAATGCTCTATGTCTAAGGAATCAAACTCATGAAACTGTATATATGTTCCACACAGAAGTCTACAAAATCATGTTATGTGAACTGTTGTATAATATCTCAAGTTTTCATTATATGGTAACTAATCACTGGTTTTCAGGTTCACAGTGCTTTTTATGATTTGGTGGCAAATATATAATGAAAAGATGGAGAAACAAGCATAATTAGCTGCAGATTTCTCTTACACTTATGCAAATCTTTATTGCTTTAATGAAGAAATACTGATTGCATTTGAAATCTGCAACTACATGCGTCAAGATAGTTGGACGCTTACTAAGTGAAAGATGGGGAACTTATGTCTCCTCGTGAATTTAAGGTAATTTATTCCCACACGTCTTATTTACATATGAGCAGGTACATGTTAAAACTATTTCTAAATGAGTCTCAGTTTCAGTTATTTTTAAGCATGACAGTGTTGTAGCAACCTTAGTGGCTATCTTTGATACATAACTAATTTTATATAACTAAGTTATATATAATTTCATATAACTTTGTAATTTTAAATGGTAAAATTACATGTATTTGTGTTATGTCACAGGATTGCTTATTTTTATAGCCTTTGAGAATCATAAATGTTGATTATATAATACTTAAAGTGCTAATTCCTCACCCAAAGCACTCTCTTTTTCAAAGCCATCATCAAATATGCCTCTTTTGCTAGATTTGCAGTCAAAGCATAGTCTCAAATTGTAGGTGAAAGACAAGGCTCTTTCGTTTGTGTTAAGGACTAGTTAAAAATATAGTATAGATGCTGTACACAAACTTATACAGTGCTGTAGGGCAATTATATCTCAATAAAACTGGAAGAAAAAACAGGATTGATGTTACAAGCATTTGTTTTATGGTAGTTTGAGCAAAAGTTTAATTGTATACGTGCTGATCTTATATGCAAAGATCTCCAAGTGTAAATTCTCATACAATTTGGCCCTATAAAATTCTTCATGTCCTCATTTTATAAATTTGTAAATTGATATTTGAAGATTTAGTATACACTGACCCAGGTCACATTGCAGCCACAGATAAGAGTAGTTTTATATCAATTCTTTTTTTGATATAAATTTATATGCTAAAAAGTTAAATTTTAAGACTGCCCACTTAAAAAAATTCCTGCAAAGAATGGAACATAAGATTGGTTTTCAAGTCAAAGGGACTGTCACCTTAATTTATCTTAACCAGAAGAGTTTGACAAAGAATACATTGGGGGCTTCCCTGGTGGCGCAGTGGTTGGGAATCTGCCTGCCAATGCAGGGGACACGGGTTCGAGCCCTGGTCTGGGAAGATCCCACGTGCCGCGGAGCAACTGGGCCCGTGAGCCACAACTACTGAGCCTGCGCGTCTGGAGCCTGTGCTCCGCAACAACAGAGGCCGCGATGGTGAGAGGCCCGCGCACCGCGATGAAGAGTGGTCCCTGCTCGCCGCAACTAGAGAAAGCCCTCGCACAGAAACGAAGACCCAACACAGTCATAAATAAATAAATAAAAGAACGTGAATTTCTTAAAAAAAAAAAAAAAAAGAATACATTGGAAAAGAAAGCTAATAAAGGACAATATCAGAAACCACCAAAGATATCTATTTGAAGTTATATTTTTAACTCTTATGTTTATAAATTCTAATCACATAGAATGTAAAACCAGAAGATTTGGAAAATACTTTCATTCGCTGTTATTTGAAATGTGGAATTTTTTTTACGTGAAGGTAAGGTGTATGGCAGAAGGGATCCTGCAGGTGTACTGAGGTCCCTGATCAGCTGACTTCAGTAAATCAGAAAGGAGGCTGTCTTGTGTGCGCCTGACCGCAGATGAGCCTAGAAGGGGCGGTGCCCCCCCTGAAGGCAGGCGACGGACAGAGGGCCTACGGAGGAGGTTACCTAGCAAGGACTGGACGAAGCCTCTAGATGCTGAGATCATTCCCAGCCAAGAGCTGGCAAGAAACCAAGGCCTCAGTCCAATAGCCACAGGATCAGAATCCTGACTGCAGGAGGACTCTGGGCTCCAGGTGAGAACCCAGAAGCGGCTGAGACCCTGAGCAGAGAGGCCAGCCACACCACCCATGCCCGGACTGCTGACCTGCAGAGCCACCGGTGAGAGAAAAGGTGACTGTTTCAGGCTGCCTAGTTTGTGTGATTTACTGCGCACCGGAGAAAACGAATAAAGCTATCGACTGGCAAAGCCAAGGTTCTAACTCAAGTCTGTCCAACACCAGAGCCTCTCAGCGGTTCTTCACGTGGACACGTATTATTGTACTGCCCTGCACGCTCATTCTCTGCATAGTTCTTGTTCTAAATCATCTTTGACTCTGGGTTCCAGATTAAAGGTAGGCAAAAATACCATGCAAAGACAGTTTGCTGGGCTTTGAGTTCCTGGTCCAGGCTGATGTGATGAGGAAGAGCAGGACTGGAGAATTTGTGGATATCCCCATCCTTGGTGTCAACTGAATGACGCTAATAGCAGTCTTAACACCTTATGCTAAAGTCACTGCATCTGTAGAATCATGTGTGAACATAGCTGATGGCACCAGCTTTGGTTTGTCATTGAACATGTCACCCTGTGTTTCTTTATAAAATATGGGATTAGTCAGACCTAATTTTATCCCTACCAGACCAAATAAAGATTCCATAAGATAGAACGAATTGAAATACAAGCAAGACAGCTGAGGTTCTGAAGTGCTGCACCAGGACTCAGTTGTATGGGGTCATGAGATAAAATCCAGTGTGGGTTTCAGGGCTCCGAAGGCATCAGGGACTTGCTCTTTGCCTAACCATTTGTAGCAAGACAAGTTCTCTGGTCCATGTGGCAGAGGGCCAGGAGAGCAGGCATGGCTGCATCAGGGTGTTCAGACATAGGAGTCAGATGAAGATTTCCATATGCCCCCGTGAGATGTGAGAAAAGCCCATGATTTTACATTCCCAAGAGAAACACATACAGCCCTGAGACAGATCTCGGGTGATATTTGGAGACTGGGCCGGGTTTGTGTGAATCAGGAATTGGAAACCAGATGAGAGTGAGGTGCCTTTGCAGGTATCAGCACGAACAGATGAGGTACAGACACCAGACCTTCTGCCCCTCTCCCCCACAAATGACACACCTCTGACACTTGGGGGGGCCCTGGAGCTTAGGTACAATTCTAGGAATTGGGTGAAAGGGAGTGAGTCACCCTGAAATAACTATATATATAATTATAATTATATGTGTGCTATTTATATTTATATAAAACTATAATATATAAAATACCATATATAATATATATTATAGCTTTATAATAATAACTGTATTTTAGGGTTATATGTAACTATATGTTTTCCTCCATCCAGTGGGACTGGAGCTTAAAATAGAAATTATGTCTTGTGAAACAACAATAAAGAAAATTCTACTTCCTGAAAACCTAGGTTTGGGACCTATATATGTGTAACTATCCCATTTCATTAATAACAATGAATTGGTGTCAGCAACATCATATTAATCGCCAACACCGTGTGTATTGGAAACTGGAACCCACCGAGGCTGTGATCTGTCCAAGGTCATATAATAAATTAGTGGCTAGCACCTCACTAGACTCTAGACTTTCACCTGGTCTTTGTTAGTGCTTGTGTTGGAATAACACTTTCCTCTGATATCTAGAAAACTGAAGGCTCAGCCCCACTTTTATCTCAGGTTTGCGGAATGTCATTCCTGGTTTATACGTCTCCCGATGCCACTTAACTCTAGGGAAACCTGTGGCTGAAGAGTAATGGATGAACAGTTGGTATCGCAAAGTTTTGAGGGGGTAGTGTCCTGAAAATAAATGCCCATGACCTGATGCTTATAAAAATTGGTGAACCCTGGGCAGGGATCGGAAGAGTCTTGGAGAAAGATGGTTGAAATATGTTTAACTTCAGTAGAAAAGCCAATCTGCAAAAATATACTAGTTCCTGAAGTCTTAAGCATTTCATGACCAGCTGGGAGCAGAGGTTCATTCCAACATCCCTGTCCCAGAGCCTGGGATGTTAAAATACCATTTAGATCCTTGAAGTAAGCTGATATTTTCACCTTATAAAAATACCTCTGCCTGTTCACCTGAGAAGAAAAAAAAAAAAAGTGACATTTTCTGGTGACTTTCTTGAAGAATCCCGGTACTCATTTTCAAAAGGGAGAAATGGAAAAGTCTTCATTTCCAGCTGCTTGGAGATGGGAGGGAAGGAATTAGTATCTGCAATTCTTACAACGGTCTGTTGTTTTCAGAAAAGTGTAAAACGCTATGTGTACACGTAGGTACAGAGGAACAGGCATGGTAACATTCTTTGACAATAACTTGAAAGTCTTTTTAAAAAAAATTTTGATTCTCGTTCTGCCTGCAGGATATCCGAAGGCAAAGATTTCGGCAGGAGTTGGATTCATTCTCGGATGTCAATGAACTACCCTGAACTTCCTCTCTGTACGTTCTCTGCTTTTAAATCCAGGGAAAGCTGTCAGCTTTTAAGCGTGTATATGGGACATCCCTATTTTGTCACTGCTGGAAGTTACCAAAGCCCTGCCATCTAATTTGCTGGGTTTTTTTTTTTCTCCTCTGTTGAAATTAATATTTGAAATTTGAAAGCCCCGCATTAGCACCGAACATTGGAAACATTTTATGGCCCTTCAGCGGTTCTGTAGTGCCAGCTTGTTTTCCATCCCTTCCGCGTCTCAGGATGCTAAGTGCCCAGGGACGGCCCGTAGAGGTTTCACCATAATCCACCTTTATCCATTAACAGACACTCAATCACTAAAGTGCTTACTAGACTAAACATATTTATCCAACCGAATCACACTTTACAATGCAAATCTGCCAATCAGACCCCAGCTATTAACAAGAATCTGCTTTAAGGGGATTTTGGTGTTTGTGCTGTGAAGAGCCCGCTTACCTACAACAAACCACTAAACCAAATTAACGTAGCTGTATC
Organism: Balaenoptera ricei; assembly: GCF_028023285.1. Lineage (NCBI taxonomy): Eukaryota > Metazoa > Chordata > Mammalia > Artiodactyla > Balaenopteridae > Balaenoptera > Balaenoptera ricei. Next base: position 6,724,431 of record NC_082644.1, read on the forward strand.
CTCATAAAAGAAACCAGATATCCTGTTGTGAAAATGGAGAGCTTGGTGGGACAGACCTCCTTTGATGGCTTCGCAGTGTGGCAGACAGGGCTTCAGACTTCCAATCTGGCCACCAAGTCATTACGAACCTCCACTGTTCAGCTCTCGATAACTTTAAAAGCAAAATAAAAATGCAGCGTCCAGGTAACTCAGTTAAGTCGTCAACGTCCTCAGTTACTATTATAATTGCCGTTAAGTGCTGTAATTGTTGGATAAGGCTCCTTAATTCTAATTGCTCCTTCAACCAAGATCATGTTGTAAAAGTGCTTGCATTAGCCAAAAATAGAATCCAAAAGACACAAATGTGGTAGTAATAATAATTCTTTTTATTAGCCTGGCAGAGAGGAAGAGAACAGAGCTTTAAAAACTTCAAAGTTCTGACCAAAAAAAAAAAAAAAAAATCAGAATTGGAGGGACTCATATATTCTTTGCCCCATTATTAGAGCAATACTTACTAAGTGTCATCACCACAAGCTAAGGGTTTGACAACACTTTTTTTCTAGTCTGCGGGAAAGTTATGCCATCTGTGTTGCCACACTGATTTAAGATTTCTGTCACAAGCTACATGACACAGCCTTGAATGCCCTCACTCAGAACTCTTAATTGCCCCAGACTTATTGGTATTATACCTCTTTTAAATACCAATATTTTAAGGCAGCTTTGACACTTGGTAGGGTTTGAGGTAATTTTTTCCCCCAGTTAGCTAGCAAGAGAAGAAAGGTAGAATTTACTCAGAGTTAAGCTACCGACACAAAGTAAATAGGAATTCGTAAAATAATAGGCCATTATACTGCACAGAAAAAGTGTACTACTGTATCTCAACTCCACACCTCTGGTACGAAAATGAAATATGAATTTCCAGTCTCTACTGTTTATCAAAAATAACGAGCACTTTCTTATTTTAGTCGACTTTATAGGCACTTCTGGGGAAAATATTATGTGCAGCTAGAGCCAGCTTCGTTTTGGAGGGCACTCTTCACTCTGGAATCATTTCCAAAGTGAATAAACCACAGTGTGCATTTTCCCAAAGATCAGCCGAAGAAAGACTTCAAGCCAAAATAAAAATTAAATTGTCATGCAGCAAAATGTCAGCAGTTTGCTAGAAATATTTCAGAAACATGGGTATGTTCCTGAAATAGGAATAATAAATATAAATTCTTGTTTCTATATGTGTTTAATCTTTGTCTCCCCCTCTCATCTCTCATAGTGTAGGAATGAATTACAAAAGAGCTGCCAGATGAATCATGACATATTTTGAGGTCAGGTTTTTGCTGTAAAATGTGTGAAAAATAGTCTTGATGGCCTACTTAGTTAAAAAAATGAAATAAGAAAAAACACTAATGTTTTTGTACATGTGTTAAGAAGTGCAATTCTTCTGACATTTGAAGTAATAATGTGAATATCCTATAGTTATGTAAATATCCCATTCACGTCAATGTGCACCAAATAATGTTCTTATAAAATTACCTGCCTTATGTTTATGATAATAATCTGGGATTTAGATCTGGACATGATAAATGTTATGTTTATGGCAAGCATGGAGTAGTGAAAATACTGAGTAAAATATTGAAGAACAATATTGGAAAGTTTAGCTCTTGGCCTTGAAACCGTTTTTTTCCAATTTAGCTATCACAGAGGACAGCATTTATAAGCATAATTATAATGTTGCTGTTTTTTCTTCCCTGATGGCTTTTTAATTTCAATTTTCGATGGGAATATTCATTAGTTTTTTGATGGGAATAGTAACCATTCACTATTTCATGCTGGATTTTGAAACTGCATTTTTCTGGCAACAATATGTATCTATCATCCCAGAGAAGTATGGATAATGTATAGTCAGTAAAAACATTTAACGATATGGGTGCTGTGTTGGAAAGATAGAAGAAGCAGGAAACACCCTCCAGTTTAGAGGGGCTCATGAGATAGAATTATGAAGAATTTTATAAAATATCTCCAAGAAATATACAACAGTGTCTGCAGGATTCCTGTAAAGGAAAAAGGAGATAAAGAGAGAAGGTTTCCAGCATTGGATTGTAAATTCTTCCTGAGGATGACTGTCATTTTCATTTCTTAATACCGATTAGAGCCTGACATTGTACAGGTAGGAGATCAATAAATGTGTGTTGTCTTAATGAATAAAAGGATTCCAACAACAGATTTTGGGGGAGCGAGACTCATGGAACAAGAAGGTAGCTGTTCCCCCCAGGCCATGGAAAGGTGAAGGCGGCCGGGAGAAGCAAAGGGGCTGGTGGAAGAGGGGCACCTTTGAATTCTACATGTCCTCTTGGGCTTTACCCCAAGGCAAGGCAGACAAATAGCACATTTTCACAAATCCAAACTTCAGAACGCATCACTGTTTTGAAACATCAAAGACTCTGCACTAGCGTCCCTTTGTGGTACAGAAAGCAGGACCACCTCTTACAATCAACCTGGGAAGAGATGTAGTTTTTATTTAGCTCACTTCCTGGTTGGTAAAGGAGTTTCTTCTGCAGCCTCCCGGCCACAGATCTAAGGAGAAACTCACTTGTTACTGTAGAAGAAAGTTCAGATGTAAGGTCTTGTTTTATTATCTCACAAGGGAAGATAAACATCTTGGAAGAAGATGCCCAGGATCTGGGATGAGAGTCCCTTGAGGAAACCACTCACCACTGCGATCATGTGTACTTATATGGCCTCATCAGTTCTTTGTGTCTAAGTAGAACATTATTGTCACCCGCCCAACCCCCTGCAAATGGAACTATCTGTAGTAGACTTTTTAAAACTGTTTTAACTAATTGTTTTTCCTGTCTCCTAGTAGTTCAGAAGATTCTTTCCATATCCGCCTGTTTCCATCAGTACCACCTTAGACCCACATTGAAATAGCTAGATCGTTTAGTGCTCACAGCCTCGGGGATGTGACAGAGCAAAAATCTTTTTGCTTTTAGTTTACAAAAGTCAAAGCCAGAGGGAGAAGAGAGAAGGTATGAGGGGTAGTCAAAAACTTAGAGATTTGGGGAATGAGGGATTTTATTGTCACACCAGAAAACATTTCCCTGGATGGAGTGTGGGAGGAGAGGAGGAAGAGAAGTGCTGAGAGAGAGCTTGGTGAGTCCTGGGAGAGGAGCCCGGACCAGATCTAGTTAGATCCGTAAGGATTTGTAAACACGCCAGATAGATCTGTGAGCTTTGTGAGCAAAGGGGACGCAGAGCTCCTGAAGGCGGCAGGACCCCAGAGCAAGAAAGGCTGCCCAGTGGGTCTGGGAGACACGTACAGACAGCCTCCCAGAGATTCCCGAGGGGCAGGCTGACCAACATGGCAGCACATGGTGACGGACCCCAGGGACAGAAATGTCGTGTGGAAAGGGATGGCGGCCACCTGAGTGCCTGAGTGACTGATGAATGAAGACCAGCTGGGACATGCCGCAGTGGATATCTGACAGCAAAGCGCCCATGGCACCCCCTTCCCAGGTCTGGGTTGGCACCATGGACTCACCTAGACCTTGACCATAACAACAATGGGTGATGATCCCAATTAACTGAGATTTGGGTTATGCCACCAAGGTAGAGCGGGGAAGCAAAATCTAAACGGTGCTGAGTTACGGAATGGAAAACTGTCAGAATGTTCTACTGCTCGTCAACGGTCAATTTGTAGACTGTAATGGACACCATCTACATATCATTAGTGTTTCTAAAACTGTGAAACTGGCAAAACAAAGAAAAAATACTCAGCCCCCCCCCCAAAAAAAAAAACCCAAATGGATCTAGAAATGCAAATGGGTGTGAGAATAGAGTGAATGTTCTCTGTTACCTCTTCCCCCACCAACTGGCACATGAATACCGGTTCCGCTCCACACAGATGACAACTGTTGATGAGTATTTTTCAACCTTTTAGAGCCCATTAGATCATAACAGGCATCTTCATTTGAGGTTGAAAACACAGAAGAAAAGAAAATTCTACTTTCACGAGGTTAATTTTTATATTAAGATTTTATCCTTATTTTAAACAAACTATGAAGCCTACAGAGTTTGCCCATCATGACTGGCCTCGGCAAAGAGACAACGTCTTTGCAGAACCCTGACCAGAAGTGATGTGGATTTTTTGTTTGAATATGACCCAAGCAGCTCCAATGACGCATGAAGTGACAGAAATCTCAGGAGAAGGCCCAGGTTAGGTTCATTCAACAAGGGGCCATTCAGGGTTGGCCGATGGCTGAGAAGCCATGGTAAGGTAAAAGAAACCATGGGCTCTGGTTCCAAAGACAGTCACAAGCAAACTGGAATCCCAGCATGGACAGCGTTTCTCCCAGCTGCCTAGATTTTATCTTTTCTTGGAAGAACTCGCTAGACCTTTAATCCTTGGATTGTGGTGGAGTTTGAAAATGAGGAAAAGGGAACGTGAGGCTGTAAATGGATTCTGTTTACGGTTATTGCATTTAAAGGATTTTTCATTCATTTTCTCTTGGAGAAATAATACTTCTATCAGTGTAGATATCAATTTTGAAGGAATTCTGCAAATTGCAAATATATGGCAGGTAAATTACTTGTAATAGATTTCACAATTAATAATAATAATAATTTTCATTTATAAAATAAGAATTTTTGAAAATGATTGGCTCACCGAAAATGGAGGGCCTCCTGCCTTTATTATAGGCTTTATCTTCTATTATCACCCAAGGCACTAACATTAAATAAAATTATAAATTTAATTCTTTAGTTGCACTAGACACATTTCAAGTGCTTAAAAGCCATGTCTGGCCGGAGGTTACTATTTGGATAATTCACATAGAGAACATTTCCTTCATCACAGAAAGTGCTATTGGCCAGTGCTGCTGTAGAGCTAACAGTCGTGTTATCAGGAGGAGAGAAAATCTGAAATATTACTGCCACAGTTTCATTCTTTATCTACTGTGTAAACACAAAACTTCTGTTTAGAGCATGTTTATAGTAACACCATGGCTAATATCCTACTAATTCCAGTTCTCACTGACTGGCTGACTGACCAACTGAATGAATTTTTCCTGATTTTAATGTAATATGAGATGAACAACTAAAGTAAAATAATGGTTTATTCTACTGATTGGAGGTTAATGAGTGTTTTTACATGAAAATTAAAATACCGATGACATGATTATTCTTATCTCAATCCTAGCCTACAGATACAAACCACATCGCTAAGGAAGAAAACACACCATTTGGTTAATTCTGCGCCAAAATATTTGCTGTTTGGTTGTTTTAGCATTTATTTCTTCAGTGCTTAAAAAGAATTGGTGGAGACAACATCACAAATATTTATGTATATTCAGTGCGGTGCAAGCGTCTTACACATTTTAGAATTAATCCTGAATGCCCTTGTGTACTCATATGAGGAACCCTGAGGGCAAACTTGTTTGGAGTTTTCACATTGAGTTAGATGAGGGAATCAGTTCATTTGAAAGACTAATCTTTAGGTCTGTAATCTCTACCTTTTCCTGTGTTTATTTTTGAAATCCAGTTTTGTTGAGAATTGTGGAATAATGGTTTACGCTAAGGAAGTGAGTCAGTGTCACCATGAAGTAAGAGGATTAAATTCGGGGAACAGTAATGCCCAGTAGGGTTCTATGTTGTAGAAATGGGTGGTAGGCAGGGAGACTAAGCAGATTGTTCTGGAGGAAACACGTATGGATCCTGGGAATCCAAAAATACTCTTAAATTGAAGGTGACTCCTTGAAGATGGTTGAAAAAAATAAGATGCAATTTTTCAGTGACATAAGAATCCATATGTAAGGTGATACCCATGTGTATCCCTCTACTTAAGCACGTAGAGGATTTTTATTTATAAAGAAGATTTTGTTAGGTCTTGTATCTACTTCTAAGTCAGATCTTTTTGAAAGGAATAGTTTGTCATTCCTTTGAGTGAGTGATGAATGAAGTTTTCACTTTTTGGATTAAATGTACTTTCATCACTTTGGATTTTTAAAACATATATTCAAAATACAGGAAGCAGCATTTAAATTGGTACCAGTGTTCTGGTGGTTTCTCCACACACACAAAAGAAGTCTAGCCACATATATACCTAATTCCAGAAAAGATGAGAAGAAACTTTGGGTATCACAAATGGAATATGTAGCTGTTGGCTTTGCTACTTTTTTTTCATTCTTCAGTAATAGAGATGAAGGCAAAAGATAGCAGTTTTTGAACATTACTATTTTGAACACAAAACATATGTACTATTTTATAAATCCTTAAAACCCTTTCAATGCTTGGGAGCTTTCTTATGAGGTTCTCACTGCATTTGGAATCAAGAAATATTTATTAAGTTCCCACTTTGTGGAGAGCAGTGTGTTGGTTCTTTTGGGGGATAATGAAAAAATACGACATAATCCCTGCTGTAGGGGGGGTTTGGAAAGCAGTGGAGAGAGAAAACTCTCAAACTCTCAAAGCAAACAGAGGAAGGAGTAATGCAAGATAGCTTATTTTAATGGTATAGACATTAAACATAATGAGGCCTAGAGGAAAGGGCAGGTTCCCTGGAGGAAACGGGACTGAAGTTAGGTTTTGATGGATGGATGAGGGTTGGAAAGGAAGATGGGCAAAGGAGATGCCTTTGAGGTAGAGGAGCTATAGGTGGGGTTTTGGAGACCCGAAGAGCATGCAGCGTTGTTGGGGCAGCTCTTGATGCAGCTGGAAAACAATTTTGAAGACTGGAGTGTCTGAGGTTGTGTGATGAAAGTGAAGCTTCCTGTTATAGTCAGGCTTTGTGTCTGAGCCCCTTGAGGGACCATGGAAACCACCAGCGATTCTGACCGCCGTTAAAGAACAAGAGGGGACGGTCTCTGCGTTCTGGGCTCTCCTCGAAGCTAATATTTCATCAATAAAGAAGTGAGTAGCCAACCCTTCAACACTTCTTTTACCTAAAGGTGATTGAATTTCCTCTATTAGTCTGCCGTCCACGTTTAAATGAAACACAGTATTTTGAAATTTTTACTTATGGTTAAAAAGTTTCTCAGTGGTTTGGAAGCTTGGGTAGTCCTAAATTTCTCTCAGATTTCCCCTCCTTATTAGTTTGTATAAATATTGATTCACCCTAGCAATGAGTTATGGGTAGGAGGGATTTTCCTCCTCTTTTGTGCTATAGAACACAGCATTCCAGAAAAACCTCATTTCCGTTGATGAATGGCTATTGGCATACAGAAATCTGGCATGTGGTTGAGGAGAAGGGATACAGCTGACATGAGAAAAGCTGGAGAAGGAGACCATAATCCCCCTTCAAATTCACTGCTTATTAGAGGAGCTAAAATGATTAAGCAGCTGGAGGTTTTGATGTATGAGGAAAGATTAAAAGAATTACATGTGTGTAAGTTGGCCGTAGAGCTAAGGGGTATGTGCATGTGTGTGGGGTGGACCCTGATAGCTGCTTGCAGATAATTGAAAGTATAAGCTCCACAGAGGGAGAGGGATTGTGGAGGTGGTCTTTAGGGGATTATCTAAGGGCAATGAATGAACTGAAGAAAAGGGGGAAAAAATGGCTTCATCAGGAGGACTTTCCTAATGGGTGAGACTTAGGAGGCCATAAAAGAATCTCCCACAAGGGGTGGTGAAATTCCCATCCCTTGAGTCATCTGGAGGAGGCCTATAAAGTGTTGGAAGCACACCATGCTGCCCTGTGGGGGACAGACTTAGTAAGCAAGACCATCCTTTGTCTTGATGTTTTACAGCTCAATTTCGAGGATGAATCAATTGGTAAACAGTAAATCTGGAAACTCCCCAGGAACGGAGTCTGTCTCATCTCACTGATAACTTTCTCCAAGTAAAAGAGACATGTCCCACACCTCTTCCTCCCCTGATTTCCACACATTGTCCTTGACATTATATCATTTCTTAAGGGACATAATGGTCCAATGGTAGAGGGATTGCAAGATGGAAAGTGTAGGCAGCATGTAATTCATATGAACGAACCCTCCCTGCACTGCAATCTCTTCCCCTGAACACGCCTGCCATCTGTTGTGTTAGGAGGATGTGCTGTATTGTGTTCCTCATGGTTCCTCAGTGTTAATGAGCGTTTGGACCACGCTACTCCTGGAAATGAAATTGGTCAAGGCTAGCTTTTCTCCAGTACCATGACAAGGCAGAAATTCTTTCTGGTGACTTTTGATAATGAAAACCAGAGTATGTCTATTTTTATAATTTGCACAAACTGAAAGAGGTAGGATCTCAGAGCTCTTCATTTCAATGCAAATGGAAAAAAGAAAGAAAGAAAGAAAGAAAGAAAGGAAGAAAGAAAGTAAGGAAGAAAGAAAGGAAGGAAGAAAGGAAGGAAGAAAGGAAGGAAGAAAGGAAGGAAGAAAGGAAGGAAGAAAGAAAGGAAGAAAGAAAGAAAGAAAGAAAGAAAGAAAGAAAGAAAGAAAGAAAGAAAGAAATCCCATAACCTTGTAGGATAATATGCTTCAACTTCATAGTTTGCCTCTCAGGTTTTTCCCCTGTGGGAGGAATAATACATGATTCTCACACGAAGATTTACATCCAAGTTTTTCTGCACAGTGTTATTTATACAACTAATAACTAGAAATAACCTAAATATTAATAGTAGGTTAAAAAGTTTTTATGTCTTTATGATAAATTGTCACAGCTGCAAAATTCATGGTTTTGAAGAATACATAATAATATGAGAAAATGCACATGATGTGTTGGAAGAAGTAAGCAAGACATACAAATACAGGGGCATTTAAAATGTATTTAGATAAGAAGATGGGTGGATAAATGGAGAGACATTTATATCAGCCTTGTTATCTCTGAGCGGTGGGATTATGAGTGATGTTAATTTTCTTCTTCATACTCTTTCATGTGTTTTGCAATGAATACATATTACTTATCACAATGTGGTTTAAACAGATTTTTACATTTGAAAGTAAAAGAAATTTTTTTAAAAACACGGGTATTTGGATAAGAATATTTTGCATTAAGCAATAGACTAATCAGAGCTCAGAGTGGACTTTTCTGCATAAAAAAATAGATTAGGTGGAAAAAATTGTGGTACTTCTGTACAATTTAGAAAGAGAAGAATTAAATTTTGTATTTTTTATCCAAAATATTTTTATAAGCTGAAACAAACAGAAAGTTGAGCATTGGTTTATGTCAGCATTTCACAAACTCCTCCCAAGTAACCTAGTGTATCAAAATATTTTATTATGTTTACTTCCAAAAACCTTTCATTGGGGTACAACGTCAGACATTTTATTTATTTTTAATTTTTTTTAAATTTTGAACTCTTCAAGTTTAATTCCACCAAAATTACATCACAGAATTGGGACATAATGGAGTATTTCTAATGAAAGGAATAAACAGAACTTGCCTAAGCACTGGTTCATATTTGTGACGTGTTATGTACACACCAGGCCTGGAATTTCACCACTCCTGTCAATAGAAATTCACAAAGCTCAATACGTTGTACATTTTAAAAAGTACTAACAAAGATAAACATGTTTCTGTTCTTCTGGACTTACTAGAATCTTTATATAGTGATATGTATTTCTGACTCTTCAAGAGATAGATATTACGACATCATTTTCTACAGTAAATCAATAGAGGAATTACTATGAAATGTAGCATAAAACGTTTTCTGTTATTATCTTTAGTATTAAGTTTTCTCCTATTACCTTTATTATTTAGCATTGTTGTAGAATATCAGAATTATGAAAAAATTAAAATTATGAGAATCAGAAAGAAAAAAATGATCAAATGAAAGCAATTAAAACTATAAAGAATTCATGAGACCATCACAAGTAAAAAATATAAGATTTCATTCATTCATTTTACAAATATTTATTGTGTGCCTTTGATGGCTCTGGTGCTCTTCTAGAGACAATGAATAAAAAAGGACAAAGATCCCTGACACTGTGAGGTTTTCATTACGGCAAACTTTAAATCTTCCATGACACACTAAATATTGTGAAAGTAATATTTATGTGAAGTTTTGTGCTTGTTTGTTTTTCCCTGGAAGTAGAAGCACTGACTAAAGAAGTTATACTTTAGAGATCCCTGACAGATATTGTTAAAATGGTCTAAATGATTTGATGTTTTTCTCTATTAGTGTAAATTATTGTCTTAGCATCTTTTATTAATTTATCTTTAATTTATTCATCAGTCTGATATGCCACATTCAATGGCATACAAAATATATTATATATACATATATGCATATATATTCTATTTTATTAATCTACCTATTCTACTTTCCATATGAAGAAGCAGGGGACAGACGTATTAATTAACTTTCCCATCCATTAATTAACTTTCCCAACCAAAATATATTATATATACATGTATACATATATATTCTATTTTATTAATCTACCTATTCTACTTTCCATATGAAGAAGCAGGGGACAGACGTATTAATTAACTTTCCCAACCATTAGAACAAAAATATGAATTGTCTAAATTATTTGAAGACATATATTCAAAACAAAATAAAACAAATAAAGCAGACTATATAGTAAATAAAGAAAGCAGTGAAGTTTGAAGCATAACAGAACATGTGATGGCAGGGACAAGACCAAAAAATTTATTGATAAATATGAATGGGCTAAGTGAACCCACAAAAAGAAAAGACTCTGATTGAATCACAAAGCAACACACAACTAGTAATTGCTACTACATGAGATATGTCTTTAAAAAATAATTTAGTAATGTTGAAACTAAAAGCATAGGAAAAGACACAGCACATACACACTACTATATATAAAATAGATAACCAACAGGGACTTACAGTATAGTACTGGGAACTCTACTCAATATTTTGTAATAGCCTATAAGGGAAAAGAATCTGAAAAAGAATATACATATAGATATATAACTGAATATAAAACTGAATATAACTTTATATATATATATATATAAAGTATATATATAACTGAATCACTGTGCTGTACACCTGAAACTAACACAACATTGTAATTCAAGTATACTTCAATAAAAAAAAGAAAATACAGGGGCTTCCCTGGTGGCGCAGTGGTTGAGAATCTGCCTGCCAATGCAGGGAACACGGGTTCGAGCCCTGGTCTGGGAAGATCCCACATGCCGCGGAGCAACTAGGCCCGTGAGCCACAACTACTGAGCCTGCGCGTCTGGAGCTTGTGCTCCGCAACGACAGGCCGCGATAGTGAGAAGCCTGGGCACCGCGATGAAGAGTGGCCCCCGCTTGCCGCAACTAGAGAAAGCCCTCGCACAGAAACGAAGACCCAACACACCCAAAAATAAATAAATAAATAAAAATAAAGGAATTCCAAAAAAAAAAAAAAAAAAAGAAAATACAAACAAAAAGTGAAAGGGTTGTCATCCTCACTAAAGACTGGAGTGAAATAAGATGAAAATGTTACATGAGATAAGCAGGATAATTTATTAATTATCATACACCAAGTTATTTTTTTTTGGTTATAAATTTATTTATTTATTTATTTTTGGCTGCGTTGGGTCTTCGTTGCTGCGCGCGGGCTTTCTCTAGTGGTGGCGAGCAGAGGCTACTCTTCGTTGCAGTGCGGGGGCTTCTCATTGCAGTGGCTTCTCTTGTTGTGGAGCATGGGCTCTAGGGGGGCGGGCTTCAGTAGTTGTGGCACGCGGGCTCAGTAGTTGTGGCTCATGGGCTTTAGAGCACAGGCTCAGTAGTTATAGTGCACGGGCTTAGTTGCTCCGCAGCATGTGGGATCTTCCCGGACCAGGGCTCGAACTGGGTCTCCTGCATTGGCAGGCAGATTCTTAACCACTGCGTCACCAGGGAAGTCCTACCGAGTTACTTTAACTTAGACAAGTTTATTAATGTTTTCGTCCCCCTGCTTCTTCACATGGAAAGTAGAATAGGCAGATTAAGAAAATAAACTGGGCAGCCAGCCCTGAGACCAAGCAATCTTGCTTTCTAGCACCACTCCTTACCTGGATCAAAAGTCAGTGCATGGATTTTCCCTCCTTCTCTGACTCAAGAATGTATATATGGCAGACTTTCCTGACAGTGTAATGCCATTGAAGGTAGAAGTTACATCCAAGGGCAAGAGTCAGTAACTTACAATTGAACCATCGGTAGTTCCACCCTTAAAAATTCTTTAGCCATTAAGAAATTTCACGCCCCTCTTCACAGGGACCTAGCTATCACGTTTCTTGTCTTCTTGTTCTTTCTTTTCTCCTTCAGGCTGGTCAGAGACCTTGACAGTTATTCCCTCTGTATTGGTTAAGTGTGTGGTTCTCTTGTCTCACTTCCAACCCACAATGGTCATGCTCTGAGGTCATCCTACAACCAGAAATGCTGATCAAGGTGCTGCTTTGTCAATGGAGGGCATTTTCTTTTCTAACAGGGATTCTGACATCAGTTGTTAAGTTACCTTTTCTTTTTCTTCTTCTCATTGCACACTTTTTGTTCCATAGTTGAGTTTTTTTCCCCTTAGCTTTACTGAGGTATATTTGAAAATAAAATTATATATATTTAAAGTGTACAATGTAATGATTTGATCTATGCATACAATGTGAAATGATCACTACAATCAAGTTAATTAACACATCCATCACCTCACATAGTTACCATTTTGTGTGTGATGAGAATGATTAAGATCTACTCTCCTGCCAAATTTCTAGTGTATAATAGAGTATTATTAACTATAGTCACCATGCTGTACATTAGATCTCCAGTGCTTATCTATCTTATAACTGAAAATTTTACCCTTTGGCCAACCTCTCCCCATTTCCCTCACCCCTCAGTCCCTGGCAACCACTTTTCTACTTTGTTTCTATGAGCTTGACTTTTTTTTTTTTTTTTTAAGATTCCACATATATGTGAGATCATACAGTATTTGTCTTTCTCTATTTAACCTATTTTACTTAGCATAATGTCCTCCAGATTCAGCCATGTTTTTGCAAATGGCAGGATTTCCTCCTTTTTAAAGGCTGAATAATATTCCACTGTGTTTATCATCTCTATCATCTCCCACATTTTCTTTATACATTCATCTGTTGGTGGACATTTAGGTTGTTTCTGAGTCTTGGCTGTTGTGAATATGCTGCAATGAACACCAGAATGCAGATATCTCTTTGAGATACTTAGTTTCCTTTGAATATATACCCAGCAGTGGGATTGCTGGACTGTACGTAGTTCTACTTTAAATTTTATGAAAAAAATTAAAATTATAGTTGAGTTTTGATGGATCACTGTAAATTATGTCAAATAATTTCATTCTCTCTTTTGCTTTTTAGCTAATACACATTAGCTGATCTTGTCCATGTTTAAAATTTTGATACTTTGTTCATTGTAAGGTTTTTTGCACTCATTTTGATTTCTAAAAATATTACTTATAAAGATTATTTCTCTTATTTATTGAGTCTTTTTGGCACCCTCTTGAACTTTGCGGCCAAGGCAAAAGCCTCACTTACTTAATCCTGGTCCTGGCCCTGCCCATTTGTCAGAACTAGCTATTGGGAAATCCCAAGAGAAAGCAAAGTCATAGCAAAGGGTTTAGCAACACTATTCCGATAGACGTAATTAATTTTCTTCCCATTTTTCCCTCATAGAGCTAAGATAGCTTGCCAGTTTTTTTTTATTATCATTTTCAAGTCATCTTAGATAACAGTTGGAATGCAGTCCATTTCTTGATTTATTTGCCCATGTGTCAAGCACACTAGCAATGCTTGTTGACCAACAAGACGAACTTCTGCTCATGGTTTAAGTCTGTTGCAGTTTATTTGAGAGAGTTTCTGGAATTTGGGAGACCACATAGCTCTGAAAAAAATCAAATAAGTTGGTGCAGAATATATTGGTAAATTCTCAAATAACAAAACACATAGTCATTTTAATGTTTTCATAAATTATCCTTCCCAGAAAAATGCTCTCCTATTTTATGTAAATGAGCAAATGATAGCTTTTGTTAGAGAAGAGTTTTGGACGTCTGAAAATATTGAGTTATTTAGTATCAAGGGGGGCAAGAGAGGAGGGCAGTTGTGAATAGTTTTGGAGGGGGCAGACCATTGGGTCTGTCATTTAAAGATTGTGAATATTTACATATATTCTTCTGGATTTGAAGAAAAAATTCTTATGAAAATAGTGTAATTAAGCTTTTGGAGGAATTGGGGCATCAGATCTAAGAGACAGGCAGAGCAGGAAGAATGTAGATAGAGCTGAAGGCCAGTCTGAGGTCCAAGGGTAGGAGATTTGGGGACTCTGTTTTCTATGTTGAGTCATATATTTAAAAGAAAGAGAGGGAGCTTTTGGTAAAAGAAGTTCAAGACAAAATATTTTTGTTGCCTCTCTGCACCCAGTAACTGCAGCTTATGGGCGACCAGGATGGCAGGAAGCCCAGCTCTGCTCAAGCAGTTCTTGGTTCACCTCCAAGTGACCATTGGTGAACAGGGTCTCCTCACTGTGTTACTAATTAACCCTGGCAGACCTTCAGCGTTTTCATTACCTTGGCAGAACGTGGGTTTCTTCCTCAGTGTGCTGTGCTAGCCTCTGGGACCACACTTATCTCTACGCCAGCTCCCCTCTGAAGGCATGAAAAACCATGACATTCCACCCTGCTGCTAACTGCCGATGTCGAGACAGACCTGGGAACAGGGACGCCTCATTTAGGTGTCATTTGTTTCCTTTAAAAAGTGCTATCCAAGGTCCTGTTTTTACTTCCTGTTCTGAAATAATTATCAGAGTTCCTTGTTTCAGTTGATCCAATTGATTTGGGAATAGAAAAATCATAGGCTAATGTACCATGATTTCTGCCTTGTTAATTACCTGAAGAAATTAGATTTGTGGTTTGTAATTAACACAGGATCAAAGGATGAGAATCACAGCATGTTTAATTGTATGGTTCAGCCCCCACATGTACACATGATCGTCTTTATAACATCCCTGGACATCTTGCCATTCAAAATCTGCATGAATTCTTTTCATATAGTCAATTTCATCTTTGGGAAAGAAGCTTGGTTCAAAGACCAAACAGAAGCTTTTCAGCTGTATAACTCAACCTACAAGTTAGAGTTGATATTTAGGAACCATACTGTTTTGGGGTAGGAACTTAGCTCCCCAAACCTCAGTTTCCCATCTATGAAGCAAAATTTACATACCTACTTCAAAGGACTGTTATGATACTTAACTACCGGAAACTAGTGTGTATGATGTGCGATTTCAGTCTAGAAGTCACTAGACTGAGGTCACATTTCTCTTTTATGTACAAATTGCAATAGTTTGAGTTGAACTTCTACTTCATAGCAAGCGGTTTGTCTTTTACCATGTTATCTCATGTTCTTATCATGAATATTTTGGGGAATCCAGTAGGTCTGGGTGTTTCACAGACCCAATCTAAGATTTGTTTTCCGGGGTTCTGCTCTGCTTCTCCCTTGAGCCTTTCCTGCTATTTCAAGGAATCACACTGGCTTCCCTCTGGCTGCTGTTCTGTCTCACATGTGGCATCACCACCCACACGGGATACATGCAGACGTGACAAAGGCAGGATGAGGCTACAACTTGCAACAGGACGTTATTAGAGGCTTGGGGAAATGCAAGGAAATTCCAGCAATAAAAATTCTGAAACTGACTACTAAAGGTGGATGTTCTCAGATACAGGAATGAGACTGAGTCCCATTACAGGGCTCCCCTACTGCTTGCCTCACTGGGGCAGACCTCCAGCTTCCGCCTCTGTTCCCAGCCTGTTGCCATGTCACAGCAAACACCTTACCCTCCCAGCAGGGCAGCCCTGGTGTGATTTCACCTACTTCAAATTCAGTCCCTTAACTCTTTGTGACCTTGAGATGGAAAAACATTTTCTTTCTACCTCCACCTCCAAGCCCTCAGCTCTGCTCCAGAATTTAACTGTACCCAGGAAGATGGGCCGTGGCAACTTCTACGACATCTGCGGAAAATTTTCTTTCGTATCTCCCCACAATATAGGGTATGTTCAACCATAAGATTTCTAGCAGAGTATAACAATCTAACATCAGTGTTTTCCCCAAAGTTGCCAGCCTTTCCTCCAACTCAAGGTAAACACCAGGCCTATATTTTTTCCTGCTAATTTTATACACACACACACACACACACACACACACACACACACACGCTGCTATCGACTGAAAGTTTATATTCCCAGAAAATTCTTATGTTGAAACCTAACCCTCAAAGTGTTGGAGGTGGGACTCTGAATGGTGATTGAGTCATGAGAGCAGAGATTAGTGCCCTTGTAAAAGAGACCCCAGAGAGCAAACTAGCCCCTTCCTCCATCTGAGGACAGAGAGAGAAGACAGCCGTGTCTGAACCAGGAAGCGGGCTCTCACCAAACACCGAATTTACTGGTGCCTTGATCTTGGACTTTCAGCCTCCAGAACTTTGAGAAAGAAATTTGTTTTGTTTACAAACCACGCAGTCTATAGTATTCCATTATAGCAGCCCGAAGAGACTAAGACAGAATGTATAGACACACATATACAAATACAGACATAGATACCAAGACACATATGAATCAGTGTAGGGAATTCTATCAAGACGCATATGAATCAGTACACATCTTTCTCCATCAGTATTTGTCAGACAGGACACTTTAGGGAAAAATTTCTTTAAAATAATAGTAGTAATCTGAGTTTAAGGGGACAACCATAGTATGATCATAGTTGTTTTTTGTTTTTGTTTTTTTCTGCTGCTTACAGAGGAATTAGCTAGCACTAAGTAAATTGTCAACTTTTCCCTGTTATATAGACTAGTTTAGCTTCTAAGGTAATGCATTGTCCCAGATCTTTTTTTTTTCCAGAAGACAATTTTTACTTAGCTTTTGTGCATATAAAATTTATTTATATGTGTCGGTTTACCTAGAAAAAAGGAACAGTTTCATCTTTTTATTTAAAATAATGTCTGTTTCTCACAACAGAGAATGCAGCTTAAAACTTATAATTGAGTTTTTCAATTCTCTTCCGTCAGCTGTTCAGAACCATTGAGTGACACAAGAACCAACTTGTCATATATTTAAACTTCTTGCTGCACACTGGGTGTTCAATAATATCGGTTTCCCTTTCTGATCTTTAAAAACTTTTCCTTCAGCTGTGTCAAATCTCTTGAATTTTCATTCATAGATTCCAATTCTGTACCTTGGGAAGCTGTACGATTTCATACACTTTAAATTGCAGCTCTGTACAATATTTGGTTTTTGCAGCTGGCAAAGGGCAGCACAGATTTAACCCTGTGTCTTAGTGAGTGTTGAGGCACAAAGTGTGCCAGAGGAAATCACATGCACACACACACACACACACAGACACCTACTTTCCAGGCATGAAATAAAGCATGAGGCTTTTTTATATGCCTATTTTCCTTGGATTGGGAAAGGAAACAAGGAATTTTGGTAATCAATGCTGCTGACTAGTTTTTTGAAAAGGGAAGGTCTATAATTCATGGTTAAAACTTTAGTGCATAAGGTATTATATTTTATCATTTAGAAAACTGGACCAATCGAAGGCAAGATGATTTTCGTTATATCTCTGACTTTCCTCTTCATAAAGTCTTTCTCTGTCAGTATTTGTCAGACAGAGGGGGGCTCTCATGCAGTGGGCCTTCCCCAGGAGTCATGTTTAGGTTAACGATGGAATTTTGTCTTTAGTATCTCATCACCTTACTTAACAAAATATCACTTTTTCAGAGTCCTATGAGCCATTTCTCCATCCATCCATCCATTTGATTATTCACTATCTGGTCAACTCTTTGAATGGCTCAGTGACTTACTCTATTATTCCTCTTTAAAAAGAATATGTGTGTGTGTGTGTGTGTGTGTGTGTGTGTGTGTGTGTGTGTGTGGCTTAGAACTGGAATTGGTCTCTACAAGGATTCTCCTTTATTGTATTCTGTTAAACAGTTGCCTTGTTCACTTTCAAGTATTTCTTGAATAAAGACATAAATAGCCAATTGTCAAATTTTAGAAAAACTGCAAGCTATGAGACATAGCAAATACAATAGATGTTATTTTTGTTATTTAAAATAATTTCCACAAGTTGGAATTAATAGATTAATACAGGCAAGATAAAATTTAATATAAGTCTACATGAAAAAAATGCAGATATATATTTATGGGTAAAGGGTCAGTTGTACAGGTATAAGCTGGAGCAATATGACTAAACATCAGAACCTATAAAAGATATTTCAGAATTTTTATTGATGTGTGTTTCATTCTATAATGAGGCTTCAAAAAATTATGCCATTTTAGTCTGCATTACTAGAAACATTAATATCTGGAGAAAGGGAGGTTATCGCATGCTTCTATATTCTCCTTAGAGAAGATTTGGAGTGCTGTGCTCCCTTCTGGGTAGTTTTCTCTGCTGGGATATTGACAAACTGGGTATGCCCAGAGCAGAGCGGATAGGACAGTATAATCACAGAATCACTAATACAGGTGACATGGTGGGAGGTACTGGGTGTGTTTAGCTGGGAAAAGGGTAGACTTGCAGAGAAATGATCATTACTTTTGAGTATGTAAAATTTATCTGAATACAGCAGTATGAAGAAAATCTTAGTCTCTTCAAATCTGCGTTTGAAATACTGTTTTGCTATTTAGTAACATTCTATCAAGCAGGTTAGCCCTTTATATCATCTAGAAAATATGGGGCTGATGCAATATTGCTTCTCAGTTTAGTTGTGAAGATTAAACGATGAAATCTATGTGAAGTGCCTGTTGTCACTCCTGGCCCATAATAAGACCTCAATAAATGGTAATGATTATTCTGGCTAATAGTTTCAGATGGCAGGAGGAGATCAAAGGTAGGAGATTACAATGAGACTGATCTTAATAAATATAAGAATACAAAAATGAGTATAAGAAAGAAGTTTCTAAAAGTTGGAGCTAATAATAAATAGTGGGTTCTCTATTACTGGGAGTGTGGAAGACAAGATTGTATAACTACTTATTCAATAAGTGATAACTGGATTATATGAACACTCTGGTCCTCTTCAATTATAAGTTTCTACGAAAGTCTTAGAAGCAGGATGTTTAGAAGCAAAAGAAATTATGGTTGTGCACAATAATGAGAATAAACTTCCTGGATTATATGATTTGACAAAGTTATCACTTAAAATTTCTTCTGCTCCAAGTCTGACTGGGCTTCAGCATTTTCAAGGACATGGCTTCAACAAAGTCTTACTTGGCTATGAATTTTTGTTGTTGTTGTTCTTTGTGATGATATTCAACAAATATTTAAGATATTTCAAAATAAAGTTTTTGGTTGAGGAAAATCTAAATTTGGAAAAGTTACAAACTGTTCAAACCAAGAATTCTTCTATCAAAATAAGTACACATTGTTGGATTTCTGGAAAGGACAGACTGGAGTCAATTTTGCTGATTTCAGGCTTCTAATGGCATAAATATTGACACAGTAGAGATATATAGACATTGGCAATGAAAGTGAATGCAAATTTTCATTATTTTTCTTTTCTCAGACATTTTCTAATGATAAAGACAGTTGTCAATTATTACAAAGAAGAGTATAGTAAAAAAAAATTCAGCAACAACAATGATGTGTGTTGTCATGCTACAATTGATTAAGTGAAACATTATTGGATTTAAGAACAAATTTTTAAATCAAATGTGTTACCTATTATATGTAGTAGGCAATTAGTTAAAAAATGATTTGTGTGTGTGTCTCAGAGTCCTTGCATCTGTCCACAATGAGATCAGAAGAACTACCCCCAAGACTTGTTGATTGTGTACCACCTTTTCACATCATGTGATCATAGAAACTCTGGGCCAGGGGTGTGAGAAATGGTTTTAGAAAGTTACCCTTGCTGGTGTACCTGTAGGTAAGTTTACGCTTTCTGCCATTCCTGGTTTGATTTCTTTATAAATTTATTTTATAATTTTTCAGGAAATACATTTATAGTAGACAATTCAATAAAATGAACAAAGACAGGAAAACAGTTCACTTAGTTGCTTTAATGACCAAATAATGAACTACAATTGCGGCCAAATTTCAAAAGTCTTTTATAGGGAAACATGAAAATTATTAACAAAGTGCAAAGTAAAATGTTCATCTTGTTTTTCTTAATGAATATGTGAGACACATGTCTTTAAAATCACTGTAAAAGAAACAAGAGAGTATAAGCAACTGAAGGTTGGTTGAGAAGACTTTTTCCTGTGGTCAATGATCTGCTCCTTGGGAACATTTTGGTTATTTTCCCACACACGCTCCTTGATCACAAACAAAAGAACACAAAAGAAAAAAACCACTTAAATTTTGCGATTAGATAGAGACTTTTCCTGAAAGGTTGCTTTTCTTTAAAAAAACAACAACAACAAAAAAAAACAAACTAGCAATGATTACGATAATTTCAGATAGTTTTAACTATATATTTCCTTCCATCAGTCCCTATCTCTAGAGATCTGCTTAATTTATAGTGGAACCTAAGTGAACTTGCAGATACATTGCAACTAGAAACTTTCACTCACACTCCTGTCATTTTCACCCAGAAAACATAAGAAACTAGAACTTTTCCTGCTTCCTGCTTTAAACTCATTACATTTAAAAGGCACCTTGGTCTTCAGCACAAAGGGAGTGTTAAATTCGTGTTTTCACATGTATGCATTCTATAAGCGTGTTTAAAGATACATATTTGATATATTACTGTTGCTTTTATATAAACATAAGATCCAATTACCTCATATATTATACTGTGTTATATTTACTGTCCTTGAACTCTTCCTCTAAAAATTTTAAACTACTCAGGGTGCCCATCCTCTAGGTCTATTAATATTTTATTATGTCAGATGGACAATGATAAAAATAAAACCAACATCTATATACTAATGCAAATTCCAGCTTTCTTCCCATTTAGCATCAAACTTAAAAGCTCAAAGTGCATAACTTTAAATTTATACAATAAACGTCATTATTCACAAAAGTTGAACATAATGAACAGTAAAAATCCCAAAGTAAATATCCAACCCAAACACTCTCACTAGAGCAGACCAATTATATATATATATATATATATCTCACATATATACATATATATAAACTTAATTGCATCATGCCCCCAAAATATTTAGTGAGTAAAGTAGGAGGGTTCAGGTAAAGTCTTCCAGATACCTTATTTACATCAGCTCATAGGACTTCTTATTTTGCTTAGAATTCAAGTTATTGAGTTACACAATAGGAATCATAGACTTATAGGACAATAAACATAGCCACAGGTTACATAATACTCAATGGTGAAAAGCTGAAAGCTTTTCCTCTAAGACCAGGAATAAGACCCACTTATTAAGAGAGGTGCCCACTCTTGCCCTTTTATTAACGTAGTATTGGAACTTCTAGCCACAGAGTCAGACAAGAAAAAATATAACAGGCATACAAATAGGATAAAAAAGTAAAACTGTCACTATTTGCAGGTGACATGACACTATATATTAAAAACCCTAAATACTCCATCAAAAAACTATTAGAACTAATAAATTAATTCAGTAAAGTTTCAGGATACAAAATCAAAATAAAGAAATTTGTTATGTTTCTTTACACTAACAACAAACTATTGGAAAGAGAAATTAAAAAAAAAATCCTATTTACTATTGCATCAAAAAGAATAAAATACCTAGGAATAAATTTAACCAATGAAGTGAAAGACCTGTACTCTGAAAACTATAAGACATTAATAAAAAAATTGAAGACAACACAAATAAATGGAAAGATATACCACACTCAAGGATTGGAAGATTTAATATTATTAAAATGCCCGTACTACTCAAAGCAATCTACAGATTAAATGCAATCTCTATCAAAATACCAATGGTGTTTTTCACAGAACTGGACAAATAATTTTAAAATTTGTATGGAACCACAAAATACACCCAATAGCCAAAGCAATCTTAAAGAAGAACAAAGCTGGAGTTATTATGCTCTCTGTGTTCAAACTATACTTCAAAGTTATAATAATCAAAATTGCATGGTGTTGGCACAAAAACAGACATGTAGGTCAATAGAACATAATAGAGAGCCCATTAATAAACCTATGCTTACATACTCAATTTACTACGATAGAGCCAAGAATATACAGTGGGGAAAAGACAGTCTACATAAACGGTGATGGGAAAACTGGACAGCTACCTGCAAAAGAATGAAACTAGACCCCTTTCCTACACCATATACAAAAACAAACTTAACACGGATTAAAGACTTAAATGTAAGACCTGAAACCATAAAACTCCTAGAAGAAAACACAAGCAGTTTGCTCTCTGACCTTGGTCTTAGTAGTATCTTTTTGGATCTGTCTCTGCAGGCAAAGGCAACAAAAGCAAAAACAAACAATTAAGACTACCTCAAATTAAAATGCTTTTGCACAGCAAAGGAAACCATCAATAAAACAAAAAGGCAACCTACTGAGTGGGAGAAGATGTTTGTAAATGATATTGCCAATAAGGGGTTCTTATGCAAAACATATAAAGAACTCATGCAACACGAAAGCAAAAACCAAACAATCTGATTAAAAAAATGATCAGAGGAACTGAGTAGACTTTTTTCCTAAGAAGACATACAGATGGCCAACAAACACATGAAAAGATGCTCAACATGGTTAAACATCAGGGAAGTGTAAATTAAAACCACAATGAGATATCACCTCACACCTGTCAGAGTGGCTATTATCAAAAAGACAACAAAAAACAAGTATTGGTGAGGATGTGGAGAAAAGGGAGCCCTCTTGCACTGTTGGTGGGAACGTAAATTGGTGCAGCCACTATGGAGAACAGTATGGGTTTTCCTTAAAAAATTAAAAATAGAACTACCAGACAATCCAGCAATTACATTTCTGGGTGTTTATCCAAAGAAAACAAAAACACTAAAAATACATAAAATGGTGAAGGTGATATATATGCACCCCTATGTTCATCACACATTGTTTACAATAGCCAAGATATGGAAGCAACTTAAGTGTCCATCAATAGATGAATGTATAAAGAAGATGTGATATATATATATATATATATATATATATATATATATATATATATATATATACCATTAATATATATACCATTTATATGCACCACATACTATATATATGATGGAATATTACTCAGCACTATAAAAGAATGAAATCTTGCTATTTATGGCAACATGGATCGACCTAGAAGATATCATACTAAGTGACATAACTCAGACAAAGACAAATACCAGATGATTTCACTTATAGGTGGAGTCTAAAAAACAAAATAAGGCAATTAAAGGAAACAGAAAGGGACTCATAGATACCGAGAACAAACTGGAGGTTGCCAGAAGGTAAGGAGGTGGGAGGTTGGGGGAAATAGGTGAAGGGGATTAAGAGATAGAAACTTCCAGGTATAAAATAATCTAATGTACAGCATAGAGAATATAGTCAATAATACAGCAATATTTTTGTATAGTGATGGATGGTTACTAGACTTATCATGGTGGTCAATTTGTAATGTATGTAAATGTTGAATTACTATGTTGTATACCTGAAACCAATATAATATTGGTTGTCAACTATACTTCGATAAAACAATATTAAAAAAAGTTACAAGTATTGATATCAGTACAAAAAATAATGTCATAAATAATGAAATGTGTTGGTCTCTGCGTATTTAAGAACATCTAGAAAGTACAAACTGTTTCTGCTTATCACAAGAACAACTTATTAAATATTACATTCATAAAAAGAGCAATAGCCTTGCCAATCAGTATAAATATATGTAATCTGTGTAAGGTTATAATAGTCCTCAATTGTTTATAAAGACAAAATTTCAATGATTGATTAGATTTTAATTAACATTAAGCGTTCTTTTAAATTAACAGTTTGCTTCAGTTTCTCAGTGATTCAACAGAGACTGTTAATATTGGTTTATTTTGATTTAAATATGCCGAAATACCTCATATTCTCAATAGCCATGATTACAGAGAAGAGTTCTTTTTTTTTTTCTATTTAAAAATATTTTTTGGCTTGGCTTAAAATATTACATACCCATGTTTTGTATAAGGATAATTTCAATACTAGTGCCTAAACCTGTAAGCTTTCTATTAAATCTTGGTAATTTTTTAAAAGTATAAGAGCCTAGAAATGGTATTGTATGATAATGTATTTGTAGTGTTGACCTTAAAAATAAAAGAGCCGTTATTACACCAGCAAAATGAGCTTAATTAGGAATATCAGAGAATCGCAATTCGTGACAAACAAACTATGATGACGCATAGGCAAGTCCGAAGAACAACGGAGGTGAGGTGTTTGCTTGTAGAGAAAAGTGGAAGTTTGGGGGTTCTGAGTCCGGGGTAGTGGTGGCTTCTCATTGAGTTGACTGCGGCCAGGCAAGGAGAAATTCTTCCTTCTGCTGGGGCCTGAATGGAAGTGCGTGAGAGCGCCCCCTTCAGGGATTCCATTTTAAATGAGGTTTCCTTTATTTTCACAGTAGACAGCAAACATAATTATTCTGCTTACAAAAATGAAAGCATACTATGATGTTACATATGCCGACAGAGAATGCTAATTTGATTCATACTTTTTTGTTTAAATGTGTCAAATTTTGGAGTTTCTAATAGTAAAAAATATTTGCCAGCCAAGCCTTTCATTAATAAGACTTCAGACCCCTTAAGCTTATAACATTGAAGAACCAAACTTAAAATTTACTTATTGGACTTCTTTTCTGAATAGGATTGTAGTATTATGGTTTAAAATAGCAGACATCCAAAATGAAAATCTTTTCAAGTTTCACTCTGAGGAATTTTGGATTTTATATAGATGTTGCCTTTTCTTTGCCCACATGTATAAATTTTAGGAGAAAAGGATGCTGAATTTGTGTGTGTGTCTGTATATAATGATGTCATTATAGCCTATTATACTCCAATAAAGATGTTAAAAAATATATATATAATAAAAAATAGTCAAATATGTGGAATTTTAAGTAATCCTATAAGAACACAGAGAACTAAAGCTTCTTTGCCTTTTTGAGGCAATGTGCACATGTAACCTGTAAAATGAGCATTTGAGAACCGATTTCCTTTTCTCTCTCTCTCTCTTACTTCCTCCTTCACTCCCTTCCTTCTTATCTTTTTTCTTCCTTCCTTTTCTCTTTCTTCCCCACCCCGGCTGTCCCCCACGACTGCATTCTGTAATTGTTGATAGAGCTGGTCATGTACAAGATCTAATTTATAAATTTAGATTGTCCCAAACACACATTAATTATTTTTTAACTTAATTTTTTTTATGGATAGGAACATAATTCTTTTCCTATGCATAAAACAGGAATCAAATTGACAAAGACATCTTGGTTGCCAGCTATAGTTTCTCTTTCTACTGGCCATCAGAAAAATCACTTAACACTAAACAAAGTCTTTGAGATCCATGTGTGAAATATGTAATCTCAAATAGTAGGCCCTTTTCCAATTATGAAAATATTCTGGCCTGTGTCTTTTTTTAAGAATGAAAATACAAAGTTAAAAAGACATAGGTCGTTAAATTTAGATAATATTATCAATGTAGGCCACGGAACTAAATTCTTCAGGGAAAAAACTAAAGGAGTCTATTTCAGCTACTGTGCAATTGCCGGTTTGCCATTTCCCACACTGCTCTCAAGCTGAGGGCACGTGGATTTTAACAAATTTCTACCTTCCTCAGGAATTTTTCAGGCTTTAAAATTTTTTTTTTTTTAAGTATAGTTGATTTACAGTGTTGTGTTAGATTCAGGTGTACAGCAAAGTGATTCAGTTATGCATGTATATATATTCTTTTCCATTATAGATTATTACAAGATACTGAATATAGTTCCCTGTGCTATACAGTAGGTCCTTGTTTTTTATCTATTTTATATATAGTAGTGTGTATCTCTTAATCCCAATTATCATGCAAGTGAATTAGGTCAGACAAAGACAAATATCATATGCTATCACTTCTTTTTTTTTAATCACTTCTTTGTGGAATCTAAAAAATGGTACAAATGAATTTATTTACAAAACAGAAAGAGACTCACAGACATAGAACACAAACTTTATCAAAGGGGAAAGTGGGGTGCTGGGGTGTTGGGGGAGGGATAAATTAGGAGTTTGGGATTAACAGACTTTTATTTTAAGAACATTTAAAAGCCACGATTGTATTTAATTATTTAAGGACAGATCTCCGTCAGGATTCAGTAACGTTACTAAGAAATATTTATCATTTTTTTCAGATGAATGAAATAATTTTAATTCAAATCAAAGTCATCTAGGCTAAAAGCGGGGTTTTTCTGCATAAGGTAAGGTCAGTGGAAACAAAGGCTTGTGGGTCATATTAAGCCTGCATTAAGCCACTGTAAAGGGTTTCCTTGGCTTCAAATGTAAATGGTATGCGGTCTACAGAGAAACGCAGCAATGGCTTCCCCGTGTTTCCTACTTGTTAAGTGATCAGACTCACAGTTATGATGTACCCACTTCAAAGCCATAGTGTGAGTACCAAGTAATAAAACTAGTTTTGTTAAAGTATTTTTTTTTTAAATTCTGAGGTTAAAATCGAAAAGAAAGGCTATATTCAATATGAATTGTTCTCTTTTACGAAACAACGTAATGAAGCTGGGATATTTTTCTTGTTTCTACAATTTCAGGGAAATGACAAAGCAGGGATTTCAGAAGTTCTGAGGATATATTTTGATATTTTAATAGGCCTCTTGCCAGGTATGATTAGACACTCAATAAATAATTGACTTGAATTGTTTGGGTGTTTTCATCGGGGAGCACATAATATCGATTCCTTTTTGTTTTTACTTTAGGAAAATTCCTGGAAAGTCTTCATTAAGTAGAAAACAAAACAAACCATGAGACCCACAAGGAATAAATAACAAAATTGACTTTGGGGCTATGGAGTTTGACTTTGCAGCTTGTACTCGAAGCCTCTATAACAAAACCTCTCCGCTAATGTGAAGCAGCTGTGGCAATTGCACAAAATGGTCCAAACTGTTGAAAAGCCATTAAGAGTCTGATGTATGTAGAATAAAAAGGTTCATTCAGCTTTTTAAAAGGTTTCCCAATATGGAGTGTTATTTTATTTTATAACCACGTCTTAGTCATATTAAGTTTAAACGCCACAGAAAATTTTAATGACCATGTGGCTGGCTTTTTTGGTGAAATAGCAAGAATTCTTTAACATGCCTAAAATTCTTTTAGGAGAAAAATGGTACAAATCTATTAGGGACACTGTACAAGTTCCCACTATGAAGTGTATGTTTAGAAAATTGAGTATCACATAGAGGATGATTTACCATTTGTTTGTAGGGGAACCTAAATAAATTAGAGTTAATTTCTTTAATCCTAAGGCATAGAGAGGCTTTTGGAAATAATGAAAGCCACTTGCTTTCCCAGCCCTTTCATAAGTCTGAGCCTCATGTATTGACTGTACATTTTAAAATTGATTTTTAATAGATTGTATGATTTTGTGACACACGTTTTGAATCTTTTCCTAAGGATGTATGAAAGATTATACCTTCTGTTTCTCCCGTTTTTCCTCTGAAGGTGATAGCTATATGATGTTTTTTATGCATTCATCTGCTTTATTTATCTTGATTTTTAGGAGGTCTATCTCTGTGCCCTTCAAGTTCTACCTGAAACTAACACAACGTTGTAAATCAACTATACTTCAATAAAAAATTATTTCTAAGAGAAATGAGGCATTAGTTTATTACTGTAGTCAGTAGTCTACTTGATATGAGTTCAATGTTTTCAGTAGATTATAACTGTACAGCTACAAGAGCTGTAAATGTGTTCCTTCGAAATCCGCTGGGAATTTTCCTGGGTTATTCTGCTGTATACACTGATATACACGCTATGAAGATGCATTCAGCTGGACCGCAGTCACCAAGCCCAGAGAAGCCCTGTGAGTGCTGAGGCCACACACCAGCGACAGGGCAGTTCCGACCTGCTGAACTTCATCGCTCTGCTATGTTCCCCTAAGACCAGTCGCGGTAGAAACCCTGATTCAAAGGGAAAACGACTGGTCATCTTCCAAGACATAAACAAGCCCAAGAATTGGGAGCCTAGGGTTTGGTTTGTTGGCTCGAACGTTGGAGTCCTTTGATTCTCTGAGAGCTCCATCGGCCCTGCTCTGTTCAGGGCATTTTGCTAGATGCTGTGAGGAAGATAACATTGCCTTTGACTTCAGAGGGCTTCCTCTTGTTGGAAAGGAGAGATGTATATACTTTTTTTTATTGCGAGGCAGTGTTGTGATAGCAGTGTTCTCCTGATGCATGGCGCTGGCGCTCAGCGCTGTGAGAGTGGGGTAAGTGCCCATGGGCAGCAGAGGTTTTCCAAATGCCTCACTGGGCAGGTGAGATTTGAGTAAGACTAATGGTGGGGGATGGCACCATCTCCATGGGGTGGATGTGGCATATTTCAAGACAGAAGAGTCAACCAGAGTAACAAAAACTAGTGCATTCTAGTGCACTAGAATAGTGAAAGGGAAGTTTGGAGAAGTCAGTAGAAGTCATATTCTAGTCTCTTAATAAATATTCATTGACCAACAATCCAGATAAGCTATAAAATCCTTGCTTATCTATTTTCCAAAACTCACCAGAGAGCTGAGGATGCAGAGAAGCTGAAGTAAAGTAAATTCTAGAGAGTCACAACACCTTCCTAAGAGAGAAGAGGCCCGTGGTTATTTTCAGAAGCAAATACACCATTGACTGGGGTAAGTAGAAACGAGTCCAACACTGAATGGACTTTTATTAGCCGCCTGTGGGCTGGTGTGATGGATTAGAACTCCAGAGAGCCTTGTCACAAAATGATTCCACACCCCCCTGCCATCTCTTTCCCCCAGGGCTTTTGCTGAGTGCCAAAGATTGGGACAGGGCCCAGGGCTGAAAGGATGTCCCACCTTGCCCCTGTCTGCTACACCAGGCTTTCTCGAGTCAATAGCAGCAGCCCACTGAAGGCTGGCACAAGGCAGCTGGATGGAGATGAACGTCACACAGTTTGGAAAGCTGAGGACTGAGCCATAAAGCAAAGGGAGGTCTCAGTGTCTCCCTGGTGCTCACACCAGGTCCTGCGGAAGAGATGAAACCAGTGGTAAACTGGACCTAAGGCTACCACAGAGTCCAGAACCATCTCAACAACAGATTAGAGTGAGTTGGTCCCGCCTACCCCATACCATAGCAGAGGTCTGGTTAAAAGAAAAATGGGCATGCCCTTTTCTGGGGGTAAAGATTATTATTGACTTCAGTCTCCTTTTTTCTTTTAGCCAAAATGTCCTGCATACAATAAGATTAAGATGAGACGTTTTTGGTTTGCTTTTTACTTGCCTACAGCTATTTTTTTCCAGTTGTTAAATTACCCTTTTTGCACACAAACACACACACACACACACACACACACACACACACACACGTTGAAATTAAGGAATCTTTTTTAATCCTTTGTATTCCACAGCCACCAGTATTGTCAGTGGGTAGAGAGCAAAATTACATAAAATAATTCAATTATTTAGTTGCCCAACAGCTTAATATTTCTAGGTACTATGAAAATGACAAAGATGAATAAGACAGCATACTGCCTTCAAGCTGCTTGTGATCTATGAATTGATTGATTGACACCTGTGATAGATGGAGAACCAAGACACAATTAACCTTTGACAAAGTCGTGGCATTTGTCTTCTTACATTCCAGTGTGATTTTCTTTGATTAGATTCCATTAGATCATGCAAATGAAGTAGTTAGCTGAGTGCTTGACACATAGTAATCCCTCGATCACTGTTATTTATTTATTATTTGAATCATTATCATTATTATAAAATTAAAGTATAGAGATGCTCCGAAGTTCTTTGATAAATTTCACACTACCATTTTCATTACTCTCTAAAATGGCAAGTGAGGGACCCTGAAACTTAAGCTTTTGGATTCATGGTAAATTGGCTTTCACTCCATCCGTATTTAAAAGTGTTTTCAGAAATAAGACAATCAAATTTGTTTGCTCTATCAAAAATTTACTGTTGTTTCAGTGCCACTTTCCTGCTTTCTGTCCCATCATCCCATCTTATGAGGTGAGAAATGTGAGAGATACAGCTTCTACTGATTATAATTATGTTAGGTTCATTGGAAACAAAGGTAGAATAAAGGAAATAGAAAGTAACAAAACTTAAATTTCTTTTGGGATAGTAATATAATGTCTATAGGTCTACCATCAGATCCCCTTTCAGTTTGCCTCCTTGTAAAAATTCTATTGAAAGAGTCAAGCACCTATTTTCTTGGTTGCATCTGCAAGTGTGTGGGTATAAAATATACTCCAGGTTATTTAGATCATAACTCTTGTGCAATATCATCAGTATCTCACATAGGGTGGAAATGGGGCCATATAGAATATAAACGACTTGATCATAGCCTTAAGAAACTCCATGGATTTTTAAATCCCACAAAATATGTTGAACAGCTACTATCAGGCACTGTGTCTTCCTGAGTCACTAAACTAGCTCTCGCTTTCTTCTATTCTTTTACCTTCTATTACTTCTCCACATCTTTCACCCTCTTTCCTGCCCTCTTCTGTTTGTCTTTAACACGGTCCCTCACGGATTCCTCTGGCAGTGTTAGCTTTTCTCCTCTGATATACTAGTTTCTAGGTGATAAGTTGAGCATTGCGTTCTTAAATATCTAAGGATAGCTTTAATTGATTTAACCACTTGACTTTAAGCCACAGTTCAATTTTCAACTGATATGATGGCATCTTTTATAAGGGAAGAAAATAGGAGACCTATAAGTCAACTGGGAGATAGGGTAAGTGCCTCTATCTGACATCTTGATTAATATGAATTAAGTCAAGCCTGGTTTAGTAGTTCATAGGTTCACATCAGCAATGATAACAGTAGCCATTAGTGATGACACTGAAGGGTCCAGCCTCTAACTAGGATTTCCTTTGAAGTTCAAAGGACCTAGCTACCAAGTTCAACTCCAAGATAGGATGGGAAATAGAACATAGAAAATGCTGAAAACATCAAATGGATATAATTTACTTTTTCATCATCATGCTTCCTAAAGCTCTCAGGTCATTTTCATGAGTTAACGCAATTATGATATAGTGTGACTATTAAACAAAAGCCACCAATTTTATTTTCAGAAAAGAGATCCTAGTACATGTTGAGAAGATACTTCTCTGTAGTGCAAAAAGAAAAGGGATAATTCATATCTTCCTGGAACAGAGTATATAACAAGTTCCATGTAGCTGCTTTGTGAATTTCTCAGTGATCGTGGAAGGACCACATATAGGAACATTACAGTCTAATTGTTAGGTTTTAACGTGTCCAGGGCACAGCTGCTTTTCCATTAGTCTGCACGGTTTCTCATGCAGGGGTCTTGAATCATCTGTATCAGGAACACCTGGGGAAATTATTAAACAATGACATCCCACCCCAGATCTACCGAACCAGAATCTCTGGAGACAAAGCCTGGGATTCTGCATTTAATATCTGCTCTTATTACCACTAAGTCTGAGGCGCATTTTATTTTATTTTATTTTTTGGCCGCGATGTACGGCGTGCGGGATCTTAGTTCCCCAACCAGGGATGGAACCCAAGCCCCCTGCAGTGGAAGCCCGGAGTCTTAACCAATGGACCACCAGGGAAGTCCCTCTCAGTGCCTTCTAAGCACACAGGGTTTCAATGGAGTATTTATGAAACTTACTTTCTCAGTCCTTTGAACTCAAGGGAAAACTGGGATTTTTCTCTTTAAGCAAAGGAGACATTAGTGAAGTTAAACTTTGGTAGTCCTACGTCTTCCAGTGAAACGCTTATCACAGTCATGGTGCTATCAAATCACAAGAAAGGAGAGTCATAGAATTGCACCTTTCCCCCCAAAACTCAGTCAGTTCTGAGAAGATCTGGTGGGTTGCTTGTAGCATAACATAACCGAGGTCATTCGAGGTGGCATTCTGAGCTCTGTCATCCACAATCCTCACCATGGGAGCAGGTTTGGTGGCAAATGTCACGGTTAGAAGTCTACTTAAACCGTAATAAACCTCCCACTGGAGAGATGGTGGTGCTTACTCCTGTCCGGGGAGACGAAGTCATTCGACTACGCTGGCCCCGTGTCATATGTGTCCAAACAGGAATGTAACTGAGCTTCTGGTCCTAACTTGGTCAAGACGTGCTATTAAGGCAGGTGGAAGGCGGCTGGATTTGGAGTCTGGTAACATTGTAGCCTGAGTCATCCCTACTTTTGTAACCTCCATTTACGTTCTTTGAGCCTGTGCTCAGGCATTCCACTTGTTTGCGGATCTATTTTTATCTCATATGAACTTGACAGTAACTCTCTTGGGCTCCCCTCGCACCAGAGACTGGAGCTTGATTCCGTGCTCAGACCGTGTATTAATCCAGTTGCTTCCTCACAGACCTTGCGCCCACGTTCCCATGGAAGCAACAGAGAGCCCTGCAGCATGGTTTAGACAACCTATGAGGCCAATTTCTAGGCCTGTGGCAGCAACCTGCCTTCTGGAAGGAAGTCTTTTTTTGTCAGGGTCTGAATTTCAGGTTGGCTGTTAGTACTGTCTCTTTATCTTTTTCCAGAAATATTGGGGATGGTAGAGATTCATACTGGAATCTAGAAGGTGTTTAATCCTTTTGCCCACATGGACTGCTTTTAAGTGTTCCTAACAATGATCTTATGGATATAAGAGCAAGGGCATGGGAACAAGGGTGGCTTGGTCTGTATATACAAAGAAGATATGATTATATATACATATATATGGAATATTACTCAGCCATAAAAAAGAATGAAATATTGCCATTTGCAGCAACATGGATGGACCTAGAGATTATCAAAATAAGTGAAGTAAGTCAGACAGAAAAAGACAAATATATGATATCACATGTGGAATCTAAAAAGCAATACAAATGAACTTATTTACAAAACAGAAATATCTCACAGACATAGAAAACAAGCTTACGGTTATCAAAGGGGAAGTGGGGGAGGGATAAATTAGGAGTGTGGGATTAACAGATACACACTACTGTATATAAAATAGATAAACAACAGAGAGCTACTGTATAGCACAGGGAACTATATTCAAGATCTTATAATAACCTATAATAGAAAAGAATCTGGAAAAGAATATATGTGTATACACACACACACATATATATACTATAACAGAATCACTTTGCTGTACACCTGAAACTAACACAACATTGTAAATTAACTATAATTTAAAAGATGGTCAATACAAAAATACACACACAGAGAACACCAGGATGGTCTAGGGTCAGGGGTCCCATAGGATTGGATGGTCAGTGAAGGCCTCTTTAAGGAGGTGACTTAAACTGAACCAGAGTGACAAAGAAGGGCCAGGCCCTTGAGGTTTAGAGATGGGGTCCCAGACAGAGGATCTGCTGAGGCAGATGCCTGTGGCAGGAACAGACTTGTCCTGTCTGAGAGACATTGAGGTCAGTGCAACTGAAGTCAAGCCACAGGGGAGAGGGGAATGAGGTGCAGCTAGAGGTCTGGGTTCTAGGTGAATCATTTGCATTATTTTCTAAGAACAATGGGAAAGCCATCGAAGAATGCTGAGTAGTGCTTTGATGACTTCAAATCCACTTGTTCATGACAAGGAGGAAATTGTTTTTGAGTGAAGTTGTTTTGATCTAAGAATGAAATTGTTTTTATAAGTAAAGTTGTTTGGATATAAAAGTGAAATTGATGTGTCAGGATATAGTCATCAACATCTGGGGTTGCTGATAAGCTGTAAATACCCAGAGTTTGTGACGGCTATCCCAGAGTGTTTGATCTGGGCAAGGTGATGTCTTGCTGCTCTAAATAGCTTGCTGAAGACCTAGGGACATTAGCTCCTGCCTGGGCAAGGCGAATATTTGCTCTGCAGTGGTGAACACTGAGCAGTGGCCTCTTGCCCACAACACGGGCAGCCTGGTTCCGTAGTAACAAGGGACTTTAGTTTTCGTAATGGCAGCTGGACGTCAGCTCTGGGTTGGGTAAGCCGTCTCTCCGGCCAACCAACTGGTACAAAGGTACACCTCAACTAAATATGGACATTCTTCCTTTCATCTCCCTTTGCCTGGAACAATAGTGTAATTAATCTGTCATTGGTTCGGACTGTGTCATTTCTTTACTGGCTCATTAAGGGACATTATCCTGTACGCTATTGGCTTGTGAAATTATTATAATTCCCGCAGTGAACCGTGTTCAATAAAATATTGGCAAAGACAGTCCCAGTCTCTGAGCATGACTTGCCCCAAAACAACACAAAGAGCTTTAAGAATTTAGGTCATGTATTTTTGGCAGGAGTAGCTTACACCTGACGTAGCATAAGAAGTAAGTTTTTTTGCTTTCCCTTCTCATTGTATTTTCTCTGCTTTTCTCTTTCTGTATTAATAATAGAGAGGTCATATAGAAATGATAAGGTGTGTATATATATATCACTTTCTCTTTTTACTACCCTTCAACCCACGCTTAGTCTCAATCTCCAGGCATCTGCTTCTCTATTAAGTGAGTTCCTCAGGAGGAAACTCGCCTCAGTATCACTTTGGTTAGGCTTTCCCTGGTCTTTTTAAGTATAATTAAAATCACTTATATATGCATTTATCATGGCATTTATTATACTGTGTTGTTAGAATTGTTTTACTTGCGTCTCCTTCACTGGTCATGATTTCTTCCTCCCCTGAACACAACGAGTGTGTACTTTATAAGGATTTATGTTATTTGCTTAGGTCCCATGAATAGAACACAATTCCTGGCACATAGTGTACATATGGTAAGTGTTTGCTGGATGAGTGTTAACAGGTCAGTTGACTTGCAAGTGAGTAGCCGAGCTGGGAGTAAAACCAAAGTCTTGATCTACAGACTGAATTCCTGGGCAAAAGCATGGAGTCTGCCTTAGTTATTGGAAATCTGTCAATGTATGAACACTGTACGTGTGCTGACTTATTCCTGATATAAGTTCCTGAACAAAATCTGTTTTCACTGCTTTAACTACTGTCTGGCCCTGGTGTTCAGTGTGTGTGTACTTATTGAAAAGCCTCATTAATTCATGCCAATTCTGTGCAAAGGAGTCTACATTAATTTAAAAAAACCCTCACAAAATACTTTGTTGGTAAAGGTCCTTGAAGCCTTATTTTAATGACTAGATAAGGCTGCCTTGTATCTTTTTTGTAAAGTTTCTTCCTGAGACCTTTCTTTTCTAATAACTGACAAAAGCGATGAAGGCCTAGCTAAGAAAGGTCAACATCAGGAAAGTGCCTGTTGAAATTCTTCTACAAATGTTAATATAATCAACATACATTTTTGGGTGAGGTATTTTCTTTCTAGAAGTTTATGGTATGCACCAGGATTTAATCAGCTCAGAGATATTAATCGAGGGCAGCACAGTGGAGAATATAGTTTTATGGGTAAAACATTGAACATTTTTTTGTTAATATTTCTTTTTAATCCGAAGACAGCCTTTCTACTGCTTATGAACACGATATTAATCCTGCTTTTCTTAAATTCATTTCCTAAATCATATTTTCTTTTAATATAATTGAAAATTTTAATATTATTATGAACATGGTTTCTCTGATCCCTCAGTCAAAATGAGAAAATTTCTAATTTTAATTTTTAAGTGAACTTTGTGAGGTTTTAGCTGCATCAACTTAAATAGCAATCAAGTGCTTGCTTCTGGAAAAAAGAAACATTGAGCATAATTTAGGTGATTTATTCAACTTCAGGTAATGGAGGAAACCAACTTTACTTTTATGTAATACTTCCATATTTTCTTGGTAGAGTTCCCTAGAGGAAAGCTCACTTTAATGTTCATAAGTCTAACTAATATCTGTTAGTTATAGTAAAAATGAAAAGTTGACGCATTTTATGTTTTTTTTTCCAATAACTCACTTAATTAGAAGTGTAAAGTTTATTATATTTTTATTGGATGATTTTTATTCTTAAAAGGAGAATTCTAAACAATGATGATAAAATGATTCTTTTCATGGAGAGATTTTTTTTTTTTTTTAAAAGGGGACTTTTGTAGGGAAAGATCACACACTTCCTTGTGTTCTACAGCCAGCATCCTGTGTGTTATTTAGAGGTCCTTTATCATGGAGGGTGGTCCAGTAGGAATTTACCAGAGGGAAAAAAAGGAGTGTACAAAAATTTAATTATTATTTGACCTCAAATAATTATATGCCACTTAACTAATTAAAGAGCAAATTAACAATGTACCACTAATGGGCAGTCTGTTCCTTGCATGACTCACTCATCTTTCACAAAGAATAAGTGATTTGTATTAGAAATGAGTTGTGAAGGATGTTTTTGGGGATAACTATTGCTGTCATTGCTATGGTAAATCACAGGCTCAACCTCTGGACAAAAAGAGACTGGCTTATCAGAGCCAGGGAAACAGAAGCCCCAGCCTGATAGCTCTGACTCAAGGCCTTGTTTCAAAGCTATGACTCAGTGCAACGCGGCCAGTCAGCCCTGGCCTTCTCTGTTCCTTCCAAGCCAGCCATTCACCCGCTAATGTGCAGGTTGCGTGCCTCACGCCGATTATTTCTGTGAAGTCCTTCAGAGTCAGCCTTATTTTCTCGCAAGCATTCATCTTCATTTTCAAGTGAGTGAAGGCGGGGTTTCAGTGGTAGCACTGTCCACAGAGCAGAGCGAGCAGTTCAGTCAAAACAACAGCTGAAGAAACTGCTAGAAGAATGTTCACAGTAACAGAGAGGCTTTTCGTATTTCAGTGTGGGGTGTAGGTACGTTGGCGGTGAGTGTGCTTGTGAAGCTTGTGCAGATCATTCCTATGGTGAGAATCAGAATATCTGCAAGTGTCAGCGGGGATCTCCTCGTTTACTTGTGTTGTCATTGAATGGATCTTTTTATGTTCATTGTTTCCCTTCTTATAACTTTTTATGACTTCTTTTATTTATTCCATCCCTTCTTGGGACTAAACTACAAAGATTTATTTTTTATTGCTTCTTTATTTAATCACCTATATTTTCATGTAATTGGTTGATCAAAGGACAACGACCTAGTGACCCAGCATAAGTAAGACTACGTGTCCATCAGCAACAGCCCAAGTGCGATAATAGACAGCAATTGTTAGTGTGCAGACACACAGGGGTTTGGGCTCCAGGGAAAGACCTCATCCTTGGTACTCAGGACCGGTCTATTACCACCAGGCTTAGAAAGAAGCTAAATCAGAAATCCAGATTTTTGTGTGAATTCAACTGACACTGTGCTGGTCAACAGTTTCCCAAATTGTTTCTGGCCCTGGGGCTGCCAACAACACGTGCAACTTCTGATGTGAACTAGAAATTTCTGCTGGCATCCTCTATTTCACCTTAACTTACTGAGAAATGATCCTCACTTTCTGTTACCTCTGGCCAGTAGAGAGTTTCGCAATAAACCATTTGAAATTTGAGTCGAGTGATTACAAGTAATTTGATATAAAATAATTATTGTTGCTATTTAATAGGTGAGAAAGGAGATGCTTAGGGAAATTACAGTGATTTGCCCCAACAGTACAAAGCTGATAGAACTTGTACCTTCTAAATACAAATCTTGTGTTCTTTCCAGTCTTTCTGTGCGATGGACTGAATTGTGTCCCCTTCCCTCCCCTAATTCATACATCGTAGCCCTAACCCCGAATATGACTGTTTCTGGAGATAGGGCTTTTAAAGAGGTGACTAAGGTTAAATAAGGTCATACGGGTGGGGCCCTAATCTGATAGGACTGGTGTCCTTATAAGATGTGGAAGAGATACCAGGGGCATATATGCATGGAGAAACAGCCCTGTGAGGACCCAGGGAGAAGACAGCCCAGGAGAGAGGCCTCAGGAGAAACCAACTCTGGAGGCACCTGAATCTTGGACTTCTGGACTTTGGGAAAATAAATTTATGTTAAGTTAAAAAAAGAAGAGGCAACAACAGCCTCCTCTACTCAAATGACCAGACATGGATTGCTTTACATTTTTTGATCCAAGTATACTTCATTTGTCTATGATGTTAAGTTCAAAATATTTGAAAGAAAATAAACTGATTCTTATTAACATTTGGATGTCTGGTCTCATGTAGCATGTAATGGGGATGTAATTATATTTGCTGAATGAAAAACGCTGCTAAACAGTTTAATGTTTGGAAATAACAGTTTGATGAAAACATTTCTCTTTTCTTTTGAATGACAAACAGTGAGTAGATATAGATATAAATCTTCAAAAAGTCATGAGAAAAATGCAATGTTTTTCTTAAAAAAATAATAATTTGTTGACACAAACCTCCATTTTTTCCTACTTAAAATGTGTGAAGAAAGGTTTTTATTTAGACTTAGTATTATATTAAATTTCACCCAAAAATTATACTTTTTCCATTCCTATATGTTTTTATATAATTTCTAATTATATATTTTGACTTAGTTGTGAAAATGTTACTAAAAAATGCTAAAAAATCTAGAACATGGCATTATAAGAATAAAATTATAATTAAATATCAACATTTAAAAGTCTCCCTAGTATGGCTATACAGTATTAAAAACAATGAAACTATTACATATATATAAGTTATTTGGAAAAATAATTAGCTAACATTCTCCAAAGTATAAAATACAGAAAACAGAATAATATATATTATTTGGAATGAATAGTTAAGAAAAAGTTATTTTGATTAGAAATTGAATTTTAATGATGGATATCTTCCAAATTTTTCAGAATGAGGAAACTGAGTAACACAGTTGAAAATTATCTCATCTGAAAAAAATTTTCAGGCATGGACGTAGGTGAGGTGGTTGTATTACTCTATAATGTGAGGGGAAAAATAAGGATTAAGAAATTAAAATATGTCTTTAATATAGTACTCAAGTAGAAATGGACTATTTTCAAATATAAAAATAATCAGTTATTTAGAAGAGTGATGTGTATTTGTTACCTGAAAATAAACATTTCTATAAAATTATATTTAACAATGAATAAGGGACATTCATTCTCATGACATCCAAATATAGACTGTGTTTACTGTATGTATATAGATGACATAGAGAAACTGGAAAGAGGGGGGAAAAGGAAGAAAATGCTTTAATTTATAGCAGATGTTTAAATGCACCTTGGGATACATTCCTTATGGACATACACAGTTAATCCTTCAGAGACTGCAGCTCACATCATGCTTGCCTTACCTGTTCACTGGTTTACACCTGCACGTTAGCAGTGCACCTGGCTGAAATGTGAGTGACTCCCAACATCAGCTTCTTAAATTTTTTTCTATAAATTTTCCTCTTTAAAAGGTAGCAAAGTAAATTCAGAAACAAAGAAATGCACCTACATAAACAAGGAGATCCCTGAAAATCATAAGCCGCCACTGGACTCAACCAGAAGGCACAGGTGGAATGAGACTTTAAGGGACTTTAGAGCACTATGAATATTTTTCATGGCGTCACAATTACAGAAACACCTGGTTCTGCAAATGGGTTGGTCCATTGAGAAAATTTTCCACAGTGATCAATGAGCCTCAGAGTAGGTTTAACGCCTACAACTCTGCATAGAAGATTATGGAGATTTCAGCTACATGCTCCAATGAAGTTAAAAATATCCTGGCCAAAGGTCTTCTTGGTAACTATTGTTCTGTCCACAGTAAATAAATCTTTATTATGAACTTTTACTTTGCATGTTAGTAGCAAAACTTAAAATATTGTGAAACTTGCCTGATTTGGAGAACATATTGGGATTTAAATCAACTGGTTCTAATTTGGTGTGAAGACCTAGGACATCATTAGGCAAAATAGTAAGCACTATACCTGCTAAACAATAACTTCCCTTTCTGTTCCCCACTGCAGCCTGCCACCAGTCCCCAAAAACCACCTCTATACTTTCTGTACTTATGATTTTGATTATTCTAAGTACCTAGAATAAGTGAAACCATATAGTACTTGCCTTTTTGTGACTAGCTTATTCCACTTAGCATAATGACCTCAAGGTTCATTTATGTTGTCGTATATTACAGAATTTCCTTCCTTTTTGAAGGCTGAATAATATTCCACTGTAGGTATATACCACATTTTGTTTATCTGTTCACCATCGTTGGTCACTTGGATTGCCTCCATGTTTTAGGTATTGTGAAAAAATGCTGCTATGAATATGGGTGTACAAATATCTCCTCGAGGCCCTGCTTTCAGTTCTTTTGGGTGTATACCCAGAAGTGGAATTGCTGAATCATACCATAATCCTATTTTTACTTTTTTGAAAAATTGCCATAATGTTTTCCACAGTAGCTGTACCATTTTACATTCCTACCAATAGTGCACAAGGGTTCCAATTTCTTCACATCCTTGACAACACTTGGTATTTTCTGTCTTTTGATAGTCGTCATCCTAAGACTGGGTATAAGGTGGCATCTCATTGTACTTTTTTTTTTTTTTTTTTTTTTTTTTTTATTTATTATTTATTTATTTTTGGCTGTGTTGGGTCTTTGTTGCTGTGCAAGGGCTTTCTCTAGTTGCGGCGAGCGGGGGCCACTCTTCCTCGCGGTGCGCGGGCCTCTCACTGTCGCGGCCTCTCTTGTTGCGGAGCACAGGCTCCAGATGCGCAGGCTCAGTAGTTGTGGCTCACGGGCCTAGTTGCCCCGTGGCATGTGGGATCCTCCCAGACCAGGGCTCGAACCCGTGTCCCCTGCATTGGCAGGCAGATTCTCAACCACTGCACCACCAGGGAAGCCCTCATTGTACTTTTGATTTGCATTTCCCTAATGATTAGTGATGTTGAGCATCTTTTCATATGCTTATTGGTCATTCATATATCTTTTTTAGAGAAATGTCTATTCAAATCCTTGCCCATTTTTAAATCAGGCTGTATGGGGTTTTGTTGTTGAATTTTAGGAGTTCTTTATATATTCTGGATATTCATCCCTTTTCAGATATATGCTTTTCAAATATTTTCTCCCATTCTGTGTGTTGCCTTTTTATTCTGTGGACAGTGTCTTTTGATGAACAGAATTTTTTATGGCAATCCAATTTGTCCATTTTTTCTTTCACTATCTGTACCTTTGGTGTCATATCCAAGAAATCATTGCCAATGATTTGAGAAGCTCTTCCCCTATGTTTCCTTCTAAGAACTTTATTGTTTTAGGTCTTCATTTAGGCCCTTGATCCACTTTGAGTTAATTTTTGTGTATGGTGTTAGATAATGGTCCAACTTTGTTTCTTCTTCCTGTGGATATCCAGTTTTCCCAGCACCATTGTTGGGAAAGACTGTCCTTTTTGTATTAAATGGTATTGGCACCCTTATCAAAAGTCATTTGACCATATATGTGAGGGTGTATTTCTGGACTTTCTATTCTATTCCATTGGTCCCTATGTCTGTCTTTATGCCAATACCACACTCTTTTGATTACTGTAAATTTGTAGTCAGTTTTTAAATCAGAAAGTGTGAGTCCTCCAGTTTTGTTCTTTTTCAAGATTGTTTTGGCTACCCAGGGTCCCTTGAAATTCCACATGAATTTTAGGGTGGGTTTTTCTATTTCTACAGAAAAAAAATGTCATTGAGATTTTAATAGGGATTGCATTGGGAAGAATCTATAGATTGCTTTGGGTAGTAATAACATTTTAACAATATTAGGTCTTCCAATCCATAAACGTGGGATGGGTTTCCATTTATTTATGTCTTCTTTAATTTCTTTCAGCTATATTTCATAGTTTTCGTTATACAAGTCTTTCACCTCCTTGGTTAAGTCCTAAGTATTTTATTATTTTTGATGATATTGTAAATGGAATTATTTTTGTAATTTCCTTTTCAGGTTGTTCATTGTTTGTGTATAAAAATGCAACTGATTTTTGTGTGTTGATTTTGTATCTTGCTACTTTGCTAAATTCATTAGTTCTAATAGCTTTTTTGTGGAGTCTTTAGGATTTTTTACATATAAGATCATATTATCTACAAACAAAGATAATTTTACTTCTTCCTTTACAATTTGGATGTCTTTTATTTCTTTTTCTTGCCTAATTGTTCTGGCTAGAACTTCCAGTACTATGTTGAATAGAAGTGGTGAAAGTAGGCATTCTTGCCCTCTTCCTGATCTTAAAAGAAAAGCTTTCAGTATTTCACCATTGAGTATATTGTTTACTGTGGGTTCAAATTATTTTTGTTAGAGTTTGTGGTTTGTCTTTCTAAATTTCTTTAGTTTCAGCCATTTTGTGTCTGTGTGGAATGTCTCTTCTAAGCGTCACATAGCTAGAGTTTTTTCTTTTTTTTTTGATCAAATCTTTAAATAGTATATAGTCTGATTATTTTATTATGATAGCTAAAATAATTATGTCTGATTTTACTATTATTATTATTTATCTTATTTCATTTTCCCCATTATCTATATTCTATTTAGTTTAATAATCTTTCTTTATTCTGCCTTCTCCTTTCTAATGGGTTGAAAGCTACATAGTTTTCCCCCAGTGGTCATAACTCACCTGTTTGGTGTGAATACTTGACTTACAAAAGTCTAATATTAATTACTATTTTTATCTTCCTTAAAACTATGGAAGAAATCTACAATGTTTTAATTATTATCACCTCCCTCTATCTCACATATTACTGCTTTACAGTATTTTAATTGACTCTATTTTTATAACAAGTAAATTAGTTATTATTTTATGACATTCTTGCTTACTTAGATTTACCCATATATTTAATAATTTCCTTGTGTACCCTTGTTTGTGGCATTCCATCTTTCTTATGAACTCAGTTTCCTTATTCATCAAGTGTGAACTTTCTTTCAGTGAGGATTTGTGAAGAATAAACTTAATTTGTAT
Source organism: Balaenoptera ricei (assembly GCF_028023285.1). Taxonomy (NCBI): domain Eukaryota; kingdom Metazoa; phylum Chordata; class Mammalia; order Artiodactyla; family Balaenopteridae; genus Balaenoptera; species Balaenoptera ricei. The sequence goes on from NC_082644.1 coordinate 6,767,126, forward strand.
TTCACAGAAAATGAGTTTATTTTACCCTTATTTTTGAGTAATAGCTTAGTATATAGTTTATAATAGTTTTGTATATCCTTGGATATCAGTTATTTTATCAGAGTTTTGAAGATTACTCCATTGTCTCATGGCCTATTATTGCTATTGAAAATCTATTGTTAAAAGTAACCTGTCTTTTCTCTTTAATTACACTTAATAGTTTTTTCTTGTTTTGTGTATTCTATAGTTTTTCTCTCATATATGGAGGTTTGGTTTTTTCTTTCTTATGTTCTCCACTTTCTCTTTTAGTCACTTAATTTTACTTTTTTTATAGCCTCTATTAGGTTGTTCTATTATTTGAGGTTTTTGAGACTCTAATTTGGGTGTTCAATTTTCTATTGATTCTTTTTAAAATTTTCTTATTTTATATTGGAGCATAGTTGATTAACAATATTTTATTAGTTTCAGGTGTACAGCGAAGTGATTCAGTTATACATATGCATATATCTATTCTTTTTCAAGTTCTTTTCCCGTATAGGTTACTACAAAATATTGAACAGAGTTCCCTGTGCTATACAGTAGGTCGTTGCTGGTTATCTATTTTAAATATAGCAGTGTGTATATTCTTATTCATGGTGGGTTGTTTCCTATGTGTTTTAAGTTTTGATTTGTGAACTCCGGTTGAAAAGTTTTTGTCTATGCATCTTAGATGTAAGATGTGTCCTTCCACAGCATTTTTAAAAAGTTTCTGCTCAGTTTCCTGTGAATATTACTGGCCCACGAACAATTTCTATATTAATTTATCAGCTGGAGTGTTCTAGGATTCTGATGAAAGTAAATCTAAAACCTCAAATATGCATGAGGTATAAACTATGGTTACACATTTTCAAGGGAAACTTTTTTATTTATTATTTATTTATTTATTTATTTTTGGCTGCGTTTGGTTTTCGTTGCCATGTGCAGGCTTTCTCTAGTTGCAGCGAGTGGGGGCTATTTTTCGTTGCGGTGAATGGGCTTCTCATTGCAGTGGTTTCTCGTTGCGCAGCATGGGCTCTAGGCATGCAGGCTTCAGTAGTTGAGGCATGCGGGCTCAGTAGTTGTGGCACGTGAGCTCAGTAGTTGTGGCTTGCAGGCTCTAGAGCGCAGGCTCAGTAGTTGTGGTGCACTGGCTTAGTTGCTCCGGGGCATGTGGGATCTTCCTGGACCAGGGCTCGAACCGGTGTCCTCTGCATTGGCAGGTGGATTCGTAACCACTGTGCCACCAGGGAAGTCCCAAGGGAAACTTTTTTTTCCCACTCAGAGCACATGTGGAGACAGGTTTTCTTCTTTATCTTCCTGTATGGGACAGACTGTTTTCTAGCCTCCCCCTTCATGGAGGGAGCAGTCTTCCGAGCGTCTCAGTTCAGTGAAGGAATTGTCGTTCGTATGTTCGTCTCCTCTACTTTCTTTCCTTTCTTCGGGTTGTCCTATTAGCATAAGTGCCATTTTTTTCTATGAGACAGTCATTTTCCAGGAGATTCCTGGTTTTTAAACCCTGTGTGTTACTGACACAAAAGTAATTTTAGAAGGTTACAAAAGCCCTTAAAGAAGGTTTACTTTACCTTACTCAATTACTTTTACATATTGGAAGTGGGAGAGCTTTAGTTCTCCATATAGCTTGAACCAGGATTTGAGAACTAATTTTTAAACTTTCTTTTTTGGTAGGAGAATCTTTCTAAGCATAATGTCAATATATTATCCAAAATTACATTGTATAAAACAGAAGAAAAGAGAAAGTGCTTAGGTCAAAGTGGATACAGAGTAGAACACCTTCCTTTTTGCCTCTCTGTGACTCCTGGGGTAGCTCAAAGGAGCATTAAGGCTTCAAGGCACAACCTTTACAACCCTCTCTAGTGAGACAAATTTATTTTCAAAGCCTCTCGACATAAGCCTGGTGTCACCAAAAATGCAATGGAATTTGAATCAGGTGACCTTGATTAAAGCCCCAACTTCACTGTTAGTTAGCAGTATGACCTTGTGTAAACCACTCAACATCTCTGGGACTCAGTTTCCCCATTTTTAGAAACAAAGACTGCTGGACCAAATGATCGCTAAACAGCTTTTCTGCTGAAATATTGTAGGATTATAATGCTCAACCAAAAGTGCTCCTAGCACAATATTCTGGAGATACTAGGAATAAGAATGTCATTATAGAACTAAATTAATTGAACTCAATACTCTACTATGTGTACTCTTGGGATTATTTAGCAATTCAGTTATTATATGTAGCTTGCTCACAAGATATATTTTAAAATATTTGAATTTAGACTTTGGCTGAACAGTTAGAAATTGAATTCAAATTATAGCTATATTTGAATGTTTATCACTAAAAATAGCTTAAATGATAAAACAGTTCTGTACACAGCCAACTTTAAGTCTAATGTAGGTGGAAAAGGAATAATTAGTAAAGATGAGTTTTGAAAAGATGTTTATAAATGAAATTCCTCATCAGTCTCATTCATCTTTCAACCACCACAATTGGTCACAGTATTTAACATCTAAGAAAAAGTCTTCAAAACATAAATTTCTTTTTAGTAACTATGACAACATTCAAAACAAAGAGAATTTTAAGAGGGCTCTATTTTTTCTCCTTATTTACTTTTTGGCAATAATTATTTCTGCTTCGGAAACAAGTTCATTTAAATTTATTGCGCTTCTTGACTTAGAGATTAGTACATACCACAAATTAGCTCTGTTTTAGCTTTAGGATAAAACTAACAGCAGTAGAAAGAGACCTGAAAGCGTTGGTATGATATTGTGTTAAATTATATTTTACAAGCTTTAACTTAAAGTGTCAGGTACATCATTATATAGTTTTCTTTCCATTGCACTTTAAAGTTTCATTTTAATGATCAAATACAGAGTAAGACATAGTCTTTGTAAAATAGGTCAGACTTGGACTTGAAGTTGGTGACCTTACTGTATTAAAAATTGAATCTGAGGGACTTCCCTGGTGGTCCAGTGGTTAAGACTCTGCGCTCCCAATGCAGGGGGTCCGGGTTTGATCCCTGATCAGGGAACTAGATCCCACATGCCACAACTAAGAGCCTGCCTGCCACAACTAAGACCCAGTGAAGCCAAATTAAATAAATAAATAAATAAATATTTTTAAGAAATTGAATTTGAAATATTTTAGTATGGTAGATTATTCTAGGGAGGTACAGATTGAGAAAATGCACTTTTACCCCAAATTTTGGAAGTTGTTTCTTACCCTTTTTCTGTGATTTGATTTTCAAATTGAATTTAGGTTTGCAAATTTGAATGATAATATTTTATCCCACACTGGACTTCTACTTAAAGCCAACTCACTTAAGATGGTGTTTGGCAGCAAAAAGAAAAATCAATAAAAATGAAAATGCAACCTATGGAATAAGAGAAAATATTTGCAAACCATCTATCTGATAAAGAGTTAAAATCCAAAATATGTAAGGAACTCACACAACTCAACAGCAAAGAAACAAACAATCCAACTTAAAAATGGGGAGAGGACCCGAATAGACATTTTTTCAAACGAAGACATAGAGATGGCCAACAGGTACTTGAAAAGGTACTCAGCACCACTAATCATCAGGGAAATGCAAATCAAAACCACAATGAGATATCACCTCACACCTATTGGAATAGCTATTATCAAAAAGACATGAAAGAACAAGTGCTGGTGAGGTTGTGGAGAAAAGAGAACCCTCTTGCACTGTTGGTGGGAATGTAAATTGGAGCAGCCACTATGGAAAACAGTATGGAAGTTTCTCAAAAAGTTAAAAATGGAACTACCATATGACCTAGTAATCCCACTTCTGGGTATATATCCAAAGAAAATAAAATCAGGATCTTGAAAAGATACCTGCACTCCGTGTTCACTGCAGTAGTATTCATAATAATCCAGAAATGGAAAAAACCTAATTGTCTGTCTATGAATGAATGGATAAAGAAGACGTGATACGTACAGGAAAGAAGGACATCCATCCTGCCATTTGCAAAAACATGGAAGGAACTTGAAGGTGTTACGCTAAGTGAATTAAGTCAGAGAGAGAAAGACGAATACCGTATGATATCACTTATGTGTAAAAAAGCTGAACTCATAGAAACAGGAAGTAGAATGGTGGTTGCCAGGGTCTGGCGGATGAGGAAGTGAGGAGATGCTGGTCAATGGGTACAGATTTCCAGTTAAAAGATAAATAATTCCTGGGAATGTGATGTACAGCACGATGACTATAGTTAACACTGCTGTATTACATTCTTGAAAGCTGCTATCAGAGTAGATCTTAAAAGTTCTCATGACACACACAAAAAGGTAATTATGTGAGATGATAAAAGTGTTAACTAACTCTATTGTGGTCATCATTTTGCAATATGTCAGAGTATCAAATCCCCACGATATTCACCTTAAACTCACGCGTTATATGTCAATTATATCTCAATAAACCTGGGAAAAACATGCCACTTGCTCACCTAGTTGAGAAAAAAGTTGTTGGCTTGAATTCAGCTGGGTAATGATTAAGCATTCATATGTTTATATTTTACTAAATCAGAAGAGAAAATGACCCTATATTCACATGTAAAAATTTAGGATGGTGGGTAAGGCCTATTTTATAAATCAGGAAATAATGTCTGCATGTAGTCACTGGATTCTCAGGGGAATTAGAATAAAGAGATCCCTCCATAAGAGTTAAAACCTCTCAGGCAGAAAGGATAAATAATTTTTCAAATAGGTCATTTTTTAGTCCCAGAGAATGTTGAGTTAACAAACAACACGTACTTGTTCCCTCTCCCATTATTGTTAAGGACCCATAGGATTAAAAACCCCCAAAACCACAAGAAAGCACCTCATGGTTTTGCTTGTATTTTGTTATAAAAATAAAAGAGATTGAATTAAAATTCTCACAACATTTCTTACAGACATATAAATGAGCAAATGATAGCTGTTTTACATAATTCTTTGGAATACTCTAGTTTTAAAATAATTTTTTTGCAGGAAAAATAACAGGAAGACCTATGTGGCAATCTTCTTAATAGGTCCTGAGTCACACTATAAAGATAAGTTGCTTGTTTTTCATGGACTTTTCCAGTTCTTAATGGCAGATCTTTCTTATCGGGTAGTATTAAGTAGTTACATTTAGATACACATCATGCTTCTGGTATTCAATGAAACTTAGAATCTTTAAAAGTACTAGACAGCAGAAAAATACTTGGTAGTTAAGCCAGTTAAATCTTTTACAAATCAGAAATGTTTTATGGGTTTCTTTAAAACTTCTTTCAGTTGACACCATTTTCATTGAAATGCCCAAATGATGAAATTAAACCTTTTTGGTCGTTGTAACGGTATAAATCTGCAAAGAGTTTCTTTAGTTAGCTTATCTTGAATGCATTCTTTGCTATTGTTACAGAACATAACTTTCCTTTTAGGGACAGAATTTTATTAGAAATTCTCAGTGGTATTACTCATAATAAATATATTTCACGTGCATGAATAATGTTTAGAATCTGTCAAACACCACCAAGACATTTTAAAACCTAAATTTCCCATAAGGCCAAAGAGAGGTGTGTATATGAAAATGCAGGTTAAATTCTTGATCTATAGAGTCACTTAGTTTCAAACATCCTATTAACTGGAGGGAGTTTGTAGAGGTACGTGACTTCATTAAAATGCTGCACGATGAACACTCTTCCTGGCTTTTCTATCTTCTCCGGCTCACAACTGGTTCGTTTCACACCAGGATTCACTCTATGGGAAGCACCTTACACAGCGACTGACTACACAAGTCCTGGTTTGGATAGGTGTTTCCACTTACCAGGGTTTGACCATAAGAAGCGTTAAAAAATTGAAGGTTAAAAAATTGTGAAATGTCAGCAAATTCATATTTTTTCATCTAATACTTGTATGACCCTGGGAAAGTTACTGAATTTCTTTAGGGTTGAAAATTCTCATTTATAACATGGAGAAGATAAAGTTTACCTCATAAAATCACTACAAGAGTTAAATGTAATACCAATGTTTTCTTAGGTCAGTCTCCCAAAGCAATAGAAATAAAAACAAAAATAAACAAGTGGGACTTAGTCAAACTTACAAGCTTTTGCACAGCAAAGAAAACCATAAACAAACAAACAAACAACAAAAAGACAACCTAGGGAATGGGAGAAATATTTGCAAATGATGAGACCAACAAAGGCTTAATCTCCAAAATATACAAACAGCTCATACAACTCAACAACAACAAAAAAAAACACCTAATTGAAAAATGGGCAGAAGACCTTAATAGACATTTCTCCAAAGAAGATATACAGATGGCCAGTAGGCACATGAAAAGATGCTCAACATCACTAATTATTAGAGAAATGCAGATCAAAACTACAATGAAGTACCACCTCACTTTGGTCAGAATGACCATCATTAAAAAGTCTACAAATAACAAATGATGGAGAGGGTGTGGAGAAAAGGGAACCCTCCTACACTGCTGGTGGGAATGTAAGTTGGTGCAGCCACTATGGAAAACGGCATGGAAGATCCTTGAAAAACTAAAAATAGAACTACCGTATGATCCAGCAATCCCACTCCTGGGCATATATCTGGAGAAAACTCTATTTCAAAAAGATACATGTACCGCTCTGTTCATAGCAGTGCTGTTCACAATAGCCAAAACATGGAAACAACCTAGATGTCCATCAACAGATGAATGGATAAAGAAGATGTGGTGCATATATACCATGGAATGTTACTCAGCCATAAAAAAAGAATGAAATAATGCCATTTGCAGCAACATGGATGCAACTAGAGATTAACATACTAAGTGAAGTAAGTCAGAAAGAGAAAGACAAATACCATATGACATCACTTATATGTGGAATATAAAATATGGCACAAATGAATCTATCTACAAAACAGAAACAGACTCACAGACATAGAGATCAGACTTGTGGTTGCCAAGGGGGAGGGGGGGAGGGAGAGGGATGGACTGGGAATTTGGGGTTAGCAGATGCAAACTGTTACATTTAGAATGGATAACCAAGGTCCTACTGTATGCACAGGGAACTATATCCAATCTCCTGAGATAAACCATCATGGAAAAGAATATAAAAAAAGAATATATATGTGTATAACTGAGCACTTTGCTGTACAGCAGAAATTAGCACAACATTGTAATTCAACTATACGTCAATAAAAAAAGAATTAAATGTAATGATGCACATAAGGTAATTTGCTAGTGTTTAGTCTACAGTAGTTCTTTTGGTGAAAGGTTAACTATTGTTATAGCAACCCTCCTGCTACCGTGGCAGTAGAGCAGGAGTTTAAGGAAGTATTATTACAAATAAAGTCCATGTTCGTGAGGGTTCCCTTATGAAACAACCCAAAAAACCCACATTCCCTTTAGTGTGTGATACCCAGGTTTCTAGTTTTCATCGGAAGAGTACGGGTAAGTTCACACATGCTGACTTAACAGAATGGTCCCCCCAACTCCATGCAGGGGCTTCCACTGGGGTCACATTCACTGTCTTTTGTTCCAGTTTGAGAGAGTTCAAGACCTTGATGCGAAGATATCTAATCCGGGAATCTTATTATTGGTGTTTTTCCTTTAAATTCTTATTCATCTCGTATTCATTCAATTCTTCCACTTTATAGGTTCTTCTCAAGACCCTTGATGTGCCTGAAGTGGTCAGACTAACACATTTCTGTGAAAGGGTCTCCGTTTGTCAGGATGCTCTGATCACACACTTCTTGTCCTCACCTCCCATGGCTTGGTCCCCCCTATATCCTCCCCACTCGAGTTTCCACCAGGATCCTCTGGATGAGCTCGGGTATTGCAGAGGACACCTTGTTACCTGCCAGCCCCTCCTGCCTCTGTTTCTCTGTAGGGATATAAGAATACCAGCTGTACCTCACAAAGTCCAGAAATGTAATACCGATGACTCCTAACATACATATTAAAGGTGGGCAGTTTCCAGCGTGAAACAGAAGTACCCAGCACATTCTAAACATTTTAGCCTTTTTCCTCCTCTACCAGAAGGAAATCAAAGTTTAGGGAAGTTACGTAATTTGCGTAATATGTCACAGCTAAATATGAAACTGGTTTTAGAACATAAGTCTAGTCTTACGTCAAAGCCTTGTTTGGGTTACATTTCCCTCCTACATTCTCCTATAAAACTTAGCAATCATTACTTTGTGTGATAATGAGCCATGCACTTTCTGCCTCTTTCCAAACTGAGGGCACGTGAAGGGAGAGGATTATTTTTGTCCTCTTTTAAGTCCAATGCCAGGAATTGCATGATGAATAAGGGGAAGAGGAAACTTTCCTCGTATTCCTGTCACTTGAGACTTTGAGGCAGCTTCAGTATTTTTGATTTTTGCTTTTTCCCTGGCTACAGCTTTTGGCAACTCTCAATTAAAATCTCAGCATCTTCCAAAGAACTTGTGGGCCCCACTCCCCATCCGTGCCATCATCTCTTACATTTTGGTTGGAACCGTCCCTCCTGCTGGGGAGCCCCAAGTTTCCATTTGCTTGGTCTGGATTGCGCCAGGAGTGAAAAGGAGCAGAAAATGGAAAGAGAACACACGTAATCTGCGCTAGCAGAGAAATATTGTTATAACTGACATACCGCTGGCGAGTGCAACCTTTCACTTTCTTACATGAGAGATAAAAGCCTTCTTTTCAAAGTCTCGGCAGATTTCGCCACCGAGATGTAAGACAAGTGAAGTGTCAGCTTGGTTCAAATTTGCCGTGATGTTCAATATCTGTGGGAGATGTACGGATTTATTTCAGGTTCAAATGAATTTACCATTTTTAAAATAATTGTGTTCCTGTAGGCTTAAAGTTCAGTAAGTTGGTGTAGCTCATTTTCATTTTCGTATTGTGCTTCTATAGAAGTCCTTGGTTACTACTGAGTGATTGGCTGTTATGTTGAAGGTACCACATGTTCACACTCCTATCTTTCTCACTACCGCTTTGTAGGAAATCCAGGTGCCAAATAGATCTTTATTATTATTGTTATCATCACGATTTACTCAAGAAATGTTTATTGACTGCTGACTATTGGCCCGGTTATGGAGGAGACATACAATCAGTAAATAAATATTAGTATGTCAGGGGGTGATAAATTCTATGAAGAAAAATAAAGTAGAGCAAGGTGAGAGAATGTGAGGTAGTAGAAGGTTGTAGCCATTTTACATGGGATGGTGAGATTTGGCTTCTTTTGGTGAGATCACACTTGAGAAGAGACCTGAAGAAAGTAAGCCAAGTGGTCCTCTGGAGGAAGAGCATGCCAGGCAGAGAGAAGAGTAAGTGCAAAGGCCCTGGGGGAGATCAGATGATGTGTTTAAGGAGTAGCAAAGTGGCTGGACGAGAATGAGCCCGAGTTGATGGAGATGATGTCAGAGAGCTGACGGGGACCTTATGAAGGTCTTTGACTTTTACTTAAATGGTGGAGTAGTGACATGACCTTCTCGAAAGGAGAATGAAGAGAAAGGTGTTGGGATCAGGAAGTCCAGGCCAGAGGCTACTGAAAATAATCCAGATGGGAGACAGTGGGGGCTGAGGTCACAGTGGCAGCAGCAGAGGTGGTAAGAAGCAGTCAGACTCTGGATGGATTTGGAAGATAGAGCCAACCGAGTTGATTGATGTATTGGGGAGGGGAGTCCAGGCTAATCCCCTGGCCTCGGGCCTGAGTAGCTGGAAGAGGAGGGTTGCTATGGACTGAGACGGGGGGCACTGTATGAGGAGGAGGCTTCGTGGTGAGAAGGGGGACAGCACCATAAAAAATGCAATGCATTTTTCATTGTAAAATTTAAACAAATCTAGCCGGCTTTAATTTTGGCATCTGTCTTACATGAATCCGCTGAGAATTTCTTTGGAGAGACAGATCCTTCTCTTTAAGGCAATGAATAAGATTTTTATTCATCATAACTTAAAGGGACAATAAACCGAAGTTGGTCATGATAAAACACAAAATCTCTACCGTCAGTCTGTGTATACAACTGTCTCATGGATTTCACCTCCTTGAGTAACAGGGGTGATTTTGTGGTGTGTGAAGCCAGAGAGCATATGGTTAATGTAAATAGTGAACTAGCTATCTGGGATTTTAAAAGTCTGGGCTTAGATTAAATTAATGGGAAATATTTATGGAGAACCCAAGTAGTAATGCATGGGTGATGTCGACTGGGAACTAAAAAGTGTGGCCCCGACGTCCATGGAGATTGTTGGGTCCTGGCTGCTGTGGGGACTCATGAATATTTGGGTGGTTTTCCTGTGTGTATAAAGAGGAGGCCATGCATGGATGGTCAAGAAACCCCTTCTTCAAGTGCACGGAGATACTTACTGAGCGTGAATGGCCACCTTTTCCTCTCTGCATGTGCAACTGACAATTGTGTGTGTTGGTTTACTTTTCATATATTGGTTTGAAATCTACTTTCTTAACAATTAAACTATCCCTCTTATTCAATCAAAACAATACAGAAACTCGAATCTATCATGATGTTTACCCAGAATAGTAGGTGATAAAACCCCACGTTTAATAATCCTCTCAGGAATAGCCATGGTAGCTCCCCAGACACACTTGCCAAGGGTCCCTGCACTTTCCTAACAAGTGCCTTTTCATCAACCAAACACCACAAAAGCCTAAGTTAGGAAGTGGAGTCCTAGGAATAACAGACATCTATAAAGAGGTGAGACTCTGACCGGCAGCCTCAACAGAGCAATCTTGTTTCTAAACATAGAAGCAATTTTCGGGCCTCTTTCAGGGCAAGGAGACAATTATTGCCAAAACAAATAGGGCAGTGTGTCTATACCTCAGGCGCTGAGTGGACGCCGTCTGGGCAGGGCCTCCAGCTGGGGAGGCTTTACATCAGCTCAGCTGGACCACACTGGGCTGAGGACCACTCTTGATTGTCTTTGAACAGTTTAAGCACGTCTCCTTAATTGACGGATTAGCTGAATACAGAATACGAGACACAAGAGGATTGCTGATGCATTTTGCACCCATTTGCTTAACAACAAAAATGTACTGTCTTCATGAGGGATGGGAGGCTTTCATCAAGAATGTTAATAACTTTTGAAACTTTAGGATAATTTTCAAGTTGTCTCAGAATTCTGTGTATGCCCCGAAACTATCCCTTCCAATTTATCTTGAGTGTCAGGGCAGGAATGTTATGGATTAATGTTCTTCTCTTCAGTTACGTTAGGATTCTATGCAGGTTTCCATAAATAGCTTTATTGAGCTTCCAAATTTTTGCTCAGTAATGATTACTTCTGGTCACTCTTTTAGACCCCGTGCCACCCACTTACATCAATGGGTTTGCTTGGATTCCACCCCCCACCTTACCTCTGATTTAACTCCGGGACCATGGTCTTCATCTCCACCCACCCCTGTGGTTGGGGCTGGATATCCAGATTGTGTGAATCTGTATAGAACTGTAAATAACGCCATAACGAACATCTTCATATGTACACATTTGAATATATTTTGTATTATTTACTTAGTTTAGATCCTCAGAAGTGGAATTATTATGGGAGTTTGTACCAGTTTATACCATCAACAAAATGTACGTGTACTTGTTCCTGTATACTTTTACTTTTATTTTCTAACTTAACATGAAGACTTTCAGCACCTACAGATACGTCGTTCTTCTTTAAGACTGTTATGAGTTCTTCATCTTATTGTAAATTCTCTTCTTCATTATTCAGCTATAAATGCCTCGTGAGGTGTGGTGTGATTCTTGTTACATGTTGTATCTGCTATTTCAGATCAAAAACTCAGGTATATAAAAAATTAACTTTATTTTTTCTACAAGAGAACCGCACACTCCAACTATTTAACCTCATGGCAGAAAGTAAGTCTTGATCAACTCAAAGTAAATTCAGTACATTCTGGTTTGTTTTTTCCCAGTAAGTTCAGTTCAGTCTTGAGTTTATCCTACCTTGCCCTCTAGGGTTGCTCTGTAGAGCAGTATTAAGTCTTCCTGGCCTCAGTGCATCATGTCACCAACTGCTTTCACCCCACGATAAGCATGGATTTGGTGGTTCTTACAACTTGTGTCCAGCCCCGCTATCTTGGCTTCTTCTGGAAAGTTAAGCACAGGTCTCCCCTACGCTCAGATCTCTCAGACCCTTCTCATCATCTTACTATTTTGTTTCCAACTGAACTTCTCCTCAACCTCATCCAGGGAAATTCTCTCTCCTAAGGCATGGGGACAAATCGAGCTTAGTCAATAATCTTCTAAATCCCCAGAGTTTCCATAAAGTCTAGAAACTTAGGCAACTTCTGCATAATATCATTAAGGACATTTCCAATCTGCAAAAATATAATATAATATTATCTACATTTCCAGACATGTAGGCGCCGTGTATTACATATGATAAGAACTCAGCTTTTGAAGCTCTAAAGTAAAGAATCAGCTTGTTTTGTTCTTTACATCCTACTGGGTTCTCTTCTTTAAGCTACCAAGGGGAAATACTCTGGCCTTCTGGATTGGAGTCGGGGGTGGGTGGGGTGTTGGGAGAACACACAAATTAATACTTTCCACTGTTATTCAATTAACCACATTCATTCTTTACCCATGTTCATGAGAAATGGCCAGCAGAACAATTTCAAGATATGCCTTTGCAATTGAACACATAGGATAGAACAAGCTAATAAGTCTAGGGTGTTGATAAGAAATCTGTGGGTAGTTCCCTCCAGTTCTTTCTCTAATTCCACGGTCAGCCTATTTGAGGTATGATGCGGGTGCTTTTGTTTCTTTGGTGGCTAGGACAGTGCGCCTGCCACCTAATATATTCTCAGTAAATGTCTGATAAAGAAATAAATGATAGGGATGCCACAGTGGGCACTATTAGGCAAGCGGGGTCCCCCAGGCAGAGGCAAATCTAACATCTGTTTGCAGACAAGATCTAGGTAAGCATAGTTGTTATGCAGCCCAGATTTATATGCCAAAGAGCCAAGATCATGGCTATGGAAACTATGGCAATGGTCACCCAGAATAGGGAGATGACAATAAAAATTAGAGACTGACCAGAAGGCAGAACACAACCAAACCTGGCTGAACACCAGGGCTGTGAGTGGTAAGTACAAGTATCCTTTTTGTGTGTTGGTGGTCTTCAGGACAGCTAAAAGGAGAATGGCAGACCTGACCTATTCTCTCCCGTTTTCTGGAACACTGTGTGCTCTTTTGGGGTCCACTCCATGGTTATGCTCACAAATTTATCACATCCTTTCTGCTATGTCCCTGTAGCTCCTCTGACAATGAAGAATAAGGATGCTCCAATTAAGTGACTCTCCTATAATTTCTCATAAATGAAGTAAAATCTGGAGCAAATGAAAGGAAATTCAGCTACAAAATGGAAAGTATGTCATCTTTGAATTCTTCGAACCATGTATTCTTTCTAGTCAAGTGGCTGTACATTCAACCCTTTTTTCCTTCTCCTTTCATAAGTGGGTAAAATTCATTTTCATTCCACATGTGATTTGTCACCTAAACAGCTCCTGGGAAGGTGATTTCTGAAGTTAGAAAAGTTTGTTTACTTTTGTGCTGGTATTGGTTCAGTATTTCCTTCCCAGTTTTGTTTATGTTGTTTGTTAGAAATTTACTTAGCAAACTCCGCTTTTGTGGAAGTTTCACAGACTTTGGTTCAGCCTGTGAATATGCATTTACTGACTTGAAAAGATTCCAATCTTTTTCCTAAGGCTCACAAAATGTATTTAAGTTTATATTTTAGGTCCCTATTTTCACTTTCTTGTCAATGCTTCTCTACTTAAATAGGAAGGTGCTTTGACTCTAGCAAAACCAATATGGACTAATCTGATATGTACTATTTCTGACTTATAAAATACTCAGAAATTTATTTCATGTTTTTCTTAACATTGCATTTGTATTAAACCTGTTTTGTTTGTTTGTTTGTTTTGTACAAACAAAAAGATTCTATACTGAAATATATATAAAATGTTACTCAGAAGGCATAATATTTTAGAAGATTTAGTTAGTTTACTATAAATCAGAAAGTATACAGATTTAACCTATTCCATTGTCTACCTCCCTTATCAAGAAATATGCTAAACATAATGTTACAGTTTTTCTATGTCAGCAAGAAGGTAGTCAATTTTGAGGAGAATATAGTCTTTAATTTTGTCAAGGGAATGATTAAAAGAAGCAAAAAGAAAGATACGTTGGTATTCTTGTGAATTGCCAGGAACATCTTTATCCTGAGTTCAGAAATGATCTTTTTATAATTTAAAGTTAGCTTTTCAAGTTAATTTTCAAGTGAGTATATTTAAATTAAAAACTAAAAAAAAAAAAATCCCAGAACAAACAAAAACATGAGCTTAAGCTCATCTCCTGTACTCATTGATGTGGACTGTGGTTGAAAAAAAAATTTTACAAGAAAACTGCTTAATTTTATCAATATAGGCACTGCTCTCATGCTATCATTACTGAAGAAAACATTCTGATGTAATAGCTGTTGTGATTCAAATGAAATTACATACCTCTGTGTAATTCCACATGGCCACAAATTTGTGTGCTTCAGCTAGTATGGACTAATAAAATTCTTTCTGGAAGTGTGTTTCTGTCTAGTGTCCTTTTTCATGATTTCCATCTCTAGGTATTATAGGGAAATATTTGGGATTTGAGAGTGAGAGAGATTTGGGGGGAGAGAGTTGCAACTTAGCTTCTGATTTCTTGATTACTCTGCTTGATAATCTCCTGATTTCCTTACTCTCTTTCTCTGTTTTCTGGTTTAGGAAACTCAACTCTGTTTTTGGCACTGGCCTTTTATCTTCCTTGGTTAATTTAATTTTAACAATATCTGTAACTCTTTTTCTATCAGTAAGTGGACCTTGTGATCTCTGAGTCTCTTGTCTGCTTCTGACCTTTGATACTTGATGTAGTTGTAGTATTTTCTATGAGCTATTTATTCAACTATTTGATTTTTGCTGTTTTCATCATTTTTGTGTGAATTTCATTCTGATTAATGAATGTTAACCTAATCTTACATTTTCCATATGTCCCTGGCCATTTGCTTACTTCACTTAAAAAATATATTTCATTTATTTTGCGCCTAGTAATAAATACATAATAAATAAATAAATACATGTAGCATAATAAGCATACAAATGATGAATATAGTTTTGACTCAGTTTATCTATTTATTAGGAAAAGAACATAAAAATATTAGAAACAGCATTGGGGAGGATAGGGAAGGGTCTTGAGTTGGGGGTAAAGTAGGAAGCAGGATTGTTTTTAATATGTTATTGTACACACAGAGATTTTCTTTGCTATTCCTTTCTCATCTTTATTCACATTGGTTTTATTTGTATCAAAAGAGATAGGCACAACATTGTAAATCAACTATACTTCAATAAAAAAAATAAGATTAAAAAAAAAAGAACCATCAACAATGTGTAAAAGAAAAACAATAACTGGGATAGGTAATAATTGAGTGCTTGAAGATGGTAAAGGAACACATTCCTAAGGTCTCTGTGTCCCTCAGAGGTAGAGCGCTGATTGCTAGGATTCCCTGTGACCGACCCCTAAGCAGGCGTGGCCTGTGGTCAGAGGAAAGGACAGAACAAAGGGTCAAGACACAGGAGGTGTTCTGGAGAGAAGGGAGGAACTTGAGATTGAGATCAGTCACCGACGGCCAATGATCTGATCAACCGTGACTACGTCCATAAAATCTCCTAAACGATAGAGTTCGGCAAGCTTCCAAGTTAGTGAACAGACTCACATACCTCACTGACCCCAGGGTCCTAAGACAGAGGCTCCTGTGCTCAGGACCCTTCTGGACCAGACCGCATGCACCTCTTCATCTGGCTGTGAATGTATACCCTTCCTAATAAACGGTAAGAGTAAGTATAACACCTTCTTGAGTTCTACTGTGCTCTGAGCAGGGAGGGTCCTGGGAACACTTGATTAGCAATCGGCCCAACATAAGTGTGGGTAGACTGAGGACCCCATTTGCAGCTGGCATCAGAAGTGGTGGCAGTCTTGTGGGACAGAGACCTCGATCTGCGGAATAACTCTGAATAGTTTGTGTAAGAATTGAATTGAGTTGTTGGGGGACCCCCACTCCCCGCCAGAAAAAAAAGACACGGGAGGTGTGGGTGCCTCTATGGAGCTGGCTGTGCTCAAGACTATCAGAGAAGAGCTCTTCATTTGTTCTCTCATGGAGTCCCTTGTGGGCATCAGATTAGAAGGCAAAGGAATTTTTTTAAAACCCCCGAGGCAGGGAAGAAAACTTCACTGAGAGATAAAACATCTTTAATGAAAAACAAATCAACTTAAGTTTTTGGGAAACTCTAATATTTTAAGGTGAGTTTCAGACATCACTTTTGAGCCCCATTAATTGATTCCACAACCAAACACTTTACTGAGCAAGTGTTATGTATCAGGCACTGGGGTAGGAGTTTGCAAGGGTTTGCACTGCTGTACTAAGCCAGACAGTGGGGTGTTGGTAAGAGTGTCTAATACCCCAAGGGTGACAGGGAATAATCATTAAATGAATAGATCGGAACATATTTATCAGTAAACCTGATTCAGAGATGTCTCTCACCATCTCTCTCCTCCTTTCTTCTTGAAATGTTTACTGGCATTTTTAGTACCTTCAGGGTCCGCAGAACTTTCCCTTTGGCATTTGTTGGGTAGGGGGCATCACGCACGTGATTGGGATATTTGTAAGGTCTCCATATGGAAGTGTTCCCTCCGGTGGGTGCAGCCCTCTACATCTTTGGTTTGAGCGCTTTTGCTTTTATATTTTTATACTCAAATCATTTTCTAAAGTATGTAGGCTAATTTAATTTTTGTTTTTAATTGACTCTGTAAATATTTATCAGGTGCCTCCTGTGAGCAGCCTCTATGCAAGATTCTCGGGAACCAACAGTGAAGATGCCCATGGCGTCATCCCTCACTGGATGCTGGGGGTCTCAAGGTCAAGTCAAGAGGGGCAGGTGAATCACATGAAGGAGGGGAACCTTGAAAGCAGGAGAGCTCTTTGTCTATTTCCCTTCCTGCTACTTGCACAGAAGGTACATAGAAGGTGCATGACAGGCCGCTCATTAATTGCTGTACAGTACATGCTTGTTGAATAAAGGGAAAAAACCCAATAGGGTTATATAAGAACACATTTAAAGAGTGAAGAGGAAGAGGAAAAAGAAGAGGATGAGGAGGAGAAAGAACACAACTTGACCCAGGAGTTGTTTTTTTCCACCGGAAGGTTTACAAAAGGCTTCCCTGAACGAGTGACACTCCAGCTGAGATCTGACATATGGACAGGAGATGGTGGCAGTGGGGAAGAATAATGTTCCAAACAGAGAGGGTAGCTCGTTTAAATGTCCTGTGGCTTCAAGGGGTTGGGCTGTGAGGGTGTTTGATGAGGCTCTAGAGATGGACGGGGCCCAGGCCATATCAGACCTTGATGGCTGCACGTAAGGACTTTACCTGTCTCCTATAAGCCGTGAGAATAAGACCAAGCCTCCATTTCCTTTAGAAATTCAACACTCTGGTTGCCAGTTATTGGGGTATAATATATTGTTTATTTCCTAACATTCACATTTACTAAAGAATGTGAATACTGGTACATATTGTGGACACTTCAGCTTGTAGAAAATTTTCTCAGCTGTCCAATATTTGAAAACAGATATTGTAATAGAAGGAACACATGAAAGACTGTGGAATCTAAATGCTTTTACTATTAACATAAAAATATTTATTAGCATCTGATAGAAAAGCATAAGAAGTCTGCATTCCTCTGCTATGGACAGAATGTTTTTGCCCTCCCAAAGTTCATATGTTGAAACCCTAATGCCCCATGTGAGGGTGTTTGGAGATGGGGCTTTGGGCAGCTAACAGATCATGTGGGTGGAGCCCTCATGCTGGGATTAGTGCCCTTATAAGAAGAGCTAAGAGAGAGGTTGTTTCCTTTCTCTCTGCTCTCTCCCACGTGAGGATACAATGAGAAGACAGCAGTTTGCAAACCAGAAGACTGCTATCACCAGGAACCAAATCAGTCACCACTTTGATCTTGGCCTTCCCAGCCTCCAGAATTGTGTGGGGTTTTTTTTTTTTAATTTTTATTGGGGTATAGTTGATTTAAAATGTTGTGTTAGTTTCAGGTATACAGCAAAGTGAATCTGTTATACATATACATATATCCACTCTTTTTTACATTCTTTTCCCATATAGGCCATCACAGAGTATTGAGTAGAGCTCCCTGTGCTATACAGTAGGTCCTTATTAGTTATCTATTTTATATATAGTAGTGTGTATATGTCAATCCCAATCTTCCAGTTTATCCCTCCCCCCTACCCCCCAGTAACCATAAGTGTATTTTCTACATAAGTGTATTTTCTACATCTGTAACTCTATTTCTGTTTTGTTTTGTAGTTAAGTTCATTTGTAGCCTTTTTTAAGATTCCATATATAAGCAATATCATATGATATTTGTCTTTCTGTGTCTGACTTACTTCACTCAGTATAACAATCTCTAGGTCCATCCATGTTGCTGCAAATGGCATTATTTCATTCTTTTTTATGGCTGAGTAATATTCCATTGTATATATGTATCACATCTTCTTCATCCATTCCTCTGTTGATGGACATTTAGGTTGCTTCCATGTCCTGGCTATTGTAAATAGAGCTGCAATGAACGTTGGGGTGCATGTATCTTTTTGATATATGGTTTTCTCTGGATATATGCTCAGGAGTGGGATTGCTTGCTCATATGGTAGTTCTATTTTAGTTTTTTAAGGACCCTCCATACTGTTCTCCATAGTGGCTGTACCAGTTTACATTCCCACCAACAGTGTAGCAGGGTTCCCTTTTCTCCACATCCCCTCCAGCATTTATTGTTTGTAGACTTTTTGATGATGGCTATTCTAACTCATGTGAGGTGATACCTCATTGTAGTTTTGATTTGCATTTCTCTAATAATTAGTGATATTGAGCATCTTTTCACGTGCTTTTTAACCATCTGTATGTCTTCTTTGGAGAAATGTCTATTTAGATTTTTCCATCCATTTTTTGATTGGGTTGTTTGGGGTTTTTTTTGATATTGAGCTGCATGAGCTGTTTGTATATTTTGGAGATTAATCCCTGTCCATTTCTTCGGTTGCACACAGAATTGTTGAAAAATAAATTTCTGTTGTTTAAGTCACTCAGTCTCTGGTAATTTGTTATAAAAGCCAGAACAGACTAAGACACCTCTTTCCACATATTTTAAAAATTACCATATATATTACATATAGAGGGACTCATTTACAATGATAGGTATATATTTTTGGAATGCTGCAAATACTGGAATGCATTTTTCAGACACCATTTTTTGCTTCAACCATCCTTCCAACCTCCCGCATGAAAACATGATCAGCCTTGTAGGTGACTGCTGCTCTCAGCTCCCCAGTCTGCTGTCACCTGGGCTGTTATGTATTCTGTGCCCTTGCTGTCCTTGCCACGTTTCCTGGCCAACTCCTGGGCGTCCCCCCAGGCAGTCCCCCTACCTAACCAGAAGTTCCCCTCTTTGGCAACTGTCCCACACTCTGGAATGGCCCCATATCCCAATCCTAAAGCAGCTCGAGTCGGGCATCCCTCTTTCCCTTCCCTGCCCTTCTGACTAATCTGTAGGTCCCTGGAGAACAGAGAAGCTCAGAACTCTGTTCTGTCACTTAACTCTGTGATTTTGGGGCATGTTTTAAAACCTCTTCTAGCCTCTGTTTCCTTATCTGTAAAATGATAACAACAACAAAATGCTTCGATAGGACATCCATATGCCGGTCATTGTGTCTGTTTCTAACAACATCCTTCCCAGGCAGATGCTGATGTCATTTCCATTTTCAGGATGGGAAAACTTGCATCCTGAGAGGAGAATTAATCTGGCCAAGGCTGCATAGCTAATAACTGGTAGTGGTAAGCGAGGCAGCTGGCAGTAGAGTCTGGTTGCTAGCAGCTCTGCGTTACACTCATTAGCCTTCCTTACTGATTCTTGTGAGCGTTAAAGGAGATGATTCTTTGTGAAAAGTTAAACACCGTGCCAGGCACATAATCAACTCTCAGTAACTATTATTTGTACTATTTGCATCTGTAATTTTCAATTATATTTGATTTCTCCTATGTTCAGATGAAAAAAAAAATAGCATTTTCTAAAATTTGTAAGAAGCTTTTGGTCTGATCTGTGCTTTTTGTTCTTGTTTCAGTCTTTTAACCTTAATGCTACGTCCAGAATTACTGTGTTTTGTCTTGTTTTTCTGCACAGCCTGGCACTACTTTTATGACTGAAGACCACATTCTGTGTAAAGCTAAGTTTCCTTTTGAATGGATTACAACAAGTGGAACTGACTTTTCCAATTACCTATTCAATTGACCTGGTACAAAGAAGGTTAAAGTTCCCACCTAATATATGATCATTAAAGCGTTTCATGGACCTTTTCAGACAAAGCAGTCTGGGAAACTCTGAGACAACATCATTTTTGGTGCCAGACTGATAAGGCATTTAGCATTTGTCAGTTACAGGAGAGAGAGATGTTGATATATTAATTAGATGTAATACCTCTCTTTGGGCAAAATGTAAAGAATTTCCTTTTTTTTTTTTTTCTTAAAGAAACATGTCAGATAATAAAAGGTAAATATAGAGTGGCCCAGATAATGTAAAGAACCCTTTAAATTATACCAGAGCTTTAAAATCTACACATACAAGTATTTGGGATTCATGCACTGAACAATATTTTTCATCATCACATTGTTAATTTCATGGCTGATAATTTCCGAAGGATGATTTCCAATGCTTGGTACCAGCAAAAGTAAATTAAGAAAAGAAGTTTTGGGTAAAAGAAAAAAAAATCACTTAGGTAGAAAAAATGAATTTCTCAGGCACCACACGCCTCTTCAGCTTTGTAAACATTTTTTTTTTTTTGCCAATTTCCGAAATGTCGCAAAAACAAACAGTGAGTAAATCCAATAATTGTCCTCCAAGATTTTAGTCTTAGTTGAAATCAATCATGTAGGCCATTTATCTCCTCCTTTTCTTTCCCTCCCCCACCGTCAGACCGGTGTGGGCTGGTGACTTGAATGGCATTCACCCACATGTGTTTCAGTTTGGGGATCCTTAACCATAATTGATGAAGGATTATTTTTCTTTTTCTTTAAGAACAGATACACAGCATGCTTTAGGAACTGGGGACCACAACAATTTATGTGAAAAGGACTCTAAATTCCACCTTTTAAATATTTTACACATTTTTAGAACATTGAGTTCTATGTGTCAGTATTCAGGGAGAAAATAAAATGTCAGCGTTGCATATTTCAGATAAGCGTTTGACTATAATATTCTAGTATGTCAATTCATTTTTGTCAGATTTAGAGAGCTAGCACTTATTGTAAAAATAACATACATGTTATATTTATTATACTATACTATATTATATTATAATAATATTTATACTAAAACCCTTAGGAAGTTTTTCTATTCCTTACGCTTTGGTGTAAACCAAACTGGATTTGGTTTCTTAATTTATTTCCTTTTATGGAAATAAAAAGTAAATTTGTTTTTGTTTGTGTGTCTGGTTTTTGCTACAGAGTATCTGATTTCAGTATATATTGATGGTGGAAGTTTAGGTTTAATTCCAGCAATTCAAAGTAGCCATTGTAATCAATCTCTTTCTCTCTGCCTCTGTCTCTGTCTCTGCCTCTCTGTCTACCAGAGAAAAAACTGAGGTATAGAGCATTTAGGAAAGCATCGAAGAGCACATGTCTAGAACTGGCAGAATCAGGGTAAAACCCAAATTTCCTTCCTTTGATAAGCGCTGTATTTTAACCATATTCTAAAAAACTTGAACTCAGGATGAAAATACAGATCATGGCATTTTCTTTGTATTCTATAGTCTTCATTTAAAACACATCGTTTTTGGTGCCTTTGTTAGTTACAGGAGGTAGATTCATGTCCGTACATCAATTAGATGTAATATTTAATTATATCACAGGTCATATCCTTATTTCCCTTCATTTCAGAGGGCAAAATCTCTCCTTCTAACCTTAGATACAGGGCTTGGAAATGAGGGGCAAAATACCTTGGAATATTGTCTTCAACTTTGAATAAAGTTTGCAGATCTCAGGGTATCACCTGTCATACTGCCATGAAATATTTTATGAAACAGTCTCATAATACATACGTGTTAATGTTAGCTTTGCCAGCATGATAGGGTGCAAACACTTGCAGGAAGTGCCTGTGTGCTAAACTAGCTGTGAGTCATGAATCCTCCTAACTCTTGATCTCATCTGGGCTTGTCTTATCAACCAGTGGGGAGCAGAGATTGTGAGCGCTCCCTTCCCCCCCCCTCCCCCCATGCACGTTTAGATACACAGGGTCAGCTCTCTTGGCGCTGCTGATGCCTGAGATAAGTGTCGAGGGTTAAAGCTTGTGACTAAATATCTGGGGGGAAAAACACCGTAATGCGTTACACCCAACATGTATTTCCAGTGACATCAAGATGCTCAGTTTGGGTTATCAACCTTGTTGCTAGTGTAGCTTGGATTTGCGCAAGAGACTTAGTCACATTATGTTCTTACTCTAACAAGAATATTTTAAGTCTAATATCCTAATTCTCAGAACACTTGAAAGAAATTCTGAAGCAGATCAAACGACTCAGGACGTTATCTTTAATGCCACAATGCACCGCCTTTCCAACGGTTTCAGTATTAGGAGTTGGCACCCAGCCTCAGACTTTGGAGATTGATGTTAAATCATCAGCTCTTTGTAAACTATGCTGAAAAAGATCTCTAGCTTTACTGTACACGTTTACAATGTTTTTCTTTTTGCCAATTGGAGGCAACACCGGAGCTTAGTATCCACTCATGCACAGGTTTTATAGGATGTCAGACAAAATGATTTTTTATTGAGGAAGGGTCAAACAAGTTGTGTTTTTTGTTGTGTCACACTATACAATTTGAGGGCCGTGTTATAAAAATTGGGGGCTCCAGCAAGAAGCCAAAGTCTCAGAATGGTGATTTAAGACTACATTATCCTGTTTCTAATTCCTCCTCTTTCTTCCTGCGGAAATGTAATTGCAGAAGCTTGGAAGAAGGGGTTGAAGCGTGGGTTTCTATATCTGCCTTGAAGAGAGTCGTAAAGTCTGTTTTATGAGTCTCTCTCCAGCCTCGCTCTACTTTTCCAAATTAAAGGAGACAATATGACAATCTCACCAAGCTCTGATCTTACATCTTAATTTGCAAACTCAGCAGCAATATCAGTATCTGGTCTAAGGGGCTCAGAGAAAACCATGCTGAAATTAATGGCTTATCTATAGAAATTCAGTAAAACGTCCTCTGTATTAAAGTAGAAGCCAGTATTTTTTTTAAAAAAAGAACCTCCCCATCATAAAATTGATGTATTCTGATGTATTCTGATGTAAAATTGATGTATTCTGTCAGTCTCTTAGTCTTGACAAAGGTACCTTGTGAATGTAAGATGTCAACAATAGAAAGAATTGGGTGACAGGAATTCTCTGCATTATCCTTACAACTTTTCTGTGAATCCAAAATGATTCTACAGTAAATTGATGTGCTCATTTCGAAGCCATCATACTTGTCCTAATATATTTGTGACATCATAGCCTAAAGAGTGGGAAGCTAATTTGAAGTGCACTATTTCTGCTTCAGATTTAACAGAGAGTTTTCATAGTGCGGGGTTTTGCCCATTTCTGTGATTTTAAGAACTGAGGGCATTTTGTTTCTTAGCGTATGTCATATAAAAGGACTGTGTGAACCTGTCTGAAAAATATTCACCAACCGTTTGTTTAGAATCAGGTCAAACAGACCCATAACATCTTACACGAAGTCCCTTTACCTGTACAGCCTTTGTCAGAAAACTGTAAATAAACCTTGACTGACAGTGTCCCTTGATTGCGGCCTCAAAGACCACCCACTTCTGGGGGCGAGAGGCTAATTCTGACTCCCCATCAGGCCCATTGTAGACCTTAGGAAAACAAGTATTTCACTTCAATCTTCTCAAACTTGGACAGACCTCGTTAGGAGCTGTGGTTCTAGCATTTGGAGCAGAGACAAGATCAAGCCTTAGTAACTATTTAAACAGAAGAAAGATTAGAGTTTACAGTTTATCTTATTGAGAAAACCTTCAGTGAGGGAAAAAAATGTGTGTGAGCTTTAACTACAACGATTCTATGTGTAATGAGATGCCATTGATCATCTGGAGAGAAAAGTAATATGCTTTGACATATAAATCTGTACACAGTGCTTCTGTAATCTAAATCTATTCCCTTGCTGCAGAGAAACATTGCTAATGAAAGCCAAAAAATACATTAACCTGCAAAAAGAAAAATTTATTGACATGACTTTGCAAATCACAGTTAATTGAGTCACAAACAAAACATCAAATAAAGGAAATAATGTGGTAATTGGGGACCTTGTTCTGCATAATACACTTGTTGGCATACATTATGGGTTTGCTATCTTCTAAGAGTATTAAATCATTGTACAAAAACATTGCCAAGAAAACTCTTCATTTCCTTTTGGTGACTTCTTACTGCCCTCAGTGGAAGTTTAATAGAAAAGGAAGGACATGATGCAGCTTTAATGACAGGAAACCCATGGCCTTCCAAATGAATAAATTCCATCACTGGCTGACACAAAGTGTGCTAATTATTTCCTTTGATAAATTAAAAGCTGTAAAAGTCCAAAGTATATAAACATGTGGTTTACAGTTATAATCAACCTGTCTGCATTATTGAAAGTTCATATTATCCTCATTATTTAATAAGCATTACATTTATTTTTTTATTCCAGAAAAATTGTATTGAAAACGTGTTAAACTTTTATTGACTGGAGAGATAACTAAAGAAACTAACTAACCTTCATATTTATGACTCGCCAGATGCTAAAATCAAATATTGATCTATTCCTCTAATACCAAACTCTGAGAGTGAAGATGGTTTATGTTTGTGAAAAGATGAAACAAACAAAATCAAGTAAGAACCAATCAGGTCCAAAATGTGGAGAGGAATTAGACTATTATACTTGATTTTATTATTTTATTTTAAGCATCAGCTAAATTGTTTGGGAGTGAAATAGAGCAATTCTTTTATTGAGCAACATTTATTATGCACCTCTGTATGCTCTGTATAAATTAATTTATTCATTCCGCAAGTATTTATTTAACACATCCCATGTGTTCTGTGGATACCATAGTAGCCAATACAGGTTCTCATTCTCCACGTCAGGGAGCTTGCAGTCTAGTAGCGGAGCTAGTAATGCAGTGATTATACAGTTGTAAACCTGGAAGTGTGATAAGGAGGTTTGCAGTTTCCTGAAAGCCTCCTGACCATGGGGAGAGCTGTCCTTGTCACAGAGGTTAGATCTTCCCAGCGAACGGGGGATCCCATTGGAAGGTGAACAGTGAGCTGAAGGGGACGCGGAGAACTCCAGGCAGAGACGTGGCATATGTGAAGGTTTGTAGTAGGACAGAGAGAAGGCTCAGTGACATCAGGTCAGGACGTGAGGGGGTTCAGAGTCCAGCTCACCCGCACCTCCCCAGCGCCCTTGTGTTCCCTTTCCTCAAGGTGAGTGCAGACAGCACCAGGGCACGTGGATTGTTGGGTCGAGTGGGGGCTGTATCTCAGCCCCATCACCACGTTGTTGAATGCCCAATGCAGGCATGGCCTGCCCAACACGTATGGCAGCCCTGGGGAAGTGAGGTAAGATAATGCAACGGTGGAAAGACAGGTGGAGGTCAGGTGATGAAAGATGCTATACACTGAATCTGTGTCCCCCCCCCCCCCCCCCCCAAATTCATAGGTTGAAACCTAATCCCCAATGTGATGGTGTCAGAAGGTGGGGCCTTTGGGAGGTGATTAGATCCTGGGGGTAGCGCCCCCATAAATGGGGTTAGTGCTCCTGTAAAAGAGGCCCCAGAGAGCTCTTTTGCCCTTTCTATCACGTAAGGACACAGCAAGAGGAGACGTTGTGAACAAGGAAGTAGATTCTCACCATACACGTAATCAGCCAGCACCTTGATCTTGGACTTTCCAACCTCCACAATTGTGAGAAATAAATTTCTGTTGTTTATAAATGACCCAGTCTATGGTGTTCTGTTATAGCAGCCCGAAAGGACTAAAGCATAAGACCTTGCCCTTTGTAGCAATAAAAAAGAGTGGCTTCTCCTATGCTTATTCATATTAAATAAACCAATTTTTCAACTTCAATTTTGCACAATTTCCAACATTTCTCAAGTTCTAACTCTCAGCAGCTCTTCAACTAAGGTGAACAAAACACCTTGTTATACTCATCCTGGTTTTTGCTTCGTCTTGTCTTCACATTCAGGAATGATATCTGTTGCATTCTCAACCACTTATTCTCGCCCTCTTTAGACTGGCTAAAATAAAAGACACTTCATGTAATCTAGCAGACATATGTGAGCTTCTATTAAGACTTCACGATCCCTTACAGAAAGGTAGTGTGGTTCTGCTAGAATTTAAAGGATATTATAATAATGCCTTACAAAAGAGCTATGAAGTAAATAGATGATTTCATTCATTCACCTTTTTTTAATTCTTAAAAGTTCATCCTAGATTCACTTTTACCAGGAGCTGTGAGAGAGGCTAGGAGACCAAAAGAATGAGTCTTGGCAGCTGTTCTCAAGGTACTCACTCAGCCTGGGGAGATGGTCACTGAAAACAAGTAACTAAGAGATCACAGAATAGTAGATCAGTAGAACTCTGACAGTTCCTAACTCAGCCAGTGAGGGAAGGCATTCTGGACAGAGGCTGCAAGGAACTAGCTTAGCAAAGAAAGGGGGAAGAGCCCTCCAGACCCAGAGAGCAACAGGAACAAAATCAGGGGATGAGCAAAGCGTGCTTTAAGGAAGAGACAAGCAAGAACTGAGACGGGGTGGTAGGAAGGGCCAGATCAAGGGGAAGGTTGAGTGGTAAGGAGCTTGGACTTAATTTTTGAGAGATGGGGAACAATTGAAGAATCTTGCTGCTTCTCATGGGATCCATCCAAGGAGTCCATATCGGAGTTTAAGGCTTCTAATCAGATACAATTCTTTACAACTGCGCCATGCATCCTGTAGGAGTTTCGCAAGTGTTTTTCAGAATGACACAATCTGGAATAGAGTGGGAAGGCTGTTTAGCATAACTCAGAGTAGTAGCTCAGATTGACATTTCAGATGTATCACTGGGATGTCTGGATGGAAGAAAAGTTTGAGAGGATCCCAACTCTACACACATACCGATGAGGAAACTGTTGCAACTGTTCAGGTGAGAAAGAATGAGAACCTCAATTAAGACTCTTGGTGCTGAGAGAAGACAAAAACTTATGAGGCACCTCACACCGGTCAGATTGGCCATCATTAAGAAGTCTACAAATAAAAAATGCTGGAGGGGTTGTGGAGAAAAAGGAACCCACTGTTGGTAGGAATGTAAATTGGTTCAGCCACTATGGAGAACAGTATGAAGGGTCCTTGAAAAACTAAAAAATAAGTTACCATAGGATCCAGCAATCCCACTCCTGGGCATATATCTGGAGAAAACTCTAATTCAAAAAGATACATGCACCCCAAAGTTCATAACATCACTATTTGCAATAGCCAAGACATGGAAGCAACCTAAATGTCCATCAAATATGTATATGCAATGGAATACTACTCAGCCATAAAAAAGAATGAAATGTTGCCATTTGCAGCAACATGGATGGACCTAGAGATGATCATATTAAGTGAAGAAAGTCAGACAAAGACAAATACCATATGATATCATTTGTACGTGGAATCTAAAAAACTGATGCAAATGAATTTATTTATGAAAACAGAAACAGACTCACAGACATAGAAAACATACTTACGGTTACCAAAGGGGATAGTGGGGGAGGGGAGAGATAAATTAGGAGTTTGGGATTAACAGATACACACTCCTATATATAAAATAGATAATCAACAAGGACTTACTGTCTAGCACAGGAAACTATATTTAATATCTTGTAATAACCTATAATGGAAAAGAATCTGAAGAAGATTCATATATATATATGAATCTTTATATATATATATATCTGAATCACTTTGCTTTACACTTGAAACTAACACAACATTGTAAATTAACTATACTCCAATAAAAAAAACTCAAAACAAATGTAAGAGGAATTTAGGAGATAATAAAAACCAGGCTTCATGTTTACTGCTTAACTGAGTGTTTGGAGTAAAAGGTGGGAGACAGATCAAGGATCACTCTCAGGCATCTAGCTTGGATAACAGAATAGAGTATGGTGGAAAAACAGAAAAGATAAAGATATTGAAAGCACCAAAACATTCATAAATTGAATTGGGAAAAAAAATTATGTGCCACAGGAAATTTTAACAAACGTAGACCTCATTACCAGCCATGTGGAATAGCATTTACTGGCACAATTGTCCATGACACTATTAACAAAAGGTCTGTCTTTGGCAAAATGATGCTGTTCCAATGATGCTCGGACAGGCAGCTTCTTGGTCTTGTCCAAGACAAACCCTTCTTGTGGCAGATTCAGTGCATTTTCTCCTATTCTAGCCGTACAGTTCCTTCTTGTCATTTCGGATACTTATCAATCACACCTCACCCCCGCATCTCTGTTTTCCCTTCCCAGTTCTAAATAAACCTAATCCTTTTAACTTCCACTCAGAGACTTTATTTTGCAAACAATGAATCATTTTGCTCCTTCGCTTTGGGATCCCATCCAGGCAGTCCATTCCTCATTTTTAAGACCTCAAATCAGACATTTTTCTACATTTCTATGCCTTGCCTCAAAGAGGTGTTTGATAAGTCTTTTCAAAATGATAAAGTCCTGAGGATAGTGGGAAGATGGTCTAGGAACTCCCACAAGCTAGAATCCTATTTATTCCAGTTTATCATCAACACATTTTTAAACACTAACATGGCATTGATGACTCATATACGATCCTCTATAATCCCATCTTCTGTTTATGTTGTCTTTGCTGGTAACCAGGTCTTTATCATCAATTCTGTGCAGTTTGTTTCCTCCCTTTTACTTGTCCTGATTAAATTTTTATTCTCATTATTTCTGCCTATTTTTCAAGGTCATTGAAAGTTGTAATTATCTACTCCAAGTGGCTAAGCTTCCCACTCAATTTGGTGCCACTGGTAATTTAATGAGCTCCTCCCAAATTCATCTGCCATTAAAGATGTTATTAAATAGTTCGGATCCAGGGTGATCCCTTTGAAAAAAACATTCATGCCCTCCAGGCTGATATTGCATTGTCGATAACTGACTCTTCTTGAATATTTTTCTAACATGTTTGTGCTCTTATCTAGTTGCAAAACAACTTAAATAATAGTTAATAAAATAACATATGTCTGTGTAGTATTATACTTTACAGAATCCTCCCCTCCCCCCAACCAGATTACTTAATTTGCTGCTTAAATAACTCTACAAGATGGGCAGAAGAAGGGTTATCTTCTTAACCTAGTCAAAGGCTTGAGAAACTTCTAAGGTACCTATTTCAAAGGCTTGGAAACTGAGGTTCAGGTTAGTGTCAAGTTCTCTCAACGAGCAATTAGTAGAACAAGCTCTTTAATGCATATTTTCTGACTTCAAAGCTGATGTCCTTCCTACTCTACCATGATGAACTACTCTGTTTATATATTAATATGTGGCTTAATATTACATGAAGAACCTTGATTAAAAAGTTCTCATAATTCTATCCCAATGTTGATCTTGCCATTCTTTTAATACCTAAGGCATAATTGGTCTGTACAACACTATTCAATTCAATGTGTACTCATATGGGACCCAGAACCACAAAGGTTGTAAAAAAATTATAGGGTGCTATCTAGCACCTAGTTAGTGGTATTTTGAATTTTTCTGTTTATTGCTTTAAGAAAAATGGCTCACTCCTTGAGGACAGATTCTATGTAGTGTGCATATGCAACCTCAGCCATATCTAGCAAGTTCCGGGCAAATAGTATGAATTTTTCAAATACTTGCTGGCTTACTTTGCTGGCTGAACTCCATATTAACTGAATCCCTACTATGTGTCCAGTGCTGTGCTAGGTATAATGCAGGTTGCATGACTTTGTCTCTTGCAAAGGGAACATTAATGAACAAGGCATATTGGGTGGATACTTAGGACACCCCTTGACTAGACTAGACTCTTGACCCTTGACTGAAGTCCAGGCTTTGAGCTGAGGAGGAGGAGGAGGAGGAGGTAAGCTTGGAAAGAGTAAGTTGTTCTATATTATAGAAAACCTTGAAATCAAGCAAAAGAGGCTAGACAATGTGGTAAACAGGAAGTATCATTTCAATATCAAATAAATTCATTACCAAGGATGAGAAGTAGTGTTAAGATTAGGTCATCAATTGTTTTTAACATATGGTAATGTGAGTACTCCATATTATTTGAGAAATAATAAAATAAAGAAAGAAGCTCTTCTTACCTCCTTGAAGTGGATTGTTTTCCTTCGTGTTACTTTTGCTCCCCTATCTAGATGCTTTATCTAGCACATTCTTGGCACCCTTCTCCTCTTCCTCAGAAGTCAGTCCTAGTTCTTTTGCTTCTGTCTTTCACACATTTATTGCTTCTGGAGCAAATAAAGTGTTTCAGCCATCATTTGTGTTTGCAAATGACTGTTAAACCCATCATGAAGAATGCTGCTCATTTTGTCCTCGAATCAATCAGCTCATCCAATCATTTGACATGAACGTAGAGGGCAAATTACACAGAAGGAACCTGGGTTGTGTAAGTAACGTAAAGAATAAAATGAGATAGTTGAGGGCACTGAGAACTTCTAAGCTAGTCATGCAATAAAGTGTGATACATCCCAAGTCTTTTGTATATCCCCCAATTTAAGAATACCACTTTTGCATATTGTTTACTCCATAAAGTAAAATACCATTTAAAATATTTAAATATCTCATTACTGTATTCATGGTATCTGCTACAGTTACTATTTTCATGATTCATGTGGATGCTGGGGGGTTGTCTAGGTTCCCTCAATGGTAAATGTGTTTTCTATACTTAATATCCTGTGATAAACCATAATGGAAAAGAATATGAAAAAGAATGTATATATAAGTATAACTGAATCACTTTGCTGTACAGCAGAAATTAATACAACATTGCAAATCAACTATATTTCGTTAAAATAAATTTTTTAAAATGGTAAATGTGTTTTCAAATGGATTTCTCGTTTTAAAGAACTTACAAATGACCATATGCCATTCAACTTTTGCTATCACTAAATACAGTCAAACCCATAAAGGTCAAATCTGAGAACATTTAGGTGTACTGAAATGAGAAATAAAGTTATATTTTTAGAAAGTGGCCCAAATAAAAAGAGTTCTAAAATGCAGTCCAAGAAATTTGGATCTGATGGGTTAAATGATGGGGAGTTATGGTTTGAGCAGGAATAGGACATAATCAATATGACAGGCAATTGCAGGCTAAATGCTATTAAAGTCACAGATTAGAGTCAGGAGGAGCAGGGAGAAGACCACCACAGTGATTTAGGTATGACGTGGTTAGCATAGCTGCTAGAATGGTAGCAATGAAAACAGAAATGCAAAGACGAAAGAGTTTCCGTGCTGGTTCTCCAAGAGCTTACAGACCAGTGGGAGAGACAAACATGTAAACAAACTAGCACAACAGGGAAAGAGGTGAAGGATCAGAGATATAAACCAGGACCCATGGGAACACCCAAGGGCTCAAAGGGCCTTAGAGCAGGACACAGGAGGGAGAACCTTCAGAGCAGAAGATGGAGTGCATTGATGGTACCCAAGGCGAGACCAAGGTCCTGATGGGACTGGTGTTTCCTGCTAAGGAGCTTGTTCTATAAAGCAAGCCATTTCAAATATTAGTGTGATATGCTCCTATGTGTAATTTTAAAAGTTCACACTGGAAGTAGTTTGGAGCACGGATGGAGGAAAAAATCAACACATCTAAAGATAAGTATACTAGTGTGGTGAGAATAGCCTTGGTTGTTGTTTGGGGTAAATAAATGTTTTTACAGAAGAGTTCTGAGAACAGCCTCTGGTATGTAGTAAGCTCTTAATGAATGTGGCTTCCAGAATTACTACTATGAACATTATGTTACTCCTATTTGAATCATTGCAATGGTCTTAGTGAGATATGAGAAATCATTAGAACATGTACTAGAGGTCCGGAGGTGAAAATGAAGAGGAAAGCTCAGATTCTCAAACTATCAGCAGGTAGGAAAGGCTAGAATGAGGATGGTTCTGTTTTGATGAGCAGGTAAGGTAGACGGAGAGGTCAGGGATATACTCCGAGACTTTGAATCACGGCCTATTAGGAGACTGTGAGATCAATCTAGAGGGTTATGAGTGGCCTTATGAAAACCAAGATAGAATAGAATTGAAAAGTTCACACAGAGATATTACCTTGCAAAACTTTAATGTGGATGGTACTTGTGAGAACATTGTTGGTGGGTCTAACGTGTATCCAGGCACATCTAGGAAGTAAGCACAGGTCTGAATGAGTCTGGAGGATCACAGGCCTCCAGCTGCAAGGCTGTCAGCCCAGGTTCCCTGCGAGCAGGCTGATTTCCAGGAGGGCCTGGGGCCCAGGAGCTGGGAAAAAGTGTGCTTTTCTCCTTCTTTCAAATCTGCATATTAGATGAGAGATCAGTTCTCTTCATGGATTAGAAATAGGAAGAAAGGATAGACTTTTTTTTTTTTTTCAAGAAAACTCATCCACAGGGTAACAAGAGGAATTAGGAGTGTGTTCCCCTCTAATACATGATTTATCTTCCTCTAGTTTTTGATGAGGTTATTATTGTAATTTTTATTTGTAGATTGGCACTATGATGGACTTAAAATGGCAGTTTTGTGGATTCAGAAATGCAGCCCAACCTCACTCTTCTAAGATCTCTGAAGAATTTTTGCTTCATAGGGAAATAGTATTTTGCTTAAGTGTAAGAACAACAGAGCGTATGCATGTCTTGGCTTTCCTATTGCTAAAGATAATGGTCAGAACAGCATTTTACTGTTCTGAAGCCGAAGACTAGTCTAAGACTCGGAGGGTGAAACCTGAACATAATTTTATTGTAAAAATAATTTATAACTATATCACGAATGTATCTCCAAATATGAACCTACAGCATGAGTGCAGATTCCAACTGAGGAGAGTCCAAACCCCCAAGCTGATGAGCCATTAGGGTACCGGAGTCGGGGGCTGGGGGTAGAGCGTGAAACTGGTCGACTGGACCAGAAGATTTCCGGTTTCCTAAGCTGTAAGGAGCTCTCGGATTCTTTGGAGCCTCCTCCATCCTCCTGAGATGCAAATACAACCACTTTTGATACTTATTAATGCTTTCTTTGAGATGTCTCTTGATTCTGTCTCATTCTTCCAGTCCATGATGCTGTGAGGCATAGGCACAATTCCCTGTGCTGGATTATTATTGTCTGCAACTCTGCCTTCTCCAGAAAGTCCTTCCCTGGACCCATGGACCATCTTCTCAAGGGAATGCTTCAGTGGAATTTCTTGCCTTGCTCAAAACTCCCTTTTTTTTTTTGGCTGCACCCTGCGGCATGCGGGATCTTAGTTCCCTGACCAGGGATCCACCCCGTGCCCCCCTGCAATGGAAGTTCAGAGTTCTACTTATTGGACTGCCAGGGAAGTCCCCTCAAAACTCCTTTTTGGGACAATTAGGCATCCATATAAGAAAAAAAAAAAACAAAAAGGGAGGGGAGTGGAGTCCTTTCATACATAATTCCATATAGAATTAAAATCCAAATGTGTGTGGCAAAAGAATAAATAGTTTAGAAGGTGATTCAGGAGAACATCTTCATTAAACGGAGGGTTACCAAGGGTTTTTTAGACAAACACAGGAAGCACTGACAACAAAGAAAGAGATAGATAGCTCTGACTAATTTAACATTAGAAATTTATGTTAATTAAGATTAAAATTAAGTTTTATCAAAAGACACCATATAAAAAATGAAAAGACAGCCTTCAGAATAGAAGAAAGCATTTGCAATGAGTAATCAACAAAACTCTAGTATCCAGAAATGTTTAAAGAACTCCGACAAAACAATATGAAAAAACACACAACCCAACAGAAAATAAACAGGCTAAAGAACAGGAACTTGGGGGATTTCCCTGGTGGGCCAATGCAGGGGATGCGGGTTCGATCCCTGGTAGGGGGACTAAGATGCCACATGCCTGGGGGAAACTAAACCCAACTAGAGAGAAGCCCACAATGAAGACCCAGCACAGCCTATATATCTATATATATATAAATGAACAGGCACTTTACAAGAGAAGAAGAAAAAAACCTCCTTGATGAATTTTGATTTTCTGCATCTCAAATCCCAAATTCGTCCTTCAAGTTCCTTCCGAAGCTTTCCCCTCTAAAGCCTTACTTACAACCACTTTCCTGAGACCTCCAGTATAGCCAAACTTATTGTCTCTCAGGGAAACCTTGTCTTTTCCTCCCTTCAGGCTTTTAAAAGCTGATACATAAGCTGCAGCTCCTGGAATACCTCCCTGGTTGCAACCACAGATACACGCTAAATCTCCCCTGGTCCGAGGGAGGACCTACATTCATTTATTTCTTGTAAAATCCCTTGTGATCCTTGTATTCTTCCTTTACATCATTTTTTTCCTTTCTCTGTTCTTTTCCTTTCCCTCAACCAGACATCTAAGCTCTTTGAGGTCAGACAGCATGTCTTCCTTCCTTTAAAATCAGCACATTTTAGGACGTACTTTTGCATAGAGTAGTTACTTTTGATTGATGATAGTGAAAAAAGAATGTCTTTTCTGGATATTTTCTTGGTGTCAATGAGGTCAACATAATAGCATCTGTAATCACTCTGAAGTTTTGCCCTTCAGCTCATTTGGTTTGAGAAAATGTTTTCCTGAAATAAAAGTAATTTCTTTCTCATTTTTTCCATAGTGAATGTCATCCCCATCCATCTCCACTTTCCCTTCTCAAGTCAAAGGATCCACACAATGTTGCGATCCCATCTCCTTAGTATTTCCTGGGTCTATCTTAGATCTCAGATCCCACGTCCTCTGCATCCCATGGCCACTGCCTGGGTTTGGGTCCCCGTGATTCCACCTGGAACTTTTAGTACAGTCTTTCTTGCTGCTGAGCTGTCCTTCACACGGCTGTGGGAATGAGTTCTCACAAAGCCCAGTTGGAAAGGCTTTCCTTCCGGGATCAAACATAAACTTCTCCTGGGAGGCAGCAGCACAGTGTCCAGGTGTGTGCACAGCCCAGGGCTTGAATCCTGTCCATGACATTCACCCTTGAGTGGGAATAGGAAGAAAAGAAGACAAAGGATGAATGTGAAAAACCTCCAATGAAATAAACACTCAAGGACCGCGAGAAAGGAAGAATAATCAACAATGGCTTTGGGCTTTTGAGTTTGAAAATGGTATGAATGTTGAGACAACAACAGGAAATTTATAGTAACGAGTGGACAAATTGTTCTACTTGCTCAATGAATATTCATCTGGTACATTTGATCCTTAGAATATTCCTACTAAATTGATAGCATTTTATAGATTTGTTAATGTTATTTTGGGCAAATTACCCAATCTGTGCCTCAGTTTCCTCATCTATAAAATGTGGATGATAGCACTTGTTCCATAGGGTTATGACAGGCATTAAGTAAGATGAGAAGTTATAATCTTAGAACGGCACCTGGCACAGAGTTTGGGCTTGGAAAATGTCAGCTATTATGATGACTGTGGTGGTGGCCTACAAAATGTTTGACCATTCGGGTCCCCTCTCCCATCATGCCCAATTAATCACACTCCTTACATTTACTCTCTCACCAGAGATGTTCTCATTGTTCTGTTTCTGCAAATAAAAAGTAAGCACCCTTCTCATTCTTCAGAACTGGTTCTCAATTCCCCCTCGTATTTCCTTGTTACTCCAAGCAGTGTGAATGGTTCCCACTTCCAGGGTCCCCACAATTTTAATACCATTTCTGGAGCACCTGTAATATTGTAATACTATAATTTGGCTATTATATGTTATGGTATTTAACACAAGGAATTTTAAAATTAATTTTTATTGGAATATGTTTGCTTTACAATGTTGTGTTAGTTTCTGCTGTACAGCAAAGTGAATCAGTTTTACGTATACATATATCCCCTGTTTTTTGGATTTCCTTCCCATTTAGGTCACCACAGAGCACTGAGTAGAGTTCCCTGTGCTACACAGTAGGTTCTCATTAGTTATCTATTTTATACATAGTAGTGTATATATGTCAGTCCCAATCTCCTAATTCATCCCACTCTCCCCTTCCCCTTTGGTATCCATACATTTGTTCTCTACATCTGTGTCTCTATTTCTGCTTGGCAAATAAGATCATTTATACCATTTTTCTAGATTCCACATATATGCGTTAATACACATCATTTGTTTTTCTCTTTCTGACTTACTTCACTCTGTATGGCAGTTTCTAGGTCCATCCACATCTCTACAAATGACTCAGTTTCGTTCCTTTTTATGGCTGAGTAATATCCCGTTATATATATGTACCACATCTTCTTCATCAACACATGGAATTTCTTGATTGCAGCGAAAATGCCTGTTAGAAAATAGGGCTTATTGTTATTTTCTGACTGTAAAAGCTGTTCATTGTAAAAAATTGGGGGAAAAAAGCTAAAAATTGAAAAAAGTGTCAACTGTAATGTGAGCAGCTAAAGAAAACCCCAGTTTATAGTTGATATGTTTACCTAAGGTATCTTAAAGCATTTTTAAAGCTATACTGGGGTTGTCTCACATTTACTGTTTTGATTTCTGTTTTTTCTTGTTTTTGTTTTTTTTGCCTTATCATTTAAGGGCCTATATCTTAATTATTTTGAGGTAGCCACACTATCAGTCATGAAATCTCATGTGTTTTCCTTTTCTCATCCTTATCCCTTCTTTCCCTCATTTAAAGAGGGACTCAAAGAGGCTATATTAAATAAATGTGTGTTTCATGAATTACAGTTTATTTAATCTCTACAGCGTTAAATGTTATACTTTCTTTCTAAGAAATGAAACAACTCATTTTCTTCACCTCACTGATATTTCAAATTTTACCTTGTTATCATTCATGGGTTTTGCTTCAAAGGTTTGAAAATAGTTAAGTTGTGAAAAATTAAGTTGGGGTGGTAATGTCTCCATGTGCTTATTTCCAGTCATCTTTCTTTGTTGTTAAAAAATAGAGTATTATAGAGATGGGACAGAAAGTAGTACATCTGTTCTTGGGCACAGGACAAATTGATGTCTGGAACTTGCCCTCATATAGCTGATTCACTTTGTTATACAGCAGAAACTAACACAACACAATAAAGCAATTATACTCCAATAAAGATGTAAAAACAAAAAATTAAAAAAAAAAGAACCATAAAATGGCTGCATTTAACGTTAACTATGTCCCAGTAGAGCTGAATTCGAAGAGAGTCTCACATTTAAAAATTTCCTTTAACTTTGGCTCTGCTTGGGAGTTTAGCTATATCTCCGAGTTGTGCTCTGATAAACATTCTCCCATTCTTCCTTCCAGATGAGAAGAAATGAGCACCAAGTTTTTTTTTGTTTTAATATTCATGAAAGTAAGGGTACAATTCTTGCCTCCATCTAACAAGTTTGTTTCTAGGTTTCTGGTTAGTGAAAGGCAGATCTGGAGGACACAAGAGAAATCATGGAGGCAGGTTTCATAAAGCACCCTTTAGAGAGAGAAAAAAACATTTTCCAGCTTTTCAAGGCCTTGAAAACACTAGTGTGAAAACACTAGATCTTGCATAATATATTACTGTTAAAAAATTATGGGGGATCTTTTTTTTTTTTTTTTTTTTTTGGTCTATATGTGTTTTAGCAACCTACAGGCATTGGTTGCGTTAATTATTTGGGAGTCTTTCGCTTTTGGCTAGTGGAATGGTAAAAAGATTTATTCAACATTTTCTAATTTCCTAATGTCACAGCTGAGGTGAACTGTGAAAATCTGCAAATATAACAGCTTCTGAAGGAGTATCCCTTTGTGTAGGATCTGCTAAGTTAGAGAGGTCTCATGGGGCCAAGACAATTATCCACACTCATCTGAAGTTTGGCGCTGTCATGAATGGTAGGCATGGGGCCATTATGTGAAGATATGTTTCCCCCTCAATCAAAGTGGGGACAACAGGGTAGAATAGAGATGGAACAGCCTCCCTGTGGCTCTCTGAGTCATCTAAGCATAGTTCTTACATGATTATTTAATGCAGAGATGTTGTTCATGCTGTTTGGTGAAGGATTTCAACGTTTTTACCATCAAGTTGCTCTTCAAATATTTAACATTTTTAGAAAAATAAGCTCTGCTCTGAAAATGGGCAAGTAGTACCTCAGTGTAAGAATAGCTCATTTCATGGGCAGAAGGAAAGAAGAAGACATGTATGGGTCTATAAAAGAATGAATTCTCTTTTAAGTATCTCTCCTTGTTCAAGGAGGATTTCTCCGTTAAAACCAAACAGGGCAAGTATTAGAACTTTAGACTTACATGCACTAATCACAAAAGGAGGTGAAACACAGTAAAATTTAACCAGTGTTTGTCCGTTAGGGACCAAATTGAATTAGTTTATTTGAAGAAAATACTTTTATAGTGATTTTACTAAATGACTCCTAATTCTTTGCCAAAGGGATGCACCTAGAGAAATTTGAAAAAGACGAGAAGAAATATAAACAAATGATAAATTCAGGGCAAGACCTTTTCTCTAGACGCCTTGTTTTGCTGTGACTGTGTTTCATTTCTTTTTACTGCACTTTTAAGAGAAGAGTGTTTGGCAGTGAGTTAGAGGGTTATACACCTCTTCTTCAGGGAGAACCAGGAAAAGGAATTATGATGTGTGCCATATTGTAAAGGAAACATTTGCTTAGAAACTTGTAGCTGACATTTTTATGCAAGATCTAGTGTTTTCAAGGCCTCAAAAAGCTGGAAAATGTTTTCAGAGTGTGAGGAGGAACTCACATTAAAATGGACCATACTTACTGGTCTCTGATTAAAAATGGCATGTTTTGGTTTTTCCTCCCACTAGGTGCTGGTTGACCATGAGCATCATATGATTAACATTGTTGCAGAGCTGGATTCCCCCTCAACGTACTGTGGTGTTTGGACACATATGTCCAAGCCAAAAGGTTTTCTCCTTTTTCTAGAACTTTTGTAAAAAGTTTCTGATAGTATTTTAATAAAATATGAAGAAATGGTTAAGTTCTTAGAGAGTTCTGTTTTAATTTCATTAGCTCATCAATTGAAATATTTAAAAATTTTGTGTTCTTTCTTGTTCATGAAAGCATCATATTTTTCTTGACAAGTCCAATGCTTCAGGTAAGGACCTCTGTAAAACTGTCTTCATGTGTTCCACTACCAGGTTTTGCCCCTGCCTGCAGGCAAAGTGTTCTGTGGGTAAATATGACTCTCTTTGCTTCTCCTCATCCCGGCTTTTCAGAGGTGTACAAGCAAAGGACGCAGAGCTGGGGGCCCTCAGCTGGGGCTCATTCCTGCTCCTTTGAAGGGTGTCTTTTGATGTCAGGATCCAGCATCTATGGAGTTGGAGACAAAGTGGAAAACCTCACATGCTCCACAAACTGTTTAAAATTTTTATGAATATATAAGTTTTAAGAGAGTCAGTATAGCACAGATCCCGACATAATCAGTAATGGTCATTAATGAAATGAACAAATAAATATTATAAAGTAAGTTTTCATTTCATTTAAGATTTTTTTTAAGATCCCCCATTTTCTTGTCACCAATCATCAAGTGCTCTAGGGGATAACAGATCCTTCATTGAATGTTAACTCCACAAAAGCAGGGATTATTTTCTATTTTGCTGAAACAGAGAGATCCCTGGACAATTATTTAGAATACATATACCTAGGCTCTAACCCAAACTGTTGAGTAAGAATTTCCAGGGTTGGTTAAGTAGTCTTCTGTGTTTTTAATAAACACTCTAGTTGCTTCTTATGATCAGGTATATTTGGGAAACGCTGAACAATACAAAGCATACAGACCAAGCTCGGAAGAATTCCAGTGTTTCAAGGGGTGGGGAGGAGAGAGGGGCAGGGATGTGGATACCAGGAAGGAAGATGGGAGAACACAGGGAACATCAAAATCTGATGCTCTCAAACCCTCTTCTCCAGACCTATCAAACAGTCCCCCTAAAATTGCTTTATTTTATATTCTCTCATTTTATATTACTTCTGAAGACATCAATATCTTTATTCAATATGGATTTGCACACACAAGACTTTCCCATACATTTCACCCAATCATAAGGCAGTTGGCAGTCAGAATTACTTTTGCTCTTTCTGTGTTTAAAATATCGTTTCCCTAGACTAAAACAGTGCCTTCTGAGCTAAATAAGTATATTTTGACCAATTATAGAAGCTGGAGATAAAAACCCTGACCTCATATATGGAAGCAGCCCCAGAACTCTTTCTGCTGCTATGGCTTCTGACCATTAGAATGTGAGCCTTTACAACCATAAACAGCAAGTACAATGAGGCTGTGAAGATCGCATATGAGGTGTGACATTCTTTTCTGTGAATTCCATAATTGCCATTTTGATTTTTATTGTGGTTTACCTCATTTGCTACAGTGCTATTGGGAGAACCAAAAGGGTCTGATTTAAAGCTCTTGTTTCGAGCTAAGCCCAGGCTACTGAGAGGGAGGAGGGGCTGCAACTCTGCATTTTAATGTCACAGCCTGCAGCCTAAATTCAAATCAGATTATATTCATCAAGATCAAAAGGAATTTGTATAGTTATTTGTTTGCAGATTTAAAGTTAAAGGAAAGAATTAAATAATATGAACTTATAAACTGAACTGGCCATCTCTCCATGAGTGTTTGAAATTGGTTGAGTTTATTCTACAAGGTTTGAGGGTTCTATTTTCTGCCTTTTCTATCTAATGTTTAAGTGAAGGTAGGTTTAGCCGATCTGTTTTATGTCTACATGACATGCATCTTCCTTCTTTTTTGGCTCAATTCTCCCTTTTGGCTCTTGACTTCTATCACTGTTCTGGAAAGTCAGGAAGTCAGCCAGAATCAAATGAAGCCTAGCAGATTTCTTAATAGCATTTATTTAGGACAGTAATTCCAGTGGCAGCAAGTCCACCATTAGCAAGGATATATTGGTTACTTTTATTACGTCGGTCTGAATTCCTTGTCTGTCGTGCTACACATAAACCCAGAAGAAAACAGTTAGCAGATTTATGGTTTGCACTGTCTCTGAGATGTTACTTTAAATACCTGATTCACAGTTCTCTGGAGGGAAACCTCACCCTCTGGAAGCGTGAGAGGCCAAGGGGCTGGGGTGATCTTAGAAACAGAGCTGGGCTTCTGTGCGTTGCAGAGTTCAGTTTATTTCTCCAACTAAGGCGAGAGCTGTGAGTCTCAAAGATACAGTCAAGCACATTGTCTTCTTGTTTTTGACTGCTTCTGATTGCCAATCAAGGCAATGACTTCAAAAAATTGAAATCTGAACTCAATGTATTGCAGATATACTTCTGAGCCATTCATGATGTGGGTATTGTTGCTGAAATCTTGGCTTCTGTACACCAGTGCCAAATATAAATGAGGAAAGAGAAAAGGTGGCTTTATTTCTTTGCCAGGCAAAGAGGGAACACAGTGAGCTAGTGCCTCTAAAAACTGCGCCCCCCCACCCCCTTTGGGAGGCTAGTGAGAAGTTTTATAGTAATGGTTCAAAGAGGGCATGATCAGTTCGTGGACATTATTCTGATTGGTTGGTGGTGAGGTAAGTGGGAGTCGGCATCATCAACCTTCTGCTTCCAACTGGTCTGGGGTCTACATGCTTGTGGGAAGCATGCCATTGTTAACTGTTAACTTCTCTCACCTGGAGGGGGTTTTAGCATCTGCAAGACAGCTCAAAGATATTGTTGTGTGTGTCCATTGATGGGGAACCAGGACCTTGCCTCAAGGCTGAACTACTGTTTCTCTTGACTTTGTTTCTCCCTTGTCTCAGTGTCCCCTCCTTTCCCTAATTAACAATTGTTTGAGCCTGTCCATTGGAGCTCAGGGAAGGTCATGGACGTTGAATGAAGGCTATTTCCTGTAATCAAAGAAATGGGGGACACAGAAAGTCTTTGTGCCCTGGAGCCCCACAGGGCCCTGCTCGGTATCAGTACAGACTACCTGATTCAAAAACACGTTGATGACGTTTACCCAGACAAAATCTGAATATAATGGAACATGGGGACATATCATCATAAGCTTTGGGGAAGAGCTAGTTGACAAAAGGCATCTGGATTTCATGGCAACATCTGTCCCAATTTAACCTCCAAGAATAATGAGGGATGCTTCTCATAATGGCTTTTGTACCTCCATGCATTTCATTTAAGTTGTTCACCTTGAGAACAATTGTTGTTCCTAGAACTCCAATGTTGTTCCTAGAACTCCAATGGCATTTACTTGATGGGTAGGAAAGCAAAAGAGGTAAGATGGAAAACTCAGAGAACAGTGAGAGAGGGGTTGCCTTCTAACATTGGCTTTGTTTGGCTTCCTTGGTGATTCATGTCCTCAGGAAGTGATGGAATGGATGGGTGGAAGTGATGATGGAAATAGTGCTCAATTAAATTACAAAAATACAGGTTCTGGGGCTTCCCTGGTGGCGCAGTGGTTGAGAATCCGCCTGCCAATGCAGGGGACATGGGTTTGAGCCATGATCTGGGAAGATCCCACATGCCGCGGAGCAACTGGGCC
This sequence comes from Balaenoptera ricei, assembly GCF_028023285.1. Taxonomy (NCBI): domain Eukaryota; kingdom Metazoa; phylum Chordata; class Mammalia; order Artiodactyla; family Balaenopteridae; genus Balaenoptera; species Balaenoptera ricei. Next base: position 6,809,814 of record NC_082644.1, read on the forward strand.
CGTGAGCCACAACTACTGAGCTTGCGCGTCTGGAGCCTGTGCTCCGCAACAAGAGAGGCCGCGATAGTGAGAGGCCCGCGTACTGCAATGAAGAGTAGCCCCCACTCGCCGCAACCAGAGAAAGCCCTCGCACAGGAACAAAGACCCAACACAGCCAAAAATAAATAAATAAATTTATAAAAAAAAAAAAAACAAAACACAGGTTCTGATCATGCTACTTATCGTCTCTGGAAGTTATTTTCTGCATCTATAAAACGGAGATAATCACACCTCTCTTGTTCCACAGGGTTTTTTGGTAAAGATCAAGAGAGATACTTGAGAAAAGTCCTATAAAACTCTAAGATTTTATACAAATTTTAAAGTATTTTTATTGAGATAAACACATGCACAACAGTTTAAAGAAATCAAGAAGTTCTAGTATAACTAGTACAGCTGTAGTTTAGTAGAAACTGTAGTAACCAAGGGGACAGTGGTGGCCCCAATTTGTTGAGCATCTAACGTATGCTAAGAGCTGTTCTAAGTGTCAGGTTCCTTATACACATTGCTTTAATATTCACAATAACATTGTAGATTTTAAAAAAAATCTCAACTGCGTAAATGAAGAAACTACGTTTCAGAGGGAAGTGAAGCCGTTTGCCCAAAGTCACCCAGCAAGTAAGTGCAGAACAGTGTAGTTCCCACTAGATGAGCATCAAGTGCATCTGAGCAGAACAAAACGATACAGGTAATTTGGACCTCACCACCGGCCTCTAGTGGCTGCGCAAGCATTTCTCTTTCCTCCCAGCACTGTGGGCGAGATCTGTGGCACCAGAAACACCCTGTGGAAGGAGCCAGGGATATCAACTCGTGATAGAGGAGAGGAAACTGAGGCCCTGGGCGGGTCCTGCAATGCGGTAACTGAGGCTCTCAGAGAGTGGCACTCATTTGTGCACAGCTGAGAAGTGATCCAGTCAGAACCAGAACCCGTTTATTACTTTTGTCTGAGACTCATGGACTGGGAACAAAATCAAGGAGTAGAAGAGTCAGAACCTTGTAACTCAGTGAAACAGGCACCAAAGTGGGTAAAATAACACTAGCTTTGCCTCTATAGTTCCTAATTCATTGTTCCCTCTAACCAGTAAAACAAAACATTAAAAGTGTGTTTATTGGCGTGCAGCCCCGCAAGTGTGGTCTGGGCCCTCTTTCTAGCTGCAGAGCCTCCACTGGATGCTAGTCATCTAAGGAAACAGAATATAGGTATTTCTCTGTCTTGTTCATCACTGTATCCCCAAGCCTCTAGAATAGTGCCTAATGTATCTTGGGTACTGGGATGCCAAAGGCCCACTGGACAAAAATAATATTAAAGACATCCAAGGAGAACATCTCTGAATGGGAGGCAAGATTCCTCAGACAGCCGTGTGGCTGACAGGGTCTTGGTGCTCCGGCCTGGTGTCAGGCCTGAGCCTCTGAGGTGGGAGAGCCAAGTTCAGGACATTGGACCTCCGGCCACACATAATATCAGTTGGTGAGAGCTCTCCCAGAGATTTCTGTCTCAACACTAAGACCCAGCTCCACCCAATGGCCAGCAAGCTCTAGGGCTGGAGGCCCCATGCCAAACAACTAGCAAGACAGGAACACAACCCCACCCATTAGCAGAGAGGCTGCCTAAAATCACACTAAGTTCACAGACACCCCAAAACCCACCATTGGACACGGCTCTGCCCACCAGAAAGACAAGATCCAGCCCCACCCACCAGAACACAGGCACTAGTTCCCTCCACCAGGAAGCCTACACAAGCCACTAAACCAACCTCACCCACTGAGGGCAGACACCAAGAATACAGGAACTATGAACCTGCAGCCTGTGAAAAGGAGACCCCAAACACAGTAAGTTAAATGAAATGAGAAGACAGAGAAATGTGCAGCAGATGAAGTAGCAAGGTAAAAACCCAACGGACCAAACAAATGAAGAGGAAATAGGCAGTCCACCTGAAAAAGAATTCAGAGTAATGACAGTAAAGATATCCAAAATCATGGAAATAGAATGAAGAAAATACAAGAAACATTTCACAAGGAGCTAGAAGAACTAAAGAGCAAACAAACAATGATGAACAACACAATAAATGAAATTAAAAATTCTCTAGAAGCAATCAATAGCAGAATAACTGAGGCAGGAGAATGGATAAGTGACCTGGAAGATAAAATAGTGGAAATAACTACTGCAGAGCAGAATAAAGAAAAAAGAATGGAAAGAATTGAGGACAGTCTCACAGACCTCTGGGACAACATTAAACACACCAGCATTCGTATTATAGGGGTTCCAGAAGAAGAAGAGAAAAAGAAAGGGTCTGAGAAAATATTTGAAGAGATTATAGTTGAAAACTTCTTTAACATTGGAAAGGAAATAGTCAATCAAGTCCAGGAAACACAGAGAGTCCCATACAGGATAAATCCGAGGAGAAACAGGCCAAGACACATATTAATCAAACTATCAAAAACTAAATACAAAGAAAAAATATTAAAAGCAGCAAGGGAAAAACAACAAATAACATACAAGGGAATCCCCATAAGGTTAACAGCTGAACTTTCAGCAGAAAATCTGCAAGCCAGAGGGAGTGGCAGGACATATTTAAAGTGATGAAAGGGAAAAACCTACAGCAAGATTACTCTACCAAGCAAGGATGTCATTCAGATTTGACGGCGAAATTAAAACCTTTACAGACAAGCAAAAGTTAAGAGATTTCAGCACCACCAAACCAGCTTTACAACAAATGCTAAAGGAACTTCTCTAGGCAGGAAACACCAGAGAAGGAAAAGACCTACAATAACAAACACAAAACAATTAAGAAAATGGTAATAGGAACATACATATTGATAATTACCTTAAATGTAAATGGATTAAATGCTCCCACCAAAAGACATAGACCAGCTGAATGGATACAGAAAGAAGACCTGTATATATGCTGTCTACAAGAGACCTACTTCGGACCTAGCGACACATACAGACTGAAAGTGAGGGGATGGAAAAAGATATTCCATGCAAATGGAAATCAAAAGAAAGCTGGAGTAGCAATTCTCATATCAGACAAAAGACTTTAAAATAAAGACTATTACAAGAGACAAAGAAGGACACTACATAATGATCAAGGGATTAATCCAAGAAGAAGATATAACAATTGTAAATATTTATGCTCCCAACATAGGAGCACCTCAGTACATAAGGCAAATGCTAACAGCCATAAAAGGGGAAATTGACAATAACACAATCATAGTAGGGGACTTTAACACCCACTTTCACCAATGGACAGATCATCCAAAATGAAAATAAATAAGGAAACATAAGCTTTAAATGACACATTAAACAAGATGGACTTAATTGATATTTATAGGACATTCCATCCAAAAAAAAAAACAGAATACACTCTCTTCTCAAGTGCTCATGGAACATTCTCCAGGATAGATCATATCTTGGGTCACAAATCAAGCCTTGGTAAATTTAAGAATATTGAAATCATATCAAGTATCTTTTCCGACCACAATGCTATGAGACTAGATAGCAATTACAGGGAAAAAAATGTAAAAAATACAAACACATGGAGGCTAAACAATATGCTACTAAATAACCAAGAGATCACTGAAGAAATCAAAGAGGAAATCAAAAAATACCTAGAAATAAATGACAATGAAAACACGATGACCCAAAACCTATGGGATGCAGCAAAAGTAGCTCTAAGAGGGAAATTTATAGCGATACAATCCTACCTCAAGAAACAAGAAACATCTCTAATAAACAACCTAACATTACACCTAAAGCAATTAGAGAAAGAAAAACAAAAAACCCCAAAGTTAGCAGAAGGAAAGAAATCATAGAGATCAGATCAGAAATAAATGAAGAAGAAATGAAGGAAACAATAGCAAAGATCAATAACACTAAAAGCTGGTTCTTTGAGAAGATAAACAAAACTGGTAAACCATTAGCCAGACTCATCAAGAAAAAAATGGGAGAAGACTCAAATCAATAGAATTAGAAATGAAAAAGGAGAAGTAACAACTGACACTGCAGAAATACAAAGGATCATGAGAGATTACTACAAGCAACTATATGCCAATAAAATGGACAACATGGAAGAAATGGACAAATTCTTAGAAAAGCACAGCCTTCCAAGACTGAAACAGGAAGAAATAGAAAATGTAAACAGACCAATCACAAGCACTGAAATTAACACTGTGATTAAAAATCTTCCAACAAACAAAAGCCCAGGACCAGATGGCTTCACAGGAGAATTCTATCAAACATTTAGAGAAGAGCTAACACCTATCCTTCTCAAATTCTTCCAAAATATAGCAGAGGGAGGAACACTCCCAAACTCATTCTATGAGGCTGCCATCACCCTGATACCAAAACCAGACAAAGATGTCACAAAGGAAGAAAACCACAGGCCAATATCACTGATGAACATAGATGCAAAAATCCTCAACAAAATACAAGCAAACAGAATCCAACAGCACATTAAAAGGATCATACACCATGGTCAAGTGGGGTTTATCCCAGGAAGGCAAGGATTCTTCAATATATGCAAATCAATCAATGTGATACACCATATTAACAAACTAAAGGATAAAAACCATATGATAACCTCAGTAGATGCAGAAAAAGCTTTCAACACAATTCAACACCCATTTATGATAAAAAGTCTTCAGAAAGTAGGCATAGAGGGAACCTACAACAACATAATAAAGGCCATACATGACAAACCCACAACCAACATTGTTCTCAATGGTGAAAAACTGAAACCATTTCCTCTAAGATCAGGAACAAGACCAGGTTGCCCATGCTCGCCACTATTATTCAACATAGTTTTGGAAGTTTTAGCCACAGCAATCAGAGAAGAAAAAAAGTAAAACTGTCACTGTTTGCAGATGACATGATACTATACATAGAGAATCCTAAAGATGCTACCAGAAAACTACTAGAGCTAATCAATGAATTTGGTAAAGTAAAAGGATACAAAATTAATGCACAGAAATATCTTGCATTCCCATACACTAATGATGAAAAATCTGAAAGAGAAATTAAGGAAACACTCTCATTTACCATTGCAACAAAAAGAAAAAAATACTTATGAATAAACCTACCTAAGGAGACAAAAGACCTGTATGCAGAAAACTATAAGACACTGATGAAAGAAATTAAAGACAATACAAACAGATGGAGAGATATACCATGCTCTTGGCTTGGAAGAATCAACATTGTGAAAATGACTATACTACCGCAAGCAATCTACAGATTCAAAGCAATCCCTATCAAACTACCACCGGTATTTTTCACAGAACTAGAGCAAAAAATTTCACAATATGTATAGAAACACAAAAGACCCTCAAGCCAAAGCAATCTTGAGAAGGAAAAACGGAGCTGGAGGAATCAGGCTGCCTGACTTCAGGCTATATTACAAAGCTACAGTAATCAAGACAGTATGGTACTGGCACAAAAACAGAAATATAGATCAATGGAACAGGATGGAAAGCCCAGAGATAAACCCACACACATATGGTCACCTTATCTTTGATAAAGGAGGCAAGAATATACAATGGGGAAAAGACAGCCTCTTCAATAAGTGATGCTGGGAAAACTGGACAGCTACATGTAAAAGAATGAGATTAGAACACTACCTAACACCACATACAAAAATAAACTCAGAATGGATTAAAGACCTAATTGTAAGGCCAGACATTATAAAACTCTTAGAGGAAAACACAGGCAGAACACTCTATGACATAAATCACAGCAAGATCCTTTTTGACCCAGCTCCTAAAGAAGTGGAAATAAAAACAAAAATAAACAAATGGGACCTAATGAAACTTAAAAGTTTTGCACAGAAAAGGAAACTATAAACAAGACGAAAAGACTACCCTCAGGATAGGAGAAAATATTTGCAAACAAAGCAACTGACAAAGGATTAATCTCCAAAATATGCAAGCAGCTCATGCAGCTCAATATCAAAAAAACAAACAACCCAATCCAAAAATGGGCAGAAGACCTAAATAGACATTTCTCCAAAGAAGATATACAGATTGCCAACAAACACATGAAAGAATGCTCAACATCACTAATCATTAGAGAAATGCAAATCAAAACCACAATGAAGTATCATCTCACACTGGTCAGAATGGCCATCATCAAAATATCTGCAAACAATAAATGCTGGAGAGGGTGTGGAGAAAAGGGAACCCTCTTGCACTGTTGGTGGGAATGTAAATTGATACAGCCACTATGGAGAACAGTATGGAGGTTCCTTAAAAAACTAAAAATAAAACTACCATACGACCCAGCAATCCCACTACTGGGCATATACCCTGAGAAAACCATAATTCAAAAAGAGTCATCTACCACAATGTTCATTGCAAGCACTATTTACAATAGCCAGGACATGGTAGCAACCTAAGTGTCCATTGACAGATGAATGAATAAAGAAGATGTGGCACATATATACAATGGAATATTACTCAGCCATAAAAAGAAACGAAATCGAACCATTTGTAGTGAAGTGGATGGACCTAGAGTCTGTCATACGGAGTGAAGTAAGTCGCAAAGAGAAAATACCGTATGCTAACACATGTATATGGAATCTAAAAAAAAAAAAAAATGGTTCTGATGAACCTAGGGGCAGGACAGGAATAAAGACACAGATGTAGAGAATGAACCTGAGGACACGGGGAGGGGGAAGGGTAAGCTGAGACGAAATGAGAGAGTGACATGGACACATATACACTACCAAATATAAAATAGATAGCTAGTGGGAAGCAGCTGCATAGCACAGGGAGATCAGCTCAGTGCTTTGTGACCACCTAGAGGGGTGGGATAGGGAGGGTGGGAGGGAGGCAGACGCAAGAGGGAAGAGATATGGGGACATATGTATATGTATAACTGATTCACTTTGTTATACAGCAGAAACTAACACACCATTGTAAAGCAATTATACTCCAATAAAGATGTTTAAAAACAAAAAAGGATACAAGTCATACCCATTTTCAGTACTTTGCTTTTCTTCCTGCTTGAAGCTGTTATTACTCTATTCCTAATCTCATATTTCCACTTTTGCTCTAGGATCCAAGAGAATACAAATGGACAGGGCCATCATTTCGCTTAGAGTTTTTTGAAACTAGCACGACTGCAAGAGGCTCTCTGAAACTGCTGAGATCTTTATGTGCAACTCAGCCTATAAAGTATACCAAATCAGAGTGATGAGCACACTGCATATGCTGTGTGATTCTGTGAGTTTTCGGAATAACCTGATGGAGACTTTGAAGATGCTTCTACCCAAATAAATGCATCAGTGAGGCTAATGTCAGAGAAAAATGGATAGTAACTTTATAAGATATGTTACTCCCTGGAAAATATCCTTGAAATTGTGAGATCTTCTTTTTCCCCAAATGAATGTTACTGAAATAAATCCTAAAATGACAAAGCTTTGGAAAGATCAAGCCGGATAGTTCTTACAAATATAGCAAAATAATGTAATAAGCACACTTAAATAATGATGCAGCATCTTTTAGATCATCAAAACTGGGTTCTTAGAAAATAAAAACATAAAATATGGAAAAAAAATTTTTTTACATTAAAAAAAACAAAACAAAACAACCCTTGCAACTTGTTATCAAAACATTCAAATTAAAATGAGGTAAAGTTTTTCACGCATGGAAAGGCCAAAGGCTTAGAAAATTTAGGGAATTCCCTGGTGGTCCAGTGGTTAAGACGTGGAGCTTTCACTGCCGAGGGCCTGGGTTTGATCCCTGGTCGGGGAAATAAGATCCTTCAAGCTGCGTGGTGTGGCAAAAAAAAAAAAAAAGGCTTAGAAAATTTAAACCTGATAAGGCTTTCTGTGACAGGCCGACTTGCTGCTGATGGAAGGGAAGGCGATAAAACCTTTATGAAAATACACTTGGAAATATTATCAAGTAACTTCAAAAGTTTCATATGTTTTAATCCATTAATTCTATTTCTAAGCAAATAGCCAGAGATGAAACATAGATTAAGTATAAGTAGTCATTTTATTGTTGTTTTTTGTAGTCAAAAGTTAGAAAAACACTATGTTCAAAAATAGAGAAATATTTTAACGAGTATACTTTCCATGACAGTGTGCTTTTAGCTATTAAAAACAATATAGTTTAGAATGTTATCTAATAGAATGTCTTATGATAAGGTGGGAAAAAAACAACTATAAAAAATGCATACCGAATATATGTATAGTTTTGTTTAAAAGCATAGAGCAGAGAAAAAACACTAGACAAATATACACTAAATTTGGAGGCATAAAATTTAGCTTTTCTTGATAAGATTTTGCATTTCCAAGTTTTATACAAAGGGCATATAATAAAAAGCTTAAATGAAATTATTCACAAGCATATTATACAAAATTCAAATAAACTGAGTGATGCTGAGCAAGAAACCTATTTTGACTGTTAATTAATTAAGTAAGGAATTAACTCCAATAGGCCAGCACTTCATTGAAAAGAACAAAATATTTAAAGTTTCCAAAAAGAGTTTTGCATGACATTTTATTTGGTTTTAGGAACCCCAAGATGGTCAGACATTAAATCCTTCAGTTGTTGAAAATGAATACCTCATTACAACTGCTTTCTTTCCCTGGGAGTGGAATTTGCACTTTTTTCCTATTTCTATTGTTATATTTTCTTAGTTGCCCAAATAATCTATGCTCAGAGAGATAATATTTTGGCAACCCATGCTGGTTGTTTCTTTCTTCATAGTCACTTAAAAAGTAAATCCTTCAGGAGAACATTTCTTGAGCTTACTTTTTCATTATTTCCAGAGGCCAAAACTGGCAGGGCAATTTATAATTCAATTTTTGCTAAATCCATGACACCCAATATATATGTCAGGCATTTCAACGGCAGGGTACTTTGGGGATAGGTGATAAATTGTACTGATTAGAAGTGCAAGCTGTTCTTCTAAAAACGTCATATCAAAAAGAAGGTAGGTATTATTAGGAAAATGTAATGTATCTTTAGATTGTCCAGAAACATCAGAGATAATCACTTCATGTGAATATATTCCCCTTAGTGTTATACAGCAAAATATGACAGTTCTTACCAACCTTTTGATAGCACTCATCTGGAGAGAGACCCTATGGGTTCACAGACCTATCCTGGGCTGGTCGACTTCCAGCAGCCACATAGCTGTTAGTGCTGCAATAACTCATACCTGCCAGAATGACTCACTCTGAAACCCGAAACATGGCCCTAATCATTTTAGGACGCTGTTGGTATATACGAGTAGTATAAATATTATTTTATAATATAATCTCCTCTGATCTTTTTAAATATCCTTTCAGTGTTCCAGATATTTCCCTGTGTGATATGGATGGCTTAAGCAAAGCCATGGAATCCCCTAGGTTATCTTCAAAAAATGCTGAAAAAAGTAGACGATTGAAATATAAAAATCCTCTCTGGTGGTATACATGCCTCTGTGTGTGTGTGCATGCGTGTGTGCATGTGTGTGTACAGACACATGCTGCAGTTAAGCTTGGCATTCCATTAATGAGTGAAGTAATTAAGCAAAGCAAACCGGTAGGTTACCCCAGGTCTAAGACCAGGGAATGGGCCATGGAGCCTTACACCTCTAGGTCAACGGTTTCTGTTTAATCGGGCTGTTAATGACTAAAAGTCATTGTTTCCATCTGAGAGCTGTTTGGTCTCCATGTGAAGTAAGTTGGTGGTCTGCTCTCAGTTTTTCATGTGCAAAGGTACAGATCATGAAATCCACTGCTGCTTTTTGCTCTGCTGTTGGACAACTCGGTAAAAAAAAAAAACAAAAACAAAACCAAAAAACATGCTATTTGAAGGAAATGACAAAACAACTCTATCTGGGACTGAGCACACTGCAAGAATGAGATGTCTTCCTAAATAGAGAAAGTTATGCTGAAATAATTGACTTGAAATAATGGAAGACTCATGAATTCGCTTTGACTACTTATAGCTGGCTTTTTATTTGCATAGTTGCTTTCCCCAGAATGAACTTATTTGAACCTCAGAGTTAATGTGTGTGATATAGGCCATGCTGATAAGAAATCAGAGCTCAGAATCCAAAGCTCTAAGAGGTCAGGGCTGCCTAAGATCAAGTAGTCAGTTTTCCCATGGACGCTGGAGTAGCTTCTTGGCAAAGGAGGACTTAAGGAGGACTTCCAAACACCTGGAGAATTTGGCTAGAAAAGAAAAGTAGATGATATTCCTGAAGGATGTCAGCATGAGGAAAATCAAAGTAGAAATTTGCACAGTGTGTTCACAGTAGCACACATCACAGGCATTTTACATTCTGTGTTCACACAGGACTACTTTAAAATAGATTTTAACCTGCACACACAATTACATTAATGAACACCCTGTGTGTTCACACAGACTAAGGTTATGGTAAAAAGAATGAACTGTTAGTGGTGTTTTTTCAACAGGAAAACTAGCCTTAAAGATCTCGTCAGAACAAAACACGTAACTATTTATGAGGAAGCAGATGTGAAATGGCTGCTGGAAATAGACAAGAAGTATACAGGCCTCTTCTGTGAGAAATGCACAGTGGCTGGAAGATAAAGGTTATTATGATTCTAACAGAAGCTAATAAACGTCTTGATTAGAGAAGAAAGGCTTCTGATAACCCTGCAGCTAAAAGTTGTGATTGTGGGACTTTCCAGTCAAAATGATTCCCAAAGTCCACAGAGCGTGCAGCAGGGGCTGGTAGGGCAAACCCCACCGGGTCTCAGCTGGGAGAGATGTTCCCCTACATGCAGGGGTTGGAAAACAGTGGGGATCATTTGTGGGTTTCACCATGACAAGGGCATGAATGGTCAAGGTCAGAGATACCCAGCTTCAGTCTCACCCCCTGAACCCTTGTCCTGTCCCCTTGCCAGGAGCACCCCGACCAATAAACACCGTTATCACTTTTCTCACCACGCTTTCTCTGTAGATCCAAGACTATAATTCCAAGACTGACAAAGCAAGAAAATCAGTACTCATGGCCTCCACACTTTGATCTTTACTTATCCTTCGCCTACTTAAATTTTGCCTCCACTTTTGAATGATATTCCTACCAAGCTTGTCACGAAACTGAACCTGTAATCTAACAGATTCTTTTCAGGTGTCATCTTATTACACACTTTTCTTTTTCTGGAAGCTCTTTTCTGTCTTCACTTCCCAAGTTCATTCTCTCTGACCTTTCAGAACACTCCTCGCTCATCCCTGTAGGTTTCTCTGGCCTCATCAGCTCCCTTACAGCAATGTTCATTAGGACCCAATGCTTAGCTTCCTCTTCTTCTTTTATTGAATTTCCCCCCGACATCCATTGGCCTTGGCTGCCACCACTGACGATTCCCAAGTTTCTATCTCCAGCACACATCAATCTCTTGAACACAAAATCAACAGTGTCTAGAAAACCAGTTGTATACTGCACATCTCATAGGCAGATACGGATTTTCAGGAGTGTCAAATTATGCCACTACACTCTTCTTTTTTTTCTGTTTTCATTTAAGTGACATGTTTTTATAAAGTGGAGCTAAAATTAAAATTTAAGTAGAGCTGTTTTTTCTATTGAAGTGTAGTTGATTTACAATATCGTGTTAGTTTCAGGTATATAGCAAAGTGATTTAGTTTTATATATATATGTATATATATGTGTTTTTTAGATTATTTTCCATTATAGGGTATTAGAAGATATTGAATATAATTCCCTGTGCTCTACAGTAAATCTTTGTTGCTTTTCTATTTTATGTATAGTAGTTTGTTAATCCCATACTCCTAATTTAATCTCTCCCCCCTGCCTTTCCCCTTTGGTAACCATAAATTTGTTTTCTATGTCTGTGAAAAAAAAAAAGAATAAAAAATATTTAAGTAGAGCTGGAATCTGCCTTCTAGGTTAGGTAAGGAGACGAACATAAGCAATTACGAGAAGATAAATTCATGATCCAAGGGAGACAGAAGAGGAAGGGCTTGACTCTGGAAAGGCAGATAGAAGAGAGGGTGAGTAGTTAGAGCCCAGGAAACATCTTAAGGTGGATGACACATAAGCCAGGGGTCCCCACATGATGAGAAACATTCTGAACCGAAGAAGTAGCATGTGCATATAGCTGAGAAAGACTAAGGCATGTTCTTGCACCCCTGGGTAATTTGGCATGACGGCAAAGGGCAAGGAGGATGGCAGAATCGCAGTGAAAGAGAGGCAGCAAGCAGATCATAAAGGTGTTTTGTTTCCAGGCAGAAAAATTTGGACCTTATCCTGTAGGTAATTGAACAATTAAGCAAGTTTAACTAGCGATTGCATGGCAACATCAGTTTTGCTTTTCAGATGATTATTCTCAGTTTGTAAAGAGGATGATGGAGGATAGAGAGTATTGCATTATGAAGACAAAGGCAACGGGGGAAGATTTTTAGCAGCCAATTAAGAAATCATGAGACCCTGATTTAGGAAGCCAGAATTGGAACATAGAGTAAGAAGTGAAGTCCATAGGTACTATTTTTTGAAAGTCGAATCAGCCGGCTGTAGTGACCAGTGAACTTGGAAAGTGAAGGAAAGGGTGGAGAATTGAGGATGACCACCAGATGTCTGGGTTTGGTGAGGTAGGGCACGGTGCCATTGAAAAAGTTGGACCTATAGGAGAAAAAGAAAATGAGAAAAGTTTTATTTTACCACGGGCTTAAAAATGCAAGCTTGAGAGTCAGAGCAGAATAATAAGCTCTTCATTCTAGGATCTGTCCTATACCTACCCTTTTCCCCCTTAGGACAGAAAGCTGTGGGCTTACTCTTAATGGTAGAAAGGTCAGGAGTAAAGAAAGAGAGTACATTGAAAAGAAAAGAGAGCATATGGCAGAAACATCATCATTATATTAAAATGCAATGGGTGAAATGTGGGGGGCAGGGATAAACCAGAAGCTTGGGATGAACACACACACACTACTATATATAAGATAGATAACCAACAAGGACCTACTGTATAGCACAGGGAACTCTACTCGATATTCTGTGATAACCTATATGGGAAAAGAATCTAAAAAAGAATGAATATATGTAGATGTATAACTGAATCACTTTGCTGTACACCTGAAACTAACACAACATTTTAAATCAACTATACTCCAATAAAATTAAAAAATAATAATAAATGGAAAAACAATAAAATGCAATGTGTGATCTTGGGCCTGTTCCTCAGCCTATCTGAGTTCAATTGCCTTATCTGCTAAGAGAGCAAAATGGTACCTACCTCACAGTGATGATGTGAAAAACAAAAGGGCCCATTTTAAGGTACGTAGACACGTTCCTTGCACTCAGAAGTCTCTCTTGAAATTGGCCCAACCTTTCCCTTCCAACAGTAGGGTTTTCAAATAGCTTAAAAATTCCCAGATATTCTTCTTCTTTTAAAAATAAAATCATGCTCCTTAATGAAATCCTATGTTCTAGTACCTTCTACAGAGAATAAATAACTTATTGGCATTGTTCTAAACCTGCCTGATGTACTGAAACATTTGGCAGTCTGACCTTACCTAATTGTGATGATTTGTGTCAACTATATATATATATATTTTACATAGTGCTTAAAAGAAACTAGCCGCCTTTTAAAGGACAGGCTTCTAGAGTCCAACCAGTTTTTATAAAAGTTACTATACATAAGCACCAAATGACTGTAGCAACTTGAACCTGAAAATGAAGCTTCCTTCCCTGTGGGAGTGGGATGGTGTGAGCAGAGTTGGGCAAAACCCAACATTAGATTTGGCGGGTCCAACGGATGAAACACTTTAAAATTGATGGTTAGAGTGGAATTTGATGCAATAGCGTCTCAGGAAACCTGACAACAAAGAAATTAGCATTTATAAAAGCAAGATTGAGGAAAACTTTTGGTATAAAATAAACCAGACCTAACCAAGTTAAATTTCTCTGGAATTATTCCAGCCACTGGGCCCCTTATTATAATCTATATAATTTGGTTTCGTTGATGTAGTTGTTTGGGTGATTTATGCTACTGATAATAGAAGCTTATAAATTTCTTGAAGGGAAGTCTAGGCCTTCCTGGTCGATGTGTTTTAATTCACTTACACAACCCGTTTCCACTAGCAGCAGCTTAAGTCTTTTATATAAATCAGAAGTGCCTGCCCTTTCCAAACTCTTGTCTATGCCCTTGTAGAGCCATTAAAAACATGTCAGGGTGGAACGTAATTGGCAGAACGTTGGATCTAATCCACTTTCCCTCTGTCTGAAGCTGTGCTCTGGCTTGTAGATCCACAGAGAAGATGGATGAAGCTTTTTAATTTTTCAGCAGTTGTTTTCAACTTAGTATTTATAGCAACACAAGAAAGAGAGAAGAAGAAAATCCTGTGCCCGTATAAAATGAAATGCAATCGTGAAGTAACTATTGATGGACTTTCATACAGGCATAAAAATGGATGAATTGATTGACAGAGGAAAGAAAGAATGAGACTAGAAGTCCAGGACCGAGCCCTGAGTGACTCAGGACAAGTGACTGGCAAGGCTGTCTGAGCATGAAGGGCCATCGAGGAAGGAAGATGAAGACAATTTGTTTTTTACTGAGAAGCCAAGAGAGGAGAACGTTTGGTTTTGAAGGGAAGGTGAGAAGTAGAATCTGGAAGAAGAAATGGGGTGAAGGGTATTTTAAGACTTGAGCATCTTTAAATGCTGATAGGAAGTAAACAGCAGACATGACATGGATGAGAGAAGGAAATGGATACCCAAAGAGGTCTTGTTTATGTGGGTTGTATCCATTGCTATTTACTGTGTAAGAAATTAAAACTGAGAAATTATTAAAATACCCATGTATTAATTCATCTAAGTTGCCATAACAAACCCATTACATATCAACAGAAATAACATGTTTTTATTTAAAAAATGGGATCTTCCAAAGTAAAAATAAATTAGTGATGAGTGGCACTGTTTACAATTTTTTCAATTCTCTTTAATGTCATGTTTAATAGGAGACAGCTGGGTTCTCACATCTGCCTCTGCATTCCATCTGTTGCATTATGTTGTTTTGGTTAAGGGTTTTGAGAAAATCTGGCCTCATTCAGATGTATGGTTGGGTAAGGCAGCAGTGCCCGTGTGCTTCTCTGATACCAAACTAGAACCCACCACACGGTGGTTTCTTAAGGATTAGCTGTGGTGTGAAGTCCGAAACCTTATCCCTGTGAAGTTTTTGTACTCTACCATCATTTGTTTGTCTTGTACTTTGAATCGAATTATGCAGATCTTATGAGTCTGACATATTTTATCACATGATGTCAAAAAATTGTATTTGTTAATATTATCACTGATCTCATCAGAAATATCTTTAAGTATTGGGAAGCTGTCATGATTATGATGTTAGATACAAGTTTCCCCAAAGTTAATATTCACTCAAAAGCTCAAATTTTATCTTTGCCAATAAATACTTTGCTGTCCCTGAAGTGACAAGTTCACCTAGTTCATTTGCAAGAAGATGTCTGCCAGATACCTAAATATGAATGACTGAAGTGGAGTCGGACCCTACGGGGTTTTCCTGGGGACAGACTTCCCCCCACCCCGAGTCGCCTGCCTCTTGTTTGACCCTCTCCCTCACGTTGCCTTTAAAAACTCTCCCTTAAAAGCCATCAGGGAGTTTGGGTCTTTTGAACACGAGCTGCTCATTCTCCTTGCTTGGCTCTGCGTTGGGTGCCTTGCAATAAACGCTGTACTTTCCACAACGTGGTGTCAGTAGATTGACTTTGCTGCTCATGGGTGGGCAAATGCAAGTTTCGTTTGGTTTAACGTGACCATATTTTGTCTATCAGACATTCTTTCAAGTAGAATGGTATTTCATGAAAACAGCTCTCAATTCAAACAATTACACAAGTATTTTCTCTCAGAAGAACTACCATTTTTCACTATGCAGAAGTGTTTTATATGTACTCCTTACTATGTTATCCAGAATATTAAAAAGATGTGCACTCAAGAATTGAGGTTTAATAAAATTAATAACGTTTTTTTTTTTTAACTTTGGGTTTATTTATTTATTTATGGCTGTGTTGGGTCTTCATTTCTGTGTGAAGGCTTTCTCTAGTTGCGGCAAGTGGGGGCCACTCTTCATTGCAGTGCGCAAGCCTCTCATTATCGCGGCCTCTCTTGTTGCGGAGCACAGGCTCCAGACGCGCAGGCTCAGTAGTTGTGGCGCACGGGCCTAGTTGCTCCGCGGCATGTGGGATCTTCCCAGTCCAGGGCTCGAACCCGTGTCCCCTGCATTGGCAGGCGGATTCTCAACCACTGCGCCACCAGGGAAGCCCAATAAAATTAATAACTTTTATTGCTTCATCAAAGTCATTCTTAAGTAAAATTGGTTCTTAATTTTTTAAGTGCAAGTGTGTGACGTGTAAGAGTACAATGATTACTGGCACAATTTGTAATTGACACTGAGGCATCCACAGGGCCACCTGCCACTGGCTTTGCTTTATCCGTTCAAACGTCAAGACAGTGGAAAAGTCAAACAATGGCTTAGTGTTTTATGGAAATAGTTTGACTCTTTGTGGAGCCTATGAAATGTTCTAAAGAACCCCTGGGGTCCATGAAACACACTTTGAGAACTGCTACTCTAAGAAATTACGATGTAAAGTCAGGATTTAAATCACTCCGAAAAATATTATTAAATATTGCTAGGACTATCAGAGATTTATTTGGAAAGAAAAAACTTATATCTTTACTTCATATTATACAAATAAAATTTTAATGGATTAAATAATTTCATGTCTATGGTTTTATTAGCTAAAACTATTAGAAAATATAGGTGGCTATGTATCTAATTTAGGAATGAGGAAGACTTCTCTCTGCAAAAACACAAAAGAAAACAATTATAAAAGGAAACACAGTTTTTTCCAACAACAACTTGAAAGACTTTTTTATATTGAACAGCTTCGGTGTCTACAGAAATATAAACAAAACAGAAAACTGAGAAAACAGTATTTGCAACATATGTAATCGTTAAAGAGTTGTATCTTTCATACATAATGGGCTCTTATGAATTAATAAGGACAAAGGAAAACATGATGACAGACAACTTCTCAACAAAAGAGCTGCAAATGACCAATGAACAAATGAAAAACAATGTTCAATCTTTCTATAGATACAGACATTTAAATGAAAAGTGGTGAGGATGGGAAAAATGATTGTATTAATTATCTATTGCTATTAAAGAAGTTACCCCCAAACTTAGCAGCTTAAAATAATAAACTGGGGGGCTTCCCTGGTGGCGCAGTGGTTGAGAATCTGCCTGCTAATGCAGGGGACACGGGTTCGAGCCCTGGTCTGGGAGGATCCCACATGCCACGGAGCGACTAAGCCCGTGAGCCACAACTACTGAGCCTGCGCGTCTGGAGCCTGTGCTCCGCAACAAGAGAGGCCGCGATAGTGAGAGGCCCGCGCACCGCCATGAAGAGTGGCCTCCACTTGCCGCAGCTGGGGAGAGCCCTAGCACAGAAATGAAGACCCAACATAGCAATCAATCAATCAATCAATCAATCAATCAATCTTTAAAAAAAAAAATAATAAACTGTTTCTCATGGTTTCTGTGGGTCAAGAAACTGAGGGCAGCTTAGCTGGGTGGTTCTAGCTCAACGTTTCTTATAAAGTTGCAGTCTTTGCAAGACTTGGTCTGAGGCTGAAGCATCCTGCTTCAAACTCATGCAATGACTTCCTCTCCAATGGGCTTGGGACATGGCAACACGATTCCCCCAGTGCAAGCAATGACAGAGAGAGAGGGGGAAAAGAGAGAGAGAGAGGGAGAGAGAGACAGACAGACAGACAGCGAGAGAGAGAGAGAGAAAGCGAGAGAGAGATCGAAAGAACAAGACAGAAGCAGTCTTTTTATAACTCAATCTCTGAAGTAATAGCCCATCACTTCTACTATATTCTATTCAATAGAAGCAAGTCACTATGTGAAGCCCACCCTGAAGGGGAGAGAATCATTGAGGACTTTGTCTTAGAGGTTACTTAATGCAATGATAATCTCCAACATGGTCAGAGAGAGATGAAACAGGTGGAAGAAGGTACTATTTCCATCTCTTTGGAGGGCAATTATGCAATATATATCAAAACTCTAAACATCTTCTTGGCCCTTGTGACATGGCAATTCTATCTCTAAAAAATAATGAATACAAAGAATATGTAAAAGACACTCATGGTAACATAAATTATAATAGTGAATAACTGGATGAAACAAATTCCTAATAATATAAAAATAGTTAAATCAGTTATTATACATTCCAGGAGTATAATATTTACAGCCCTTAAAAACATTAAAAAAAAACCTTTTAATAACAAAGGCACTTACTTGTGATCTATAGTTTATTGGGGATGTATATACTATATGATGATATGTTTTATAAAACAATGCATGCTCTATGCACTGAACCCACGTTTAGAAGGATAAAATTCCTTTTTTTTTTAGGTTTTTCATTTCTTTATTGAAGTATAGTTGATTTTAGAAGGATAAAATTCTAATATTACCAGTGATTGCTTTTGTGTGACAGTGTTTAGGGAACTTTTTTCCATCTCTATCTTTTCTATATACTCTAATTTATCTGTATTGAGCTTTTATTACCAGACAATCAGAAAAGAGAAAAACTATGGAAAATAAAGAAGTAATGAATCAATTTTTTAAACAAATCAACAGAAAAGGAATTTTGATAGAAATGATTCTGAGACCAGCTGCTAAAACACAATATGAAAGTATAATAATTATGTTTTAAGTTGTTATAGTTATGATTCTTTTTCCATACGCAGCAAGATAAAACATGAGCTGAATGGCATCGCTATTTTAAATCTGTAATTATAAATAAAATTCGAGCTAATAGGGCTGGGGGTTCAAGGAAAGTTATCAACAGTCTAAAAGTTTGTCACTGAAAAAAAATTATTATTTCTTCCTTGATTCCTGAAAAAGCAGATACATTCCAGCTTCTTCATTAAATGACTGCCCTGTTCTAGAAGGACAGGAATTAAGTGATTTAAGAGGTTGCTCCTAGTCTAAATAGAGTGGTTTTGACCAATTTAATTGGAATTCCATCCAAAAGTTTTTAAGAAAGAATGTTAGTTCAAGACATGTTAGCATAATTCAAAGTAAATTTCCCA
Organism: Balaenoptera ricei; assembly: GCF_028023285.1. Classification (NCBI taxonomy): domain Eukaryota; kingdom Metazoa; phylum Chordata; class Mammalia; order Artiodactyla; family Balaenopteridae; genus Balaenoptera; species Balaenoptera ricei. The sequence goes on from NC_082644.1 coordinate 6,828,931, forward strand.
AGCCACCTCTAAGCATCTTTCCTCGTGTCCCTGGGGAAGCCAAGTGAAGCATGCCTCTTGGTGTTACTCATAATCCTTTCTAAAGGCTCTTTAATACATCTTGTGACTGAGTACATACTGTTTATAAGTGAGAAATTTTGAAACAGGATATTTTTGAGACTATCTGATATCGTATAAGAATTAGTTACTTCAGAGTTGAGCTGAGTAGCTGCAAGCAGGCAAAAGAAAAAAAAAGAAAAGAAAAAGTAGGCTAAAACATTCTTTAGTAGGTATTGTAGACACCCCCTTAAGAAGTTCCATTCTATAACATGTTCTCATATGATACATGCAAAGTTAAGGTTTCATGTGGAGTTCCACAACTGCCCTGTTGTGATGGTGTTTAGTAGCTGGCCTATTGTAATCTATCTTTGGAGAATGTTTACTATTTTTTAAAAGTTGGATCCGAACCCATCCCCAAGCTTAATGCTGACATTCACAAGGGCATGATTGGCTCTGTCTTAGGCTGGAGAAAGCCCTTATTATGGTGGAGTTAACTGAGCCAACTATTAATAATGTCAGAATACCATTCTGCAAAGCAGGGCAATGCTTAGTCAAAGTGGTTCATATTAGCTGAGCATGAGTGAAGAAATCTGAACAGGCTATCTCAGAGTCCTGGACTGCCTTTGACTCCACCACCCTCGTGAACACAGGGGAAAGCATCAGGGTTCATGCTCCTGGCTGTTCAGATTTCTTAGTAAATGTTTCACTGTGTCCCAAGGAGAAGACAGAGTGTTTTAATGTGGGAAATGGAAACTTCTGTGCTGTCTGTTCTGGAGAAAAGAATGTGGTTTCTAAAATATTACTTTTTGAACTTCCTGTACTGTATTTATACAGTTCTGACTCTTTAAAAGGCTAAATTGTGTTATGACTAAACCAGTCACTGATAGACCCAATTTGCTCGAGGAGAAAAGTGTTCCTTGCCATCTGTGTGCAGTTTGCTTCGGGTGGTACGTTCTTTCCCTGGCCTGCACTAACCCTGCAGGCAGCAGGGAGGCATTAGCTATGGCAGCCACTTTCCACTGAGCGAGCGACGTAACCATATTCCACCTGAGAACATGTTATGGTTTAGTGTGAAAAGCAGAGGTGTGAAGAGAGACCAGACTGGAATCCAATCCATCCTGTCTTCGGCTTCCCTTTGCTGAGCCTCAGTTTCCTCTTTGTAAAATGCAGATAATAATCAATACCTCTCGAGGTAGTTTTGAAGATTAAAGAAGAGTGTGTGTCTAGCCCAGTGCCTCATAATTAGGAATTGCTGCATAAATTATAGTTTTTGGCCAGACAACCAGAGCAATTTGGTTTCGTTTGGGTGTGGAAAATGTGTTCAGCTGATGAAAATGAATCGGTGAATTTTCAGACACTAGCATATGCTCAGGGTTATCTCTCTACATACTTTGCGAACTCAAAAATAGGACATGATGTCAGACTAGGAAGAACAGATAAAGTAAGCAACGCTCTTTTAATTTTTTAAAAAATTACAACCCATAGTAAGAAATAGATTTTACATTGTGACCTAGTTTACAACACATATACACATCATAAATGTAACTGAAATTAAAGTTTAATGAAATAATACTCTTCTATGTGTGACACACTCTGATATTTTCTCTCTTTTTCTTTTCTCTTCCTTTCTGGTTAGAACCAACTAAGTTAATTTCACAAGCACAAATGGTGTATGAACATCTTGAAAAACACTGATTCAATGGAGAGTTATTAATTTATCATGCAAAGTTGTTTAGTATTGGTTCTTGAGTGCCACTTCATTTTACTTGTATTTTATATTTTTAAATTATATTAATGAATGTTTGCCTTTAGGAAAGGGGACAGAAACTAACAGTTGCTAAGTAGGTACAGTGCTAGATATTATCTGTGTTGTTTTGCATATATCTCTTCTTCTGTTACACAAATCTTACTATTATCCCTATTTTACAGATAAAGAAACCAAATTGCAAGTGATAAAATATCTTACCCAAGATTTCAAACCTCTTGATTTTCCATTGTCTTTAAATGCAAGAGGCCAAATGACTTCCAGTGACACATCTGTGAGCTTTTACCTGTGGGCTACTTAAAGGAAAATATATTGTATATTCTTTCCTTTAAGTTACATTATGCATCCTTGATTGCTTAAGAATAGAATTTGGGTTTAAATTACAACACAAAAAATATGGAGAAAAGGTCATGTATTAATTCTACTTTGTATCATCTTAAGTATAGTGTAGCCCTCACCAAAAAGTATTCTGAAATGGTAGGATAATTAGGTAAATTTAACATTTCTTTAGCATTTCTTTGCGAAACAGAACGTCCAAGTGTGAGACTATTTTGATCTGTGATTCTAAATACAACAGTTTAAAATTTTTTCCCCTTAAAAAACACTTTTAGAAGAGACAATACAGGAATCTGTATTCTCTTTCAATTAAAAATAAACCCCACTGTGATAGTACAATCATAAACCTAGAAGGATTTTCGTTGGATTCAGTGTTTGAAAGGATGATCAAACTCCAAGTTTATTTTTTCATAGTTTTCTTTTTCCCCTACAGATTCTTCCCCGCAGCGGATTAACAACAGACATTTGAAGTTGTACTGTTTAAATATCTTTGAATTATTTTTGTTTAAAAATGTCAATGGGTACGATAGGAAAAGTACATTTTTTTCCTTGTAACTTCAAAACAATTGAACAGAACCTTTGGATTGAAACCAAAAATTGAATGTTTTCACTTTGAGAAGATTTTCTCTTCTGAAAAATAATGAATGCGTCTCTTTGCAAGTTTAACTATTTCGCGTTTCAGGTCTCTGGTTTTCAACATTTTATGGTATTAAAAAGAAGTAAAGTTTCGTGAATAAATAAGCATAATTTTTCTTTCTCACTTCTCTCTCAAATTGGAAGTTATGTAAACTTCAGATACACGTAAGGCTTCTATACAGATGAAATGCATAACGGTTTACAACATGTAAACAGAAGCGTTCCATTTCAGTAGTGACTACTTCTTTAAGTTTGTGTTAGTGAATGACAGACCTTGAGGGGCCAAAAGGACGGTAGAAGAGGAAGGACATCATTTTCTGCTTCTCTCCCATGGGCTCTGAAAAGAGGCCCATCACCGTGATGCCCCTTGAGGGGCACAGTGGAGTCCAGTAACTTACACTTCAGTGGATTACAAAAAGCCCGTGCAGGCTGTGGGGGACCCATCGGAGACTGACCAAGTTCCATAATTTCTGAATCTTTATGTGTTGGGACAGTTGACTTCTGAGGTCTACTTTCAGAAGGTCCTGGGGCTTCCACTCTCAGAACTCTAGGGCATCCCAAAGCCCCCAGGCTTGCACCTGCCCCTGAGCTGCGTAAGTCACTAACACGCCTCTGCCGAAGCCTTCAAAAACCTTCCATTGTGGGAAACATGCCCCCAGGGGAAGATGTGAAAATTACAAAGGCAGATTTGAGATACTAATGACTTTACGAAATCTTTCTTGAAAATTTTAAATGTATACTAGCTCATTTTTTTTTTCAAACTGTCTCCTTGTGATCAAGTCAATATTTGTAGATGTTATGTAAGAGCAAGGTACATCCCCTTTGCCTTTCCATTCAAAACTGGCTGTAACCATAAGGCAAACAGATTCCTTTTTTTTTTCGTGAAGGGAATTTGTAGAGATAAGATGAATGCTAACTACCGCTGAATGGTGACTCAGTTGATAGGTGAAGGTTATCAGAAGGAAAATATGGAAAGATAGATTAGTGGACCTGTTGATGGACTCACATTGTTTTCTTATTTTCTTTGTACTCTGATAAAACCAAATTTGTGACAAAGTGTCATAATGCAAAAAATATATAATATTAACGGTGCAAAAGAAGATGCATTTTACTTATCTTTTATAGACTCCTAAGTGATTCTACTGAATATGTGTAATATATAAAATGAAAAAAAAGACTTTTTCAGAATATATATATATATATATATATATATATATATATATACACATATATATAACTGAATCACTTTGCTGTGCACCTGAAACTAACACAATATTGTAAATCAGCTATACTTCAATAAAATATTTTAAAAAGAAAAATAACAGACTTTTTCAATATAAGAATTTGTTATTTTTATTGGTCATAATTGAATATTTTATGATTACATAGAAATAAAGGAGCAATGTGTTTAGAACTGTACTTCAGGACAATTAACCTGGCATCATCTGTGCTAAGAAGAGGGGCTGGGAATGGAAAAAGCAGATTCATCTTTTAGCAATAAACATAATGTTTTAAAGATCGTTGCTCAACATTATTATAAAAAGATAGCCATAGGGCAGACTAAAAAGACACCCAGAGATAAGTTAACACCAGAGTTCTAGTTAGAATTTGCTCTCTAACTAGTAACCTTGGGCAAGTCACTTTACCGTGCAGAAATTTAGTTTTCTGCTCTATAAAATAAGAATTGTCATCTGTATTATCTTTTCAAGTTCGAGAACAAAAATTTTGCGGGGACATCACTATTTCACCAAAAACAAAGTGCCTGGGAACTTAACAGACGAAATTGCCTTTTATGCTGGGCTCCCCTCTGCAACCAGGAGGAATCTGAAGCACCAGCTACTACGCAGCCGTCCTGCAAGGTGTGAGTCTACCTGTCCCATCAACTCTCCCTCTGCTGTCTCTCCCTGAACTCTGTGCTTCAGCCGTTCCATACTGGCGCCTGTTCCATGAAAACATCATGCCCTCTTCCTTCTCTGGGTCAATTTCTCTCCATACCATCGTCTCTGTATTCCCGCCATAGCTACCACCTCCATTATTGGATAATTTTTTATTCTTCAGTCTCCGTTTAATCCTGTGAAGGTGCCATAAAACACCTGTAGTCAGAGTACCTAGGTTCAAATTCCTAGTCTATCACTTTTAATAACAGGTGACTTTGGGCAAATACTAAGTCTCTACTTTTTCATCTGTAAAATGGGAATAAGGACCTATTAAGTTATGAGATTTTAAAGAGATTTACAAATCCTGGCTCTGTGCCTGTCACGTAGTACACACTCTTGAAGAGTTTACCAATAGTTTTAGCCCCAGAGCTGTCTGGGTTTACCTGTGTGAGAGCATTAGCTCCTTGCTGTGGAATTGCCTATTTAGTCTGTTGTCTCTCTACACATGCCCACTGCCATCTCCACATCCCAGTTAAACCCTACGATTCCTGAAAACAGAAACTGCTATGTCCTCAGCAGCTAAAAATTACCCTGTCTCATGGTGGAGGCCAAACAAATATTGAATGAAAACATGGTTATTCCACCTTACAACTTAATGGGGAAAGAGTCAGACTGCAATTCTAATCCAGAAACGTAGTCTAGAGTTAACCTGAATGAGTTAGGAGTTAATTTTTTTAACAACCTAGAACTTTTGGCATACCAACAACTCATTTGAAAAACATTCAAGTATTTATTTTAATATTTAATATTTTGGTCATCTTAGAAGACTAAGCAGGTGTGACTTCCCTCACCAGGGACCCCCAGCTCTCTGATTCGTTCTTTGGAGATTAAATTCCATGCAGCTCTATATTTACAAAACCATCTCGCAATATGTTCAGGTATTCTTTATTTTGGATCTCATCGGTGAAGGTAACATAAATTGGTAATCAGATTTTCATTTGGCCAAAGTAGCCAAGAAAACACCGTTATTTATTTTCTAAAATCTAACGAGTCATTCAGGAGCAAGAAGGCAACCTGTGGGAAATGCCATAATGAAACATGATTTTTTTTTTTCTATTACAAAAATGACAGAAGCTTATGCACGTTCATGTCTGGGCACCAAGGTTTCCAATCGAATAGATTCATAATCAATCTCATTTTGTGGAAAAAGAAATAAGAGAAAAAAGAAGTAATTGGTTTGGTCTTTAGGGATTTAAGCACAGGTTTCTTGTCTCTTTTTCTTCATGATATAAACTTTTGCCCAAACCTGCTGTCCTTCTGCATTGCCCAGCAGGTCAAGGCCATCTCATCCCCTTGGTCCTGTGAGAATTTGGAGCCATTCACCCCCCTTCACCTTCTCTCCACTTTTCATCTCTTCTGGGTCCTCCTGTTCATCTCCAGGATCTTGTTCTCGAAGAATCTCCTCTCTTCAGCTCAAGTGCCTCTACCCAAAGTAGCAGCATGGGGGCCACTTGTGCATCGGTGTTAATGAAGTCATGACAAACCTGTAGTAAGTTCACTGCCCCTAAGATGTCAACCCTGAAGAACAAAACTTGGTTGGATGTATAGACTCAGCGGGAGGTGTGTGGCCCTGACTTGATAAGTTCGACATTCTAGATGTGTGTGCAAAACGCAAAAAACAATGTGAGGATAACACAACCTTAAAATAGAGGACTTAATACGGTATCAGAGAAGGGAGAAAGTATGTATGTATATAATTTGCTTTTAAAAATTATGATTATTAGAGTGTGCTATTCCAATGAGTCATTGATGAGAAAATAATGATAAATCTATAAAATCTATGAAGCCAATTTTATAATTTAAAACAATGTTTATATGTTCTAGCCATAGAGTGATTTTGAAAACAGAGGCGATCACCACCTACCCTGATTCTCTAAATAAGCATTCCCTTGCTTCAGTGATAGTGGTTTCGTCAGATTATCTTGTAGTTCTTTCTATGATTTAGTCAGCGATATTGAACAGGCTCTAAAGCAAGAAAAGAAGGGATACTGGATAAAGTAAATAAACTTAACAAGGCAGAAGATACATGTACCCAGAGAGTTCAACAATTTAGAGGATTCGTCTGACTTTTTTAAAGTCCAAAAGTCATCTGTGTTGATTATAACAGGAAACTAGTCTTCCAAGTTAGACAGTGTATGTATGTGTGTGTGGTCTAAACCTTCTTTTTTAAAAAAGTGCATTGACAAATGTAAAAAGCCCTTTGAGGAAATCGCAACTTCTGTATTGTCTCTCTTCATTAGGTCTCTGAAAATATTTTAGTCAATTCATACATAGAAATGCACAGTCCTTGAAAAATAGTGTGTGTGTAAAACACCCGCTGAAACCTAGCTACAACACTGTTTTGTACACAGCAAAATTGTGTACATGTTCACCGTTGATGAAACATGCTAGCCATTTTTATTTTGGATCTCATTGACAAAGATAGAATAAATTAATAACCCTTTTTTCATTTGGCCAAAGAGTACAGGAAAACACCCTGTTGTCCATTGTCTAAATACTAACAAAGTCACAAAATAGTTAAAAGATCTCAATATGACAATACTATCATTCCTCCATTCAACGTTTTAGTGATGCCAAGTGTATTGTGACAGCTTGCAGATGACACACAAAAAATCTACGTTATCGTGGAGTCTGAGATCCTAAACTTATAATAGTTTTCACTGAATGTAGCGAACTAAATATTTTTGGGCGGGGGGCGGGGGAGCGGGCCTGGGGTAGAGTGGGGAATGGGAGTGATTTTAAGAGAGAGGAAGGGGAGAAAAAGAATGCAAACTGGCAACAAGCTTATTAAAATAATAATGATGTCAGTCTTCCTCCTGTGGAAATATACACTTCATCCTGCTCCAGTACTGGGGAGTGCAGATCTCCTGATAAGACCAGGGGACTTAGTTGAGGTTGGATGAATGCTTACCATGTGTGACCAAGTGGGAGGAAACTGTGGTGAGACAGGGAAGGAGAGAAATAACTCACTTCGTGTCTGGCATGATGGTGTTGAATCCCTTTAGCGATGATTTCTGTGTTATGTGTGAGTTATGGGAGTTTGAGCTTGCTTTATGCCTTTTGCAAAGAAACGCCTTTTGGCTCAGATTAAGTTGTGATCTTTTCACTTTGGCACCTCTTCCCCTGGGGTCAGCATTTCCAGTTCATTCCCCAGCCACGGCTGCAGCCAGCCTTTGAGATCTCAGAACGCTAGAATGCAAACCCAGGTTGTATTTAGGCATTTTAGGGAACTTGCCAGATCCCATAAGGTAATGACAGCTAAGTCATAAGGCAGCACTTGACTCTCTCCCCATGACCCAGTTTATAACACTGTCAATGGCGGCTCTTACAAGTTAATTGGGTTCATTACAGCAGAAAAGGAATCAGGAAGATCGAATGGGACAAAATGCTTCCATCAAGATGTTTTAGGGCATTTAAATTGGAGGGAGGGGCTCTTGGCTTTTCCCCAGACACCAAAGGGAAAGGAGACACACAGTTGAGGTAGGAATTCTCGTACGCTATGCAGATTATTATGATTAAAACCTCCTAAGTAAACTGGGCTCCTGGGGAGGCTTTGCATTTTGTCTTTGTGAAATCCCAAATGCTTTTGAAATTGGAAAACTCAAACTACTGGCCTACGAAACCCTAGAGAACCAGCAGACCAGAAAAGGAAACCTGGCATAATAAGAATAAACAAGGAATCTGCTTAAGATGGATGTGTATCGTCAAAAGAAAGGTACATGCAGACAAATTTTAGTCTCTCCAGAGCCTTTCCAGTTCTTCTGCTTTTCTATTTTTTTTTCCTCTGACAGCTCCCTAGAGTTTTCTGATGTCTTTCTTGAACTGAGTTCCCATCATTGTGGTTCTTAATGTCCCCCAGTTTGTCTAGGCATCGTCTTTGTCTTCCCAAGGGGTTTTCATGACCTGTGATAAGGATACTTAGACTTATTTAAAAACCTATAAAAGTCCTAACTACATGCCTTTAAAAATTCTTTTTGTTTTGCTCTCTTTTATTAGTTCATTCTTTATTTATTTGTTTTTCTTTATTTTTAAGGGAGGCAAAGTATTGCATATAACCTATTACTGCCCCTGACCCAGCTTCTGAAAGCAGGGACTCAAGCAGGGGCTTGGAAGACAGGCAGGGCTGAAGTTTCATTAGGTCCCATTTGTTTATTTTTGTTTTTATTTCCATTACTCTAGGAGGTGGATCAAAAAAGATCTTGCTGTGATTTATGTCAAAGAGTGTTCTTCCTATGTTTTCCTCTAAGAGTTTTATAGTGTCCAGTCTTACATTTAGGTCTCGAATCCATTTTGAGTTTATTTTTGTGTATGGTGTTAGGGAGTATTCTAATTTCATTCTTTTACATGTAGCTGTCCAGTTTTCCCAGCACCACTTATTGAAGAGACTGTCTTTTCTCCATTGTATATCTTTGCCTCCTTTGTCATAGATTAGTTGACCATAGGTGCGTGGGTTTATCTCTGGGCTTTCTATCTTGTTCCATTGACCTATGTTTCTGTTTTTGTGCCAGTACCGTATTGTCTTGATTACTGTAGCTTTGTAGTATAGTCTGAAGTCTGGGAGTCTGATTCCTCCAGCTCCGTTTTTTTCCCTCAAGACTGCTTTGGCTATTCGGGGTCTTTTGTGTCTCCATACAAATTTTAAGATGATTTGTTCTAGTTCCGTAAAAAATGCCATTGGTAATTTGATAGGGATTGCATTGAATCTGTAGATTGCTTTGGGTAGTATAGTCATTTTCACAATATTGATTCTTCCAATCCAAGAACATGGTATATCTCTCCATCTGTTTGTATGATCTTTAGTTTCTTTCATCAGTGTCTTATAGTTTTCTGCATACAGGTCTTTTGTCTCCTTAGGTCAGTTTATTCCTAGGTATTTTATTCTTTTTGTTGCAATGGTAAATGGGAGTGTTTCCTTAATTTCTCTTTCAGATTTGTCATCGTTAGTGTATAGGAATGCAAGAGATTTCTGTACATTAATTTTGTGTCCTGCAACTTTACCAAATTCATTGATGAGCTGTAGTAGTCTTCTGGTGGCATCTTTAGGATTTTCTCTGTATAGTATCATGTCATCTGCAAACAGTGACAGTTTTACTGCTTCTTTTCCAATTTGTATTCCTTTTATTTCTTTTTCTTCTCTGAGAAAAGAAGTCTGTGGCTAGGACTTCCAAAACTATGTTGAATAATAGTGGCAAGAGCGGACATCCTTGTCTTGTTCCGGGGCTTATAGGAAAGGCTTTCAGTTTTTCACCATTGAGAATGATGTTTGCTGTGGGTTTGTTGTATACGGCCTTTATTATGTTGAGATAGGTTCCCTCTGTGCCCACGTTCTGGAGAGTTTTTATCATAAATAGGTGTTGAATTTTGTCAAAAGCTTTTTCTGCATCTATTGAGGTAATCATATGGTTTTTATTCTTCAATTTGTTAATATGGTGTATCACATTGATTGATTTGTGTGTATTGAAGAATCCTTGCATCCCTGGGATAAATCCCACTTGATCGTGGTGTATGATCCTTTTAATGTGTTGTTGGATTCTGTTTGCTAGTATTTTGTTGAGGATTTTTGCATCTATATTCATCAGTGATATTGGTCTGTAATTTCCATTTTTTGTAGTATCTTTGGTTTTGGTATCAGGGTGATGGCGGCCTCATAGAATGAGTTTGGGAGTGTTCCTTCCTCTGTAATTTTTTGGAAGAGCTTGAGAAGGATGGGTGTTAGCTCTTCTCTAAATGTTTGATAGAATTCAACTGTGAAGCCATCTGGTCCTGGACTTCTGTTTGTTGGAAGATTTTTAATCACAGTTTGAACTTCATTACTTGTGATTGGTCTGTTCATATTTTCTATTTCTTCCTGGTTCAGTCTTGGAAGGTTATACCTTTCTAAGAATTTGTCCATTTCTTCCAAGTTGTCCATTTTATTGGCATAGAGTTGCTTGTAGTAGTCTCTTAGGATGCTTTGTATTTCTGTGGTGTCTATTGTAACTTCTCCTTTTTTATTTCTAATTTTATTGATTTGAGTCCTCTCCCTCTTTTTCTTGATGAGTCTGGCTAATGGTGTACCAGTTTTGTTTATCTTCTCAAAGAACCAGCTTTTAGTTTTATTGATCTTTGCTATTGTTTTCTTTGTTTCTATTTCATTTATTTCTGCTCTGATCTTTATGATTTCTTTCCTTCTGCTAACTTTGGGTTTTGTTTGTTCTTCTTTCTCTAGTTCCTTTAGGTGTAAGGTTAGCTTGTTTATTTGAGATTTTTCTTGTTTCTTGAGGTAGGCTCGTATAGCTATAAACTTCCCTCTTAGAACTGCTTTTGCTGCATTCCATGGGTTTTGGATCGTCATGTTTTCATTGTAATTTGTCTCTAGGTATTTTTTGATTTCCTCTTTGATTTCTTCAGTGATCTCTTGGTTATTTAGTAATGTACTGTTTAGCCTCCATGTGTTTGTGGATTTTACGTTTTTTCCCTGTAATTAATTTCTAATCTCATAGCATTGTGGTCAGAAAAGATGCTTGATATGATTTGAATTTTCTTAAATTTACTGAGGCTTGATTTGTGACCCAAGATGTGATCCATCCTGGAGAATGTTCCATGTGCACTTGAGAAGAAAGTGTAATCTGCTGTTTTTGGATGGAATGTCCTTTAAATATCAATTAAATCTATCTGGTCTATTGTGTCATTTAAAGCTTGTGTTTCCTTATTAATTTTCTGTTTGGATGATCTGTCCATTGGTGTAAGTGAGGTGTTAAAGTCCCCCACTATTATTGTGTTACTGTCAATTTCCTCTTTTATAGCTGTTAGCAGTTGCCTTATGTATTGAGGTGCTCCCATGTTGGGTGCATATATACTTATAATTGTTATATCTTCTTCTTGGATTGATCCCTTGATCATTATGTAGTGTCCTTCCTCATCTCTTGTAACGTTCTTTATTTTAAAGTCTATTTTATCTGATATGAGTATTGCTACTCGAGCTTTCTTTTGATTTCCATTTGCATGCAATATCTTTTTCCATCCCCTCACTTTCAGTCTTTATGTGTCGCTAGGTCTGAAGTGGGTCTCTTGTAGACAGCATATATATATGGGTCTTGTATTTGTATCCATTCAGCGAGCCTGTGTCTTTTGGTTGGAGCATTTAATCCACTCACGTTTAAGGTAATTATTGATAATGTATGTTCCTATTACCAACTTCTTAATTGTTATGGGTTTGTTTTTGTAGGTCCTTTTCTTCTCTTGTGTTTCCCACTTAGAGAGGTTCCTTTAGCATTTGTTGTATAGCTGGTTTGGTGGTCCTGAATTCTCTTAGCTTTTGCCTGTCTGTAAAACTTTTGATTTCTCCGTGGAATCTGAATGAGATCCTTGCTGGGTAGAGTAATCTTGGTTTTAGGTTTTTCCCTTTCATCACTTTAAATATGTCCTGCCCCTCCCTTCTGGCTTGTAGAGTTTCTGCTGAGAAATCAGCTGTTAACCTTATGGGAGTTCCCTTGTATGTTATTTGTCATTTTTCCCTTTTTGCTTTCAGTAATTTTTCTTTGTCTTTAATTTTTGTCAGTTTGATTACTATGTGTCTCGGCGTGTTTCTCCTTGCGTTTATCCTGTATGGGACTCTCTGCGCTTCCTGGACTTCGGTGGCTATTTCCTTTCCCACGTTAGGGAAGTTTTCGACTATAATCTCTTCAAATATTTTCTCAGGTCCTTTCTCTCTCTCTTCTCCTTCTGGGACCCCTATAATGAGAATGTTGTTGCGTTTAATGTTGTCCCAGAGGTCTCTTGGGCTGTCTTCATTTCTTTTCATTCTTTTTTCTTTATTCTGTTCCATGACAGTGAATTCCAGCATTCTGTCTTGGAGGTCACTTATCCGTTCTTCTGCCTCAGTTATTCTGCTATTGATTCCTTCTAGTGTACTTTTCATTTCAGTTATTGTATTGTTCATCTCTGTTTGTTTGTTCTTTAATTCTTCTAGGTATTAGTTCTTTAATTCTTCTAGGTCTTTGTTAAACATTTCTTGCATCTTCTCGATCTTTGCCTCCATTGTTTTTCCGAGGTCCTGGATCATCTTCACTATCATTATTCTGAATTCTTTTTCTGGAAGGTTGCTTATCTCCACTTCATTTAGTTGTTTTTCTGGGGTTTTATCTTGTTCCTTCATCTGGTACATAGCCCTCTGCCTTTTCATCTTGTCTGTCTTTCTGTGAATGTGGTTTTTGTTCCACAGGCTGCAGGATTGTAGTTCTTCTTGCTTCTCTATGGTTACTTCTTGACATGTATAGTTTGCCAGTTTTCTAAGACTCATCTTTCTTCACTGATTACTAACATGATGGAGAGGTGCACAAACTGTATTGTGACCAAACTTCCATGACATTGGGATTATGTACTCCATGAAATTCAATTCCACCTACTCTGAGTTCTAGACTGTGATTCATGTGAGATATGAAAACAAATCCTTGTCTTTAATGAAGGAGTAGTCATTTTAATTTGGTAAGCTTTAACTTATATAGATGTGTGTGTATGCATATGTATGTATGTATACACACGTATATGTATATACACATATATGTGGGTATACTTAAACTTTTTGTTTGGTATGAGCTTTCTTTTTGGAGCCAGATATAAAATACAATTGGAACCCAGGTTTGTAATTCTAGAGGTATCCTTCCAGAGCCACAGACACTTTTTTTTTTTTTTTTTTTACAGAAATATGATGTAGATACAAGGAGAATGATGGAGACTTGGAGATGTATGACTCATTATCTGCTTCCTAGAGGGAGAGCCTGTTCCTAACAGTGAATCAGAGGCATGAGACAGGCATGGAGCATCTGAGGATGATGAGGAGCCATGGCTGGTGGAGCTCACGTAACTTCAGGGTCCCCGTGTTGGACGTACATTTAGAAACAATCTCCTCTCTCCAGGATAAGAAATTGCTCCCTTAATTGAGGAGCCAGAATGCTTCCCAAGAGAAACCACTGTTACCAAGGATGCCCCAGTATTCTCTGGTAATTCAATTTTTCTTCACCTCTCCCTTCTTCCCCCCCACCCCCACGGCAAACACACACACACACACACACACACACACACACACACTCACACATCCCTCTGTAGAAGCATCTGGCACAATTCCTCTTCCATTCCTTCGATTCACAAAAGGAACTAAAAGATTACTTATTCCTGTATTAGATGGAGTCTTGTATGGAACATGATGACATCCAATTGTACATTCAATTATTCACTCATTCATTAAGCAAGGAGCATGAACTGGGCACCTTCTATGTTAGAAACTGCTTAGTTGTCCCACCGTATCCGGTCTCCCCTTCCTCATATCAGTAATAGAACTCTTTGGATTTTCCACAGGACATAAGTCTCCATCTGGATCCTTGAGGGTGGCTAATGTGAGCAACACTTAGGTCACTTCCTTAGAAGAGATGCTTCTTGCCCTCCCCCTTCTCTCTCCCTATCCAGGGTAGAGGGACCAGATATAATTCCAGGGATCTAGTGACAACATTTTGGATAGTGATCCTCAGGCCAGCAGGGCCACAGGGTGGGAGGAGCCTGGGCCCCTGTGTGACCTTGTGGAGTGCAGAGCCCTCCCTGCCCTGCACTGCCAACTCACTGGAACTTGCTCCATGAGATGGAACAAAACTTCCATCTTGTTTGGCCAGCTGTACTTTTGGGAATCTCTTAGTCTGTATCCCAATGAGTAGACCAACTCTGATGGATATGAAAGTATGGAAATTCATGTAAATTATTTAAAACGTTTTCCTAGGTATGAAATAATTCTGCCTTGCACCTTGACAGCATCAGGCTTTGTTCATGCCCTTTTCTCTTCCTGTGATATCCCTTATCCATGACTAGAAATTCTATTTTTCCATTGAGAGTTTGCTCATATACCACCTACTAGTAGCTCTTGCCAATATTACCTCTTCTCCTGAGCTGACCCTATACCTTCTCGACTGTTCCAGGTAAGAATAATCTCACTTTTTTGCTTCTCTCACAACATATTTTTTTTGTCTATTAAAGTAACTACATGCATGCTTATATATTTCACTAGAGACTTCTGAACAAAGACTGTCTGTTACTAATTTTTCTATCTCCCTGACATCTAGAGCAATGTCTTCAATAATCCAATAAATGTTTGCGGGATATTCATTGAATATAAGCCTTACTCTTTGTGTCTTTACCAGGCTACAATAGTAAATGTTTTCCACAATGAATCTGCAGAAAATGTTCATAGTTACTGCCCTCTTATTCATCAAATGGAAAAGTAAATGTTGTTTCAAAAAATTGCAAGAGAAGGATATCTTCTATCTTGCTTCCAATTAGAAAGTAGTAGCCTGCCTTGAAAACATATGCCAGAAAAGCTGGCCATTGCTGGGATAAGATAATTATGATGGTAATAACCCGTTTAAAAGAAATGTCAGCTGCTTCTGTTTTATTCTTCATGAAATAGAGCTGTGGCCTGTTTCAGGATGATGTTTTCAGGACCTGGTATATATTTTTATTTCCCTACATGAGTCTTTCATCCTTTTACTGACATTTATTCTTTTCATGCAATTATCCTGAAAGGAAACTCTGGCCAGGCAAATGGGTTGTTGTCTGCCTCTGAAGAGACGCTCCTGTCTAGTTGCTGAGCTTTCAAGTTCTGTGATCAGGAGCCCTCAGGCCCACTTTTAAGGGGTTTCAGGCTGGTTGAACTTCCCTGTCTCCCAAAATGTCCAAAATGAGATTACGCCATGGGCAAGATCAATTTACTGGAAGGTACTTAAGCGATAAATCTGGAGCTTTTTGTCCAGTCACTGTTTCTTTCAAGCTTTGTGACAGAAAATTAAGCCACAAGAGCTTTGACAAATTGGATATTACCCCATCTAATTGTGTGTGTTTAAGCTTATCACACTGAATCGCGGTATTGTAACTGACTATGAGGCCAGAAAGGCCTTTGCTTAATCAGTGCAGTGCCATTTAATAGCGATAAATCACCCACCTCAAATGTCATAATAAGGTCACAGAAACTTGAAGGCTAAAAAGAGAGAACATTAAAGTCAGCTGATAAGTAGAGGAAAAGAGCAAGTGGTGCCAGGGGAAGTTCTGAGAGCTTTGCTTTTTTAGAAGCTGGTAGAGCAACTCAGGGGAACTCAGGCTTAGCTTTCAGCTGAGATCAGAAAAGCTGTCAGTCACTTGGTTGAGGAGGAAGTCATTCTGTGAGTTCCTTAGCGCGCTTCTGTCTGTGGGAAGGTAACTCCTGCCCACAGAGTACTTGAGGTTGGTGGTTCATCCTGAAGATGTTTGTACCCCCGTGGATAACACTTCATGGTTTTTATTTCACTTATTCTTTGCATTTTTTCCTTTGATGTTTCTTTTAAAAAGAAAGAGCTCAGATCTGATCTGGTACCAGAGACAAGAGGAAATAATGCCCAGTTACAAAATATTTTTGGAAAGGAACGATTTGATTCAATTCACTTGTTTGCAAGGGAGTTTTTGTTTCCTGGAAAACTTGCCAATTTGAATGTTACAGGACAAAAAGAAAATGACTAAATACATTGTTTCGTTTTTATTTTTAACACCCAAGGGGGTACTGTGCAGTCTGATAAGTCCTTGTAAGCACCTCAAGATAAAACTTGTGAAAAGCGGGACTCCAGCGTGGAGGCCCCTTGAAGGCCAGCACTCCGTCCCCTGTGGCGCATACTGAACACTTGAGCATGCCCGGCCCTAATCAATACTGCTTGACTGGCTGACTGACTCTGAAAACAGAGCTGTAGTAAATGGTAAATAGAAAAAAAAAGGGCACACGTAATGTCTCTTTTGACTGTGGAGTACTAGGCAATTGCCATTCAGCTTGTAGACTTCCTGCAGAACTTTTGAATATTTTGTAATGTGATAAAAAAACTGAGTATAATGACCACTGTTCAGACTTGGAATAAAACAGCACAGAGACTGAGAATAAGGACCACGTCTTATAGGAAGAATGATTTAGATTTCATACCCCCTGAGCCTGTCAGCCGGGAAGATATCCATGTTTGGAGCAAGGTTACTGAGATTGCCTTCTAGTTCTGTAGAGCCCTGTGTGGTCCATTGGCCATACATGGCTGTGGAAACTCAAATGTGACCAGTCTAAATTGAGATGTGCTACAAGTGTAAAATACATACCAGATTTCAAAGACTTAGTGTAAAAAAGAACTTAAACTGTCTCATGAATAATTGTATATATTGATTACATGTTGAAATGACAATATCTTGTGCTGAGTTAAACGAAATATATTATTAAAATCAGTTTCAAAACAGAAACAGACTCACAGACTTAGAGAACGAACTTATGGTTACCAGGGAGGGATGGGTGGCAGGGAGGGATAGAGAGCTGGGATTGACATGTACACACTGCTATATTTAAAATAGGTAGCCAGCAAGGACCTACTGTATAGCACAGGGAACTCTGCTCAATATTCTGTAACAACCTAAGTGGGAAAAGAATTTGAAAAAGAATAGATACATGTATATGTAAAAAAATAAAATAAAATCAGTTTCACCTATTTCTTTTCACTCCTTTTAATGAGACTACTAGGAAATTTAAAATTACACATATGGCTTGTGTCATATTCCTATAGGACAATGAAGAGTCACCTGCGTTGGTATCATCATTGACCTGGGCCAGGTGTAATCCTGTAAAACGCAGAGGTGAAACACTTCCTGACCCATCCTAATCCCCTAAACAAGGCTGTGTCCCAGAGCTTTTAGCTCCAAATCAAAGAGCTGGAGTTGTTAATATACCAAATGGAAAATAAATCTAATAGCATCAATAGTATACTTGACAACCAAAGGATGACTTCTGGGAAGACAGGAATTGGCATTATTCAGCTTGAAGGAGAGAATGACAAAGTGCAATTTAATAAGCATCTTTGGGGACATAACAAGACAGGCCAAGATTGAAACATGAATGTTGGAGGTTAACTTGAATGATTTCTTAAGAGTCAGGGTTGTTTAACACTTGAGACAGGTTGTGACTCTCCTTTTTCTGGAGGGCAATGATAATAAGGTAGGGCCTCCTCTGAAGTGCCAGAGAAGTATAAGATTGTAGAAAACAATTTAAGATAGCAACCCCAATATCAGTATTTTTTCAGATACTTGGAGTGCTTCTGAAAGTTGGTGACAAGACAGGACAAGATTACTGGCCCTTTCCTCGGGTTGGAGCCATCTTTAATTTCTCTCCTTAGATGTTCATGAAATTCACTATAAAATGCATTATTCTGTGTCATCTCATCATTCTCTTAAAGAACTTGCATTTAAAATTCATCAAAATATTATATCTGGGACTGGACCGAAAACTCCTCAAGATGTGAAACGACGTATTATATTTCCTTTTATTATTGTATGCCCTTGTATGCATATGCTATATTATGTTTATTATATGAATAAGTGTGTGTGTGTGTGTGTGTGTGTGTGTGTATATATATATATATATATATATATATATATATATATATATGCTGTAGGACATGGTAGCTATTCAAAACTATTTGATGAATGGATAGATATATGTTAAATAATAATAAAGAAACCTAAATGTCTGCAATTCCACTGCTTAGGTGGAGAAGGCAGCTAAAGCATGGTAGAAATCCCCAGGTCCCCAATTCTGATCCAGTACGTTTATATAGCAAAATCTTGATAAGTCAGTGCTGCACATAAGTATAATAGAGTTTGGATTTTTTGCCAGTGAGATATAATGTTAGACCAGCCTACTATTTTAGTAAGTTATCAATAATTTCTCTAAAAATATTGATAGTTTAAAATCGTTTGCAAGGTAAGTTTTTGTTAGTATGGCTTTCCATTACTATGTAAAGGAATGGTCACTACCTATATCAGTATGAGAAAACCAAATGAAACAACAAAGCTCTAAAAAAAAAAAAAAAGGCATTCTGCTGAAATAGAAGTCCCTGATCAAGTTAAAAGCATGGTTTATAACCTATGCTGCATTACCTGAAATCTACATCCAATATAACTTCTCGACTGTAAGACTTTGGGTTTTTTATTTTAGACAAATGTTTCTGGCCTCCATTTTTATAGTGTTTTTAGTAAACTTAAATGCTGATATCTTTGGCTGATCATAGATTTATTTTCCCTATATTTATATCCAGACATAATTTTTAAATGGAAACATCTGAGTTTTCAGCGGCTATGAGTCAATCTTGAGCAAGGAAGTAGTGTTCATGCAACACATGGTATCATATCTGGGTGTGGCCAAAATAATGCACATCCATATGCCACATCAGGAAATTAACAGTAGAGTTTGTCACTTCTCAGAATGTGTTTGGGCTTAATCTTACTCCGTTAAGGAGGAAAAGTAATTTTAATTTGGTCTTCCCTTAAAGAATCTATTGTCTCTTCTTCTTCCTAAACTATTAACTTCACATCCAAACATTTTGAACAATGCTGACAGGAGTTAATTTCCAGACTTTTACACCACCTTTGGCTGGACACGTCCCTTTGCCTTCGGTGCCAACACACAACTATTTGGCCTTTTGTAAAGGTCGCATATTTTCCTTGGAAGTGGAGTTGCCCCAGCTATGTCAGAAAACATGTGTGTCCATTCTTCCAAATGAGAGACTTACATCCTTACTGCCCAGGATCCCAGAGTGAGCCAGTCAAGCTGTTGTTACTTTGTTGCCGAGGTTGGGGGGAGGGGACACTAGTGCCTGTTTGGAAGATGACTTAAAGCTTTCCAGGTATCAATAAATTTCTTTACCAGACTACCAACATTGGATTGGGTTGTGAGGTTTACATCTCACAACTTTGTTGCACCCGTAAGCAAATCATATGAAAAGATGAAAAAATAACATAAATTTTATCATCTTTCCAACAGGTTCATGGAATCGTTCCTTTAAATATTAGGAAAAAGTACTTTGGCTGGTATATATAGTATATACAGTGAAAACTAAAGTGACTACCACATGCTTTCTTGGAGAATGCCAATGATATTTCTAAATGCCCTAAAATAAATTCTTCCCTCCCTGCACTGGCTACTCCCCACCCCCACTTCCGATGAGTGAGTCGCCAGTTGCTTGGACCAGGCAATTTAGTTCTTAGTACTTTTATCAGCAGGAGAGGTCCCAGCCTAAAGCAGGGAACTTGGTTTTTTTCTTTTTATTTGTTTTCTTTTCAAGATATCGATGATACGGCCCTATCAAATGTACAGTTTAGTGAGATGGATGGCACGTCACTAACTGGCAATTCGGGGCAGTCTGACCCTGCTTGTTTACATGAACACGTTTTAGTTCGCTTCCAGCTGCGCTGCCCACTGCCCAGCACTGAGGGGAAAAGCCATCAGTGGGCCGACAGGTCCGTGATAAACTCACCCCCCATTTGGCAAGCAAGGAAGCAGGACGATAAGGGCTCTGATTTATGTTTTATCTGTCACTAAGTTCTCAGGCAAGTCGGGCAGCCAGCCTGAAATGACTTGGCTCTGTTATCGCCTCAGATGCCACAGGTTTCTCAAGAGAGGCAAAGTCTTTGGCGACTTTTAAAAAGAACTTTCTTTCACCTCTTGAGGAAGCTTAGCGGTGTTGCATTAAAACACCCGCATCTGCCTCACTAAACTTTGAGGCTATAAACTAGCCTGGGAGGGCTCCTTCCCAGGAATGACTTTTAAAAAAAATTTTTGTTGGGGTACAGTTGATTTACGATGTTGTGTTAGTTTCAGGTGTACAGCAGAGTGAATCAGTTATACATATACATCTATCCACTCTTTTTTAGATTCTTTCCCCTGTAGACCATTACAGAGTATTGAGTAGAGTTCCCTGTGCTATACAGTAGGTCCTTAGTAGTTATCTATTTTATATACAGTAGTGTGTATATGTCAATCCCCAAATCTCCCAATCTACCCCTCTCCCTCTTAAGCCCTGGTAACCATGTTTGCTTTCTATATCTGTGACTCTACTTCTGTTTTGTAAATAATAATATCCTTTTTTTAGATTCCACATATAAGTGATATCATATGATATTTGTCTTTCCCTGTCTGACTTACGTCACTCTGCCTATATCACCTACATATAATTGAGGTACTCTTTTGGAAGCACAAAACCAGTCTTGATAGTACAATTATGGGAATGCTTGACATTTAAAAAAATGTAGGTACCTAAAAAAAAAATGTGTTAACGTGAAGATTGCATACACCCCTCTATTCAAATTCACCTAAAAAGAAAAAATTCTACAAATAGCATGAATTCAGACTCTGAATAAAATCTAGCTTGGCTTCAGAGAATGAAAATTAACTCAAAGAGGATCATCTGTCTTCGGGGAGAAGAGTGTCAGTGGATACAATTAGAAAGCAAAAATCTCCTGTTCCTTTGTGATGGATGCCGCAGGATGGCCATGGGGGTCAATGGGAGATCACCCTACATAAAAGCACCGAGAGTCCTTATCTAGTGACTAACACAGTCAGTAAATGAAAGCCCTCCTTACCATTCCCCAACCTGTTTCAAGTTGTTTTCTCCCAAGTTTAAATTGGCTTGTCGTTTTACAAGGATGGATGGGTATTATTTTTAAGCTTTTATTTTACAATGGAGGAATGTGAGGGTTTCACAGTGAAGTTTTCCCATGGAGAAGGGAATAGCAATGAATCATAAACAGTGTGAACCCTCCCAAGCTTCTTTCATATATATATATATATATATATATATATATATATATATATATATATGTATATATATATGTATATGGTTATGTTGTAATATCTTCTCCCCCAGTTGTGTTTTCTTTCCAAACATCATAAGAAAAGTGGGGGGAAAGGCCCTTGGAAGCTATCTTCTGAAAACAATTGTAGTCTATCTCCTGTATTCCCAACTGTATAATCTTTTTGGTATCTGACGTGGACTCAGAGAAACCCACGATGTATTTTCCCTGAGGAATATCCTTTAGTGATGACCCTCCTCCTACTTTCTTTCTGGCTAAAATCCAAACTTCTTAGCATGAAAACTACTGTTTACCCTTCTGGCCTCATCCACCGTCACTTTCTACAGACACTTTGTATACAGGTCACACTAAAGTACCTGAAGTTCCCTGAATATTTCATGCTTTTACCGCTTCTTAATTTTACCCCTCTCTAGGAGAGCAAGGATTTTAAAAAATAACGGTTTGATCACTACTGTTTCCCCCAATGCCTAAAGCTATTCCTAGAACTCACTCAGTAAGTGTCAAATAACTATTTGTTAACTTAATAACGTGTACATGCTACTGCTCCCTTAGTCTGGAAAAATCCTTCTCTTTTCCTCTCCGGACTGAATTTTACTTGTATTTCAAATTTTGGGTGACCTAGGGGAAGTCTTCTCTCCCCATCTCCAGATCCAGGAAAGATGTCACTTCCACAGCCTCTTAGAGCACCCACTGCGTCCCTTCAGCATTTTCTACACTGCATTTTTTTTCAAAACAAAAAACTTTTAATTGAAACGTAGTTGATTTACAATGTTACGTTAGTTTCAGGTGTACAGCAAAACGATCTAGTTATATATATATAACTAATATATATATATTCTTTTTCAGATTCTTTTCCATTATATGTTATTATAAGGTATTGAATATACCTCCCTGTGTCATACAGTAGGTCCTTATTGTTTATCTGTTTCATATACCGTAGTGTGTATCTGTTAATGTACACCACATTTTAATTGTTTGCATCCACTAACAGACAGACAGCCCCCGACGGAGGCTGGGGGTGGGGGCATTCTCCAGTTCTCTATGCCCTGTGTCTATGTGACGATATGATGAGTCTGATTAATGCCCCTGTTTTCTCATGCCCAGAGACCTCAATGATCTGATCGCCTATACTTCTCCCCAGTCTCCCTAACCCTAATCTAGTTCTTGCACCTCCCGGCTGCTCCTGCACACACAATGCAGACCTTAACCCCTTCACGCTCTGTCCCTTCTGCCTGGTTGCCCTGCCTTCAGATTTGCTCTGCCTGGAACTCCCTCACTGTTTTTGCTCAGATGGTCACCTGCTCAGCGAAGTCTGCACCCTACCCACCCTACCTAAAATGCTCCCCCTGCCTTCCCCTATTCCTGATGCCCTCTGCCCGTGTTACCTCCTAACTTACAAGAGAATATCGTGATTTGTAGGTTCATTGTTTATTGTGTGTCTCCTCACTTGAAAATAAGTTTCACAAAAGAAATGTCCTTTGCTTTATTCATTAAAATGATGCCTGGAACCAGTAGGCAATCAATAGATACTTGAGTAAATAAATGCTTATTGTATACATACACATGTATACATTTATATATATATCCATAAATATATATTTACTCTTATAAATAAATCAGTTACATAGTTGAATAGCATTGTCATCTACCATAACACATGTCATTTCTTTCCCTTAATAAAAGCTATAAAGAAGTTTTCACTGCTTCTTTCGAAAGGCCAATATACAACTCAATGGAAGTTTCAGTCCCATTCTTAATGTGACATTTAAAATTTCCTTTTAAATCGAATAATTTCCCTTTATAAAGAATACTTTCTTTGGCTCAAACTTCTCACGAAGTTGCAATGTTTCCTTATAAGCCACAGTTTCCAGCCCCCTTAGATATTGTGGTTAATTTAAAATCGGTCTTCTCCACTTTAGATGACTTCAGTAAAAACCATGTTGTAAGCTCTTAAATTCCTCAGTGTATTTACACGACATATTGGTGGACTGAGAGAAAGATGCCGGAGCTGGGCGTGGGCTTCTGAAGCTTCCTCTTGCTGTACAATTGACTATAGAGGAGTTTGTATTCCCTATAAAAATATTTTCACTTTATTTACCCACTTTTTATCACAAATAGTTTTTTAACCACTAATAAACACAACATGAAAATATTTGCTCTTGCTTTCTCATCACCGTGATGGCATCTTCCCACTGGCACTGGGCATGGAAAACAGATATCACTGCAAGTCCCAACTGCGTTTATTATTCTCCACACGGTCCTGTCATTAGAGAGCAGAGAGACCCAAACTTAACTGAAACGTGGCAATTTTATCTTTCTCTTGAGTTTAGATGTGGCTTTTGGAACATTAGATTTAGGAAGTAAGGTCATCTGTTTGCTTTTGTTACTTTTGGTTTTCCTTTTTCTTTATGCCTTGCTGTGCCTTTTCTATCCTTCCTTCCTTCCTTCCTTTCTCTCTTTCTTTCTTTCTCTTCCTTTCTCTCTCTCTCTCCGCCCCCCTCTATCCCCCTCTCCCTTCCTTCCTTCCATTCTTTCTTTCTTTTTTAGCAGTTTTTTTGTAGTTATTTAACTAGATCACTTTCACTTCATATTTACTTTGTATCTATCTACATTTGTATTAGTATAAGTAGAATAATCCTGTTACACAGTTCCTTTTTCCTTGCTCAAAGATATTACATCGCCATGGGATTGTCTTAGTATAACTGCAGTCTTCTGGATTCGTGTCCACTTGGTAACAAATGAGTCAGTTGGCATGGACGTATTCCACATTAATTATAAGATGTGTAATTATTATGTACAAATGGTATACATAGTTGATTAATATCCTTACATCACTGTTTACAATGTATAGGAAAAGTTTTGCACGTACTCTGTTAAAGAGAGATTTTCAAAAAGTATCTTAATTATTTTGAAAATATTTTCCGTGTCTTAAACATACTGTACTGAGAAACAGGATGTCTGTGCCTTACATACAATAGAGCAATAGCTGGTGTGGATGGGACGTGGCCAAATGCAGTCTCAATCAAATGTTACCATTACTTTCAACATAAACTGAATATCTTCTGAGCATATTAGGTAAAGGCTTGGTGTTGACTTTGAACAGCATTGACATGTTTTATGTATTAAATTTAATCTCCACAATCCAGAGAGGTTAAGTATCTTTTAAAAAAATAACTGCTTAAAGTAGCTTTACTCAGTCATCTTGTTGAGTGGAAGGGTTATAACATATTATCCTGTACTGATACACTCACATTTATGAATTTAGTAATGAAGTACATTTCACCCAGCTGATAATAATACATTCCCAGAGGCGAGAGTGGTACATTTTTAAAGGTGTGGAGGGTAGGTTACGGAAGATCTTACGGGTGGGAGTACATCCAGGATGGCCAAGCCCAGCAGATTGTTGTGATGGAAGACTGGTAAGCGAGGGCCTTGAGGACCAGGTAGAGAGAAGAGTAAGAGAACGCAAACGGCTGAAGCAAGGAATCTCTACTTCCTTGGGTATCCCCAAAACTTTACAGTGGGAAGTATTCTGTGGGTGTTTTTTTTTTTTTTTTTTTTTTGGTCATGCTGCACAGCTTGTGGGATCTTAGTTCCCGGACCAGGGATTGAATCCAGGCCCTCGGCAGTGAAAACACCGAGTCCTAACCACTGGACCACCAGGGAATTCCCGGTATTCTGTTTTTATAATAACACGTAAGGTGGGATAATGTGTTCAACTGTCCCCTAGCTTGATCTGCAATGTATCTAGACCTTGAGACCTTTTGCTCCACTCAGCTGCACTTGATTTCACCCAATCACACAAAGGAAGGATATCAGAGACCAGGCATTGGGCCACACACAGGAGGGCAAGGATTTAGGAGAAATAGGTTAGGGTTTTTTGCACTCCTGGAGGGTTTGTCTTGGAAGGGAGGGGGAGAGGTGCCAGGTAGGTGGGAGCTGATAGACTCAGAGCTTAGCAGGAGTAGGCAATCAGGCACTTCTTGTCACCAGCGCCCAGACGCGCCGTATGAGCCCTGAGACCATCCACGCACCTTTCAGATGCACAGTGGACGTCTCTTGTTCCTTGTAGGAGTGAGAGCTGTCCTCTCTATTACTCCTCTTTGAATTTTGCTCAGATGGTTTAGCTCAAACATTACAAGGGAAAAGTGACCCAACGTAGCACAGAGACTTTTTCTTCTCTTAAAAGACTCATACCCACTGACAGTCATGCCTAAGCTACAGGCTGTCAAAGGCACAAAGTGAACTGGAGAGTAAAAATTATGCTGTAACATTAAGAGGGTCAGATAGGCCAGCAGACACAGAGTGTGAAACGTACATTCATTACCACTTAATACTTGAATTGCTTTGTCTTCACAGCCAAGCAGGATTTTTGCTTTAGTCATTTGGATAAACTAAAGCTGGATCATTCTAGTAATTCCTGACTATAAATGATGAAAGTTGTAAAGAGAATCTGTAAGTTTACAGAAACTAATGTTAAACGTACTATCCTGTATTTTCTGCCACACCTATGTGTGGCAATGGTGTAGTTTGCCATTTATTTGGTTTGTCTCAGGTGGATACTAATAAACCCCAGAATACTGCTGTGAAACGTTTATTCATTTTTAGGATGTGAGGCATGAAGCCACCATCAAATAAAGATAATATCCTAATGCAGGGACTTCCCTGGTGGTCTGGTAGTTAAGACTCCAAGCTTCCAACACAGGGGGCGCGGGTTCGATCCCTGCTCGGGGAACTAAGATACCATATGCCACGTGGCACACCCTCCCCCCACCAAAAAAAAAAAAAAGAAAAAAAATCCTAATGCAAAGGTCAAAATGACTGATTATATCATATTGTTATATGTGCAGACAGCAGGTGTCACTGGTGTTGACAGTCTTTCAGGGAAGAGCATTTGACACTGGGAGCCGGTCCATCCTAGGGCCACCCCTGAGCATCAACCGCTGCTGTTTTAGTAGCAAATATAGCAAGCAACGCCTCCTGCACTCTTTGTGAATCTGAAGTGAGAGGTCGTGTTCTCACATCCTCCTGTCTGAGTTTTGCCTGAGGAGGTCACTGCCTCTGACTCTGGGTTTGGGAGAGAGATTTTCAAACATCTCGTACATTTAGATGCTGCCCCAGAATGCCCCACCAAGACCTTAACACTTTTCCCATCAACTTTATGTATTTATTTATTTTAACAGGAAAGGTCTTTTTTTTTTTTTAATTTTCATTTATTTTATTTCTGGCTGCGTTGGGTCCTTGTTGCTGCGCGTGGGCTTTCTCTAGTTGTGGCGAGCAGGGGCTACTCTTCGTTGCGGTGCGCGGAGCTTCTCATTGCGGTGGCTTCTCTTGTTGCGGAGCACGGGCTCTAGGCGCGCGGGCTTCAGTAGTTGTGGCGCGTGGGCCTCAGTAATTCTGGCTCCCACGCTCTAGAGCACAGGCTCAGCAGCTGTGGCACATGGGCTCAGTCGCTTTGCCGCATGGGGATCCTCCCGGACCAGGGCTCGAACCCGTGTCCCCTGTATTGGCAGGTGGATTCTTAACCACTGCACCACCAGGGAAGCTCTCCATCAACTTTGTTTTGAAAAGAAATGGTTTAGAAATAGCCATGTGTTCAGCCGTCGCCAAGGATATTAGTGAGAAAACACCTAAAATATGTACAGCTTATGTCATACCATTGCCTAATAAATTAGTACAAAAAAAAGCACAAAACCTCAAAAATACTTAATGATCATGGGATATGTTATCACACTGTAGCAGTGTATAGTCTGGAAATCTTGCCAGAAAATTTTAGGGACAAAATTCAACAGTTCATTTCACATGCCATACAAATATTACGGGTGTCCGGATGTGGCAAACCTATTTGGATGCCCAGACTGGGGACACTCGGGGTCATCACCGAGACATTCTCTACCCATTTTTAAAACAATTTTCAAGTACAGAAAGGTACAAACAATCCTACAATGTGCTCTATGTGCCCCTCCCTGAATTTTAATAGCGACCAACATTTTGCAAGACTTTTTTTTTTTCCTTTAGAAACCTTTCCCCCCCAAAATCTCAGACATCATGCCATTTCACTTGTAAATATTGTCCACATGCAACTTTAACTTCTAAGGACTTTTTAAAATTAACCACCTTTCCCCCAACACCAACAAAATTAACAATCACTATTGCCTATATTCATATTTCCAGTCGGTATCCAAATTATCCTGATTGTTTCGAGAATGTTTTTCTTTTTTGTTTTGGAATAGAGAATGTTCTTCTATGGCTGGTTAGTTCCTATAAGGATCCAAATAAGATCAATAAAGACAAATACTGCATGGTATCACTTATATCTGGAATCTTAAAAAAAAAAAGTAAAACTCATAGAAAAAGAGTAGAAAAGTGGTGGATAGGGGCAGGGGGTGGGGGAAATAGGGAGAATTTGGTAAAAGGGTAGAAACTTTTAGTTTTAAGCTGAACAAGGTCTGAGAATCTAACAGAACATGCATGGTGACTGTAGTTGATAACAC
Organism: Balaenoptera ricei; assembly: GCF_028023285.1. Taxonomy (NCBI): domain Eukaryota; kingdom Metazoa; phylum Chordata; class Mammalia; order Artiodactyla; family Balaenopteridae; genus Balaenoptera; species Balaenoptera ricei. The sequence goes on from NC_082644.1 coordinate 6,856,800, forward strand.
TGTGGTGTATAATTGAGATTCGCTAAGAGAGTAGAATTTAAATGTTCTCACCAAATATACGTACGGTGATGGATGTGTTAATTAAGTCAATGGGGTAATCTTTTCACAATGTGGGCATATATCAAATCATGATGCACACTTTAAATGTCTTACGGTTTTGTCAGTTATACCTCAATAAAGCTGAAAAAATGAGATCAATACACAGCACCTTTTTGTTTGTCACTTAAGTCTCTCTTATTCTGTTAACAGCCCTCTTCCACCCCACTCTCTTTGCGTCATTGATTTGATGGAGAGACTAGAATGTCCTCAGTTCTAGGTTTGGCCAGTTGCTTCCTCCCCTGGTCTTTGTTCTTTGGCTTGTTCTTGTAAACCGGCATTTAGATCCAGAGGCTTGGTGACCTTCAGGTTCAATTATCCGTGGGTGGTGCTGAACGCTCCTTCCATCCAGTCCTGAGGCACCTGTCTGGTCACCCTGCTCTTGGTGTCGCTAGACTGCGATTGGTGGGATCAGGTGAAGTCAGCCTGATTCTCCTTTATAATGAGCCCCATCACTTCGCTTTTTTTTTTTTTTAACATTAATTGATGACCACTGCATAAATCCATTATTTCACTGCACTTGGCAAAATAACGATTCCCTAATTTTGTCATTTCTGGAATTCCTTTATAAAAAGGACTCTATCAATTATTTAGGAACCCTGAAATAAGGACTCTTTCTCTATTTATAGATGCTCAGAATAGCGTGTTATCGCACTAGCAACCCTGAAGGTGTCCAGAGTAGGGTGCTTTGGGGTATCATTATGAAAGCATATATGTGATGTATTTTAATCCATTGCAGTTACTGTTTTTACACCAAAGCCGTTACATCTTAGGCAGCTTCTTCAAGTTGTCTCCTGTGTCCTTTTGACACAATCCAATTCCTCTTCGATAGACTTCCTGCTTTCTGGTGCACTAAGGCCTCCCAGGCTCATCTTACACATTTGCTGGACCTAAAAACAATTATGTCTCTAAGAACCCTTGGTTCTTGTTAGTGGGAAATCTGACCACCAAAATTTGACTTTTCTAAGAAACATTGTTCTTGCGTCATAGGCATAAACATTGCACATAGTATCTTTTATTTTTTCAAAACTCCCAAAGTATTTGAAAAAGCTAGACATATAAAACCTTAAAGTGGACTTTTCAAGGTTTGGTAAGCCAATCTGTTACTTCTGTAACAATTTAAAAATTTTATGTACACTTAGAGATAGCGTGTGTAAGTGTTTTCATGTACGCCTTCATAAATTTTATTTAAATTTTTTTTGCTTTTCTGAATCAGGAAATACGTACACCAGTGTTCACTTGGCAATTGCAAAATGTAAGAACAATATAGTTTAAGGGATGATATTTTTAATCAAACAATCATCTTTTCTTATTTTTAATGATTTGAAAAAATCATTTGTGAATCTGCTTTTCTTAAGCTAGTATTTCTATAATGGAACATTCAGTGCTAAGACCTGGCATGTAGGTTTGAAGTAGGTTTTTAGTTATAATTTAGAAGCCTAGCACGCAAAGAAATCTACTTTGTCTAAATATCTTTCAAAACAGTGCAATTCCTCAGTCAAATAACCCTGGAAACTTCAGCACTATTAGAATCTGCCTAAAATCTCTTAAGTTCTCTTCACTGCCCGAAGTGCAAAAGTCTCCACATAATCCTGTCCTTTTTTTTTTGCCTCACTTACTTTGATTACTTGAGCTCCAGTAGGTATATTCCAAGGCTTAATGTTACTTAGGCCCTTAAGCACGTGGGGTCAGTGTCGTGCTAATTAATATTTTGGAATAAAAGTGCCAAAGAATCTCATGAGGACACCCAGCCTTAGATGCTACAGATGGGGGGAAACTGGGTTGGATGGGAGAATCAGCAATCTCCTCCTCTGGTCCTCTCTGCATTTGATTTCAGCTCTGTGGTACTGGCTGGTCCAATTCAAGTCCTGACATTGGCCTAACTGGATATGGGTCATTCTTTCTCTCTCTCTCTCTCTTTTCTCACTTCTACTGCCCTTTGACTCATACGGGCCATTCATTTTTAGGTTTTATGTACAGCACTTTTCATTATCAAATAGAGTCTCTTGTGGCCTTCTGGAAATACTTGTCAACTTAGAGGGGGTTTGTTGCTGCTTTTCTCTTATGAAATAAAAGCAAACCTTATATAACACTTATTCTGTGGGCCAGAGTTCTAAGCACTTCACATAGATCAACTGACAACACCCCAGTGACAAGCTTGCTGCTATCAGTCCCATTTTATAGATAAGAAAACTGAGATACCTAGAAGAGATGAACTTGCCCAGCGTCACACAAACAATTAAGGGCAGGGCTGTGATTTGGACCCAGGCAATGTGGTTCCCACTAGTCTCTGAGCCCCTCAGTTTGATGCAGAATTAGCTTCTGTGAGCTGGAGCCATGAGGGGTCCTGGGTCTTTGTCGGATGGTCCGGAACTGTGATAATAGTATAAAGCCCTTCTCCGTTACTATAATGGAGTGAATTTCTAAATGAAACAAATCACCACACATGTAGGTCTCTGATAAATAAAATGGATACTTTAGATTGTCCTTGAAGGAAATAAAGTGGAAGATTATATATTACCATTATAGTGACTGTGTTCTACATACACTGATGTTTCTGGGATACAATTTGAGAGAATACCGAAATAAATATTGAAAGGTACAAACCAAAGGAATGGTATATTAGAAAGTATGGACTAAGACTCTGGATGAATCACGATGTATAAAGAAATATTCTCACCCAGAACCAGGAAGCTGAGAGTACCACGACCTACACAGAAAAGCTGATCTATTCTCCCCACCAGACCCTGACTTCTACATGTCATTCTCTACACAGCTAGAAGTTACTGAAGTCAAAACAGAAAGCCTACTGGCCCTGAAGCAGAGCGGAGATGCAGGAAAATGACGCACTTTCCCCCAGTCCTGGGCCTGCGCATCTTGCTGTCAATTTTTCTAGGCATCGGCGTGAAGTCACTCCCACATGCCATTGGCTCCTGTGGCACTGAAATACCTGGTCTCTACAAGGCAGAGACCACCAGCCTCTAGCAAGGCTTGGGACCCAGGTCTCTGAAGGTAAAAGGTCACAGCCTCACCTCACGACACCGTCTTGGGTCTGTTTCTTATTACCAAATAATTTCCAGAAGGTTTCCCAGGGGCAGCACCGAGGGAAGGAGGCTCCGAGGACGAGAAGCAGTGACCTCCATGCAGCGTCTTTGCAGTGACTGAGAGTGAGAAGGGCCTGGGGCTCAGGAGGAAGGCGGCCATCTCCCCCCATCCCGGCCCCAGGATGAGCGTGGCTGTCCGAGTGACCTGGCCACTCCTCAGAGGACACGAGCTCATTGTGAGGAGATAGGAGGAAAAGAAAGCTCTGCTGTCAGAAGGGCCACCACCTCTCAGAAGCTGCTGGCTGGAGCCTTGGGCAGGCCAGTCCCCCAAGAGGAGAGGTGCAAACCACATCCATGGACCCGAGGTGAAGGACCACCATTAAAAATAAATACGAAACTCCAAATGTGTAAATCCGATATAAGCCAAACCATATGGCATAAAACGAAAGCATTTTCTCCCCATCCTTTTGGTCACACTGTTTCCTAGTAGATTTTACCCACAGGAAGGTATTAACACACCTTGGGTCCTGGAGCTTCTCCCCTGATCCAGGACCTTGATAAGACGAGCAGCTCAATGGTCCTCCCGCTGTGCAGCTCTGTGTGTGAGAGAATGTTGTGTGTGTAGAAGTGCTAAAATCCTGGGGTAACACCTCATACATTAGCGGGCTTCCCTGCCAAACAAGGTCATTTTTCAGACAAGTCATAAAGTAGCCTAAAAAACAAGTGTTGCAGTGTTTGCTCCAAATGAGGCAGTGGCCAGGGGACCGCCGGCCCTGACATCATTTCTGACACAGCCAGCGCGGGCTTGCTATCTGATTAGGGCTCCGCCACCATGGTGCCAGCCTCCCTCCTGAAGTGAGGTGGCGGAGGGAAAGTACTGTGTCAGAGTTACCAGAAGGTGAGAGCGACTGCTGCAAGTTTCCTTCGGAGAGCTTCAGCTGGAATTGCCTTTGATTCATTCCAAGAGAATCTTTTGAAGCTATTTATGGAGTTTGGCAGTAGGTAAAGATGAGCTTCCAACAGGAAACTCAGCCAGCATCAGAAGGGAAGGTGACCTGAAGGATGCAGGCGTTTATGTACAAATGTGGTCAAATAGCTGACTTGCTGAAAGGACGCTCCGCGGTCTCCTGGGAAACCAAAGCAGCCGTATCCCTTTATCTCTAAAGACTGAATTTTCACTTGGCTGAGCCCTTGACCCAGCACCTGGTACCAGAGAATCATAGCCTCTCTCACTGTCAGTTTATTTACCTTAAACAATAAGAGAAATGCTATACGCTTCACTGACGCATGGGAAAATTGTGGAGAAAAATACCAAAATGTGTTTTGAGATTATTTGATGAAAGGATGATAGATATATATATATATACACACACATATATGTATATATATATATATATATATATATATATATATATACACACACACACATATATATATGTGTGTGTGTGTTATTTCTGTAATGTGTTCTTTTCTCCCCCTCCTCCTCCTGGCCTGTCAGCTGCTACATACATAAAACTTATCATAACTCCCAACCCTCTTCATTTCCACCTTCCAGGCAAACTTTTGGAAGTGTAGATGGAAGATTCTGTGGTGTACCTTTGCTTTATTCAATTGAGGCAATGCACACAAGAGAATTCTGCAGACCTTAAAGTCAGACAGAAATATCCATTACTATTTTCATTTTTTAATTGAGATAATACAGTATGAGAATGCATCAGACAAATCTGGACTTGAATCCTGGCTTTGCCCCGGACACATATGTATAGCTTATGCATGCACACATGCACTCACACACGCACACACTTGTGAGCAACTAGTCACACATATGTACACGCGAACACAGACGTTCCCACTCATGCATCAATCTGGGGCCAGAAGACTGGGTTTGAGTCCTACCTCCACTACATAGCAGGTGTGTGACTTTGAATAAGAGACTAAACATCTGTGCCTCTGTCTCCTCATTTGTACATCAGAAACAATAACAGTACCCATCTCACACCCTTACAAGGTGGTTGTAAAGATTAAATCAACGAGCTACTCAGAACACTGCTTGGCAATTAGTAAATGCTACATATTTACTTGCTGTTAACATTAAGGGGACAAACTCAGCACAGTTAGAAGAGAGATTTCTTTCCCAACATGGCTTTTAATGAAATTTTCCACGTGTAAAGGGGAGAAAGAAACATGTGAATTAACAAAAGTTTTAATGGGTCAGGTCATCTTAATACCGCACACAGAAAGACTGCATCATTTTCATAGCGAATGTCGGGCTTTTCTGGTTTACCCACAGGGAGAGTCAGGCCTGTGCACCAGTGACTTTCAGGAGAAATGTGAGACCACAGCGGGTAAACACTGTAAGTGCCTCAAGGTTCGTTTCGAGCTGTTCTCCTAAGAGTTTAATGGATGCAATTATCTGCTTTCTCAGAAATCTGGGGGATTGGGTGGGGCCTCTCAATGTGAAAGAAAATAATCCTCACGGTTTAATATCTACTTTCCTGAGTGATGGAATTTGCAGGGTCACCGTTCTCGTTGCTGCTCTATTTCCTGCATACCAACCCCTTAGTGTGGCTGTATCATTTTGTGTCATATTTAGAGTTGCGTTAGGTTCATACAAACTGTTTAAAAATGTTTATTGCTTCTCAGATTTTCTCTCTCTAATTATGATGTGCTTTGGACAGATTTGGACAGACCTTGATTTGGACTTTGGGCTGAATAATCAGCCGTTTGGAGGTGCTAAGAGAAGAATGAGGAGTATGTACTAAGTGGTGGAACGAGTGGGATTTAAAGAAACACTAAGCCCCAAAGTAACAACCTTGGTTATTAATTCTGATTTATTCTTCATCACAGCCCATCCTAACCTTGATTTCCAGCAGGCTTAAGGAGAGAGGTTCCATCCGCAGGTAGTGAAACTTCCTATTTGCACAAAGAAAAAAAAAAAAAATTCTCCTTTGACATACAGTACGTAACGCTGCCTCTATATGATGGTTTAATATGTAAATCTTTGCACCTTTGATTTCTATATAGAAATTTATTTCTGCATCTTCTCTCTTCTACAACCTACTGCCAGAGGGCTTCCTTAAGGGTTCACATCCCTTTACTTTGACTCATGGAGATATGGTGTGCCTGCCTTCCCTCAACTGTAAATTTTTAGTTACACACATTATCAACTCATCAACTGCTTCTCATTTTTTTATTTTTAAATTTATTTTTATTTATTTATTTTTGGCTGTGTTGGGTCCTCATTTCTGTGCGAGGGCTTTCTCTAGTTGCGGCAAGCGGGGGCCACTCTTCATCGCGGTGCGTGGGCCTCTCACTATCGTGGCCTCTCTTGTTGCGGAGCACAGGCTCCAGACGTGCAGGCTCAGTAACTGTGGCTCACGGGCCTAGCTGCTCTGCGGCATGTGGGATCTTCCCAGACCAGGGCTCGAACCCGTGTTCCCTGCTTTAGCAGGCAGATTCTCAACCACTGCGCCACCAGGGAAGCCCCCTGCTTCTCATTTTTATCAAGGAATATGAGCTGCTCAAGGTTTTTAGATAAATACAGTAAATACTTACATTTACCCAATTAACCATTTCTTTTTTTGAGATACCTCCACCAAAATAGTGTGATATAAATTGCTTCCTGAAAAACTTTGGAGTTACACTAGATTATAGCTTGAATATTTACATGCAAACAAAATTTTAAAAAGGGTTCAAAGGGGAATAAATGATGGACAGGCAATCCATTTTTTGATGCCCTATGATGTCTCAGGCACTACTCTTTGTTTAAACTATTTTACTTAATCCCCACAACAAGCATGTGAGAAATTCAGTTATAGGGGCAAGGAAACCAAGGAATTGTTGGAACTCAGTAAATTGCACTCATTGTAAGGGCTAGAGATGAGATTTTATGCTAGATATAAATAACTAAATATTCTGTTTTTCTAATGTAGAAGTCTTTATGAATATTTCAAGCACACTATTTATTTTTAGTACTATTTTTTCAATCAACAGAATTTATTAAGGACTGAGTATCCACAGTGAATGCATTATGATAGCACTGGAAAAATGAAAAATCTGATTCCCATCTTCAAAGATGGGAATTTGGAGAAAACATACAATCCACGCCTTCGATGACCACAACACTCTATGAAACATGGGACAGACAAATAGGCGTAAAGACAACTGGATTGGTTCTCATTTATGGAAAACCTCTTGGAAGAGGGGTGAATTACACGAGGCCCTCAAGGATGGGCAGGGATATATTGGCAGGAGGATCTATCACCAACTTGGGGTTGGCGCTCAGCATACTGCATTCAGGGGACAGTAGGAAGGTCCCCCCACTAGGGAAGGGATGTGCTCAAATGAAAGAGCTGTGAGAGGGTGGAGGGTATATGACCAATTTGACCAGGAGTGGAACAATCGGTAGGAAGTCTGGACTTAAGGATATAAACACAGAAGGTAATATTAGAATTTTATGAGCCCCAACGTATCTTAATGATGGAAGTATTTTAAAATATTGTAGGGCCAAAAGGGACTAAAATGATGATGCAGTTAGGAAGATAATTGGGGCAATTCAGGCTCGAGGTGATAAAATCTGGTTCAAGATGATAGTGCACATATAAAGGGGGAAAATAGAACGCAGTGATTCATTAAAACTATGAGATCTAGTGGAAAGTTCCAGTGGTAATTGTTTGATTTGGAAAAATGGTTTTGCAATTTATTTGATTTTACAGGAGAACCATGTTATCTAATCCAATTGGTACTGGTGTTTGGTTGCACAACCACAGAGTTAAAGAAAGGAATCATTAGGAAAAGATATAAACATGTGGTTTGAACATTTAGTTATCTTGAAAACGTTTATTGCATAAATGTTCATGCATTTACCGACACTTGGTGCAATTCCAAGCCTTTTCTTTGATGGATATGTCCATTGGAGTTCTAAATCATCCTTCTTGTAAAAATCATACCCTTAGGGCATTACTTACAAGTTCAGGTTGTTTTTCTTCGAATGAATTAAAGACTGTTACAAACCAATATGATCAAAAAATTCACCTACATTTTGATTTCCCTCCCAATCTCTCAAAGTTATCTCACCTACACCACCCTTCAACAGCAATCATTTCAGTGACAGTTTTATTAAATCTTTCGAAACGATTCCCTTTAGTTTTCAAAGAAAGATATCTTTATTTTTGCTCTAATGTTTCATTGATTTATTTGATATCTAACTACATTACATACATACAATAATAAGTACAACTGCCATAAATAGGTTTAGAGAAAACACAGCTGACTTTTGGTTTAAATATGACTCAACTGGAATCCACAAGAGTGCAAACAAAAGCTCCCAGGTGGGATGGGAGCTTTCAGGGGGCTCCCAGCCGCAGTCACCGTGTTGTTTTGATAGCATGAGTCATTAGATAATCCAGCAAGTTAGAAAGGAGAGACTGGCGAAGAGCTTGTATTGTTCTATACAGAACACAATCCTCTAAGAGCTCAATGGTATCTGATATTTATCATAGTTACCATGTGCATTAAAATGGAGCCTGGCGTGAAGGGTTTCTCATTTTATAATGAGCATATAGACCTTCCACATTTTCTTTTGGGGAACTTCCAGTTCAACAGAGAGTAAATGCCAACTCTAACAATTTTTAAATTTGTAGCAAAATCGAGGCAGCAAGCAGATAAGAAATGAGATAGAACTTGATATTGTAAGGTAAAAGTTTAAAAAATGTGTTTAAGCCACAATTTTATTCATTTCCCACATTCTTTAGAGGTTAATCCACATGAACGCCTATTGACTTTTTTAAACTGTATCTTTTCCAACATTTATAAAATTATGAAATATTTATTTGCAAGAACCACTTTAGGAAATTTTTTGTAGAGCTTTCAGAAACATGAAATAAATCGATCATTCTGATTTCCCAAATAAGTGAAGTTAAGCTGAAAAGTTATCACTAATTTCCTTGAAGTCATCCATCAGGTTGACAAAAGCAAAGATTATAATGAAACATAAGATACTTAATCCAAGTAGTATACTTGGATTAAGTATCTTATGTTTCATTACAGTTAATCCATCTTATCCTTCGACATGATACCCCTCTATCTGTTCTCCCATCTCACTCTCTTTTAAATCTAAGACTTTCACTGATAGATCTGAATGGCAGAGCCTCGGTCACATGCCAGCTCCTACTACATGGCAGGCTGGTCAAGTCCATTGCTGACTTCCACTTTGGCATTCCATGTCCATAAATTAGGGAAGCACCCAAACACAGGGAGTTAAAATTACAGATTGTGAAAATTGAACACTATAGCTGATTTCAAATCATGCCATCTCATGCCAAAATGAATCTTTTTCAAGGGTAAAGGATAAAAATGTGAATATCTCAACTCTCTATTTTAAAATATAATCCAATTCAACAGACTGAAATATCTTTAAAAAAATCGATAGAAGGAATGTTGAGTGCATTCATCATGGAAGTGTATCTCCACCATAGTTCATCTTTCAAACCCCTCTATGTGATAACCATGTCACATCTAGTGTTTTATAAATTGGGTGATTCTCAAAAATCCATTTTAGTGGGTATATGTCATTTAGTGGGCATCAGGACGGCCATTTACAGCTTTTAGGTCTCTCGGAGATTTTCAATTATGACAGGATGGGTAGGCATGCAATGCCAAAACCCAGCCATACATTACTTGTACTTAAGAAGCAGGGGAGTTTGGAGCTGAGTACTTTAGCTGATAAAACACACATTTTTCACCTACCAGACCTCAGCTCCACTTGGCTCTGATTTCTTAAGTAAATTAATTTTGTTCTATCAATGATGCTACCATTAGTTGATAATCCAGGAGGCATGCCATGCATATTTCACCCTTCGCTGGCTTCTTACTGTTTCTGAACATCGGCTGAATATAAAAAGGAGAAATTTTGGGTGTGCTTGGAGACCCACTATCTTTAGCTTTAGCTCAGAAATCGTACAAGTTTGGTGAATGTGCCAGCAGTTTTGAGCAGGACCTGGGAGATAGTTGGAGTGATTATTCTAATTTCTATAAGGGAACAAAATATTAGCAGATTTAACTAAAGTGTCCCCACGTTCACTGAATTGAGAATGAATTTGTGTTTCTAATATTAACTTTGTGAGGATACCAATTACTTTTGGAGTTCTAGTGTTCTGTGTTTGTCTCCCACTCAGGCCTGGAAAGTCCCTCAGGTTAGGATGAAAGCCTAACAAACACCTTGTGCAGTGTTTAGCATGTAGTTTCTGCTTAAAATGTGGGGTGGGGGGGCTTGAGGTGGGAACAGAGCTCTCATGTTTATGAGGACCAGATGAAGCCACTAAGAACATTATCAAAGAGGATTTGGGAATTAATGATCAAACAACAGAATACAAGAATTAAGACTCTGAAAAGATAATACAAGAAGCTTTCCAGGAGTACCTCAGATAGACAAGAAGCTCATGCAGAAAGAAGAAAAAATCAGATGTCTATGCTTTTTTCCTGGGCTGCTGACTGAGTGGAAGGCCGAGAGTGCAGGACACATTCGGGTGGGTGCTTTTAGGGTCTACCCAAATATCCCACAACTCAGCCTGGGGAAAACTTATAACAAGTTCTTTGAATGTGGGAACTTAAGAAACTAAAAGAATAAGATAACCCTTCCAGGCGTCATAATCAGGGAGGGAGAACCCAGCTGTGAAGCCTTTGGGACCTTTAATAACAGGCTGTAAGGACAGAGAAAGCCCCGTGGTCTACCCCAGTGACACACCCTCGTTACAGGGCTGGCCTTGCGGTGCAAGACGGCAGGCATTCCCAATCACAGGCTACACTTGGGCTTGATCAGGAGACAGTGTGACTCACCAGGAGGGGCTATACCGGCTGAGTGTGACATTAACAATCCATCTTGGCCAACGGTGGTTGAGTGAAGAGAAGTTCCACGGGCAGCAGCAGGGAGAACGCGTGAGCCACTGGATTCTATCTGGGCTAATAGGGATGGCCTTTCCGGGGAAAGTCCAGTGATGCTTCTGGCCTCCGACCTGTTCAGGGCCACTTTTTTCATCTTAAATGATTGCAAGTGAGGAGGCATCTTTAGGAACAACATAATGATACAATCGTGTTTTAGAATTTTAAAATAGTATTAGTAATTCTAATCACTTTATGTCTTAAAGTATGTACAGCTTTACCGAGTAGAGATATATAACTAGTCATCATTTGCATCTGGTCAGACACAGGTTTTAGAGAGAAGGGTGGTGTGACCAACATAGAAAGCATTCTGTTTTGACTTGATTGTAAGAGACAACTTTTGGGAGGTCAGAGAGAAGAGATGAAAAAGGGATGTTTAATTCCTGAAAACTTTTCTGTCCTATTTGAGACCGTGAATATTAGCAAAAGAAGAAAAAAAAAGAAAAACTAGTAAAAGTCGTGCTCACTTCGGCAGCACATATACTAAAATTGGAATGATACAGAGAAGATTAGCATGGCCCCTGTGCAAGGGTGACACGCAAATTCGTAAAGGGTTCCATGTGTTTTGGGACTGGGAGTTTGGGGTTAGTAGATGCCAACTATCACATATAGAATGGATGGATAACAAGGTCCTACTGTATAGCACAGGGAACTATATTCAATATCCTGGGAAAAACCATAATGGAAAAGAATGTATGTATAACTGAGTCACTTCACTGTACAGCAGAAATTAACACAATATTGTAAATCAATTATACTTCAATTAAAATAAATAATAATAAATAATAAATAAAAGAAAGAAAATAAATAAAAAGAAAAAAGTTGATATTGATTTCATACTGAAATGAAAATGTTTGGGATATATTGCGTTAAATAAAATATATTAAGAAAGTAAAAAAAAAATAGTAAAAGTCACTCTGCTAAAGAATGTAATTCACCTAAATCACAGCATTCCATATTCTGAACCCTTTTTAAACACACGGTTTGCAAATAATTAATAACCTGGAAACTGTGACAGATTGTGGATTCTGAAAACAGAAAACCCCTTTTTAAACAAAAAAAATTCGTGAGTATTTCTCTATGTACTGTTCATACTATGTTTTCCTATCTATCCTGTCCCTGGTTGACTTGAATTGGGTGGCAAAAGGATATTTGATTATGTTAGATTTCTGCCTAAGGTTAACGAGTAATGTTTGTGATCTGAAACAGGTATATTACGTTGATAGTGTCAGGAATGCCTCCCGCTGTGCAAAAAAGGTGTCAAAATGCCAATAACCAAGTGTGTGGGGAAGGTGATAGGGACTATATCTGGGTACTTGGTGGGCGGATCATAAACTCTAAATAAGTGGCACTTGGGCTCGGACAGCATCATACTTCGTCCACATATGTCTCTTCCTCTGCACCACCAAACCCCATCAACTCGCAGCCTGCGGCTTTAAACGTTTCCCTGAGCAAATCTCAAGGTATTTCTTTCTGACTCCCCTGTAAATAGGTGGTGAAGAGAGAAGTCTCCTTTGCTTTCAAAAGTCTATGTTAAAACTCCAGGGCTTCCCTGGTGGCGCAGTGGTTGAGAATCCGCCTGCCGATGCAGGGGACACGGGTTCGAGCCCTGGTCTGGGAAGATCCCACGTGCCGCGGAGCAACTAAGCCCGTGTGCCACAGCTACTGAGCCTGCGCGTCTGGAGCCCGTGCTCCGCAACAGGAGAGGCCGTGACAGTGAGAGGCCCGCCCACCGCGATGAAGAGCGGCCCCCGCTTGCCGCAACTAGAGAAAGCCCTCGCACAGAAACGAAGACCCAACACAGCCATAAATAAATAAATAAACAAATACTTCAAAAAAAAAAAAAAAACAAACTCCAATGCAGCTCATCCATTTTCATCTTTTTAAAAATAAATTACACCTATGAATTGAATATCTTTAAAAATGACATGCCCTTTAGATGCACTGAATCACAAGCTTGCATTTAAACCTCCCGAAGAAGCTCTGAATCACGATGGCCTTCAGAAGGAGCTCATAGAATTTCTAATCTAGTTACCTTCTTGGCAGCTGCAAAGACTGCCCTGCTTGTCTGGCTTTAAAGTGGATTTAAATATTTTATGTGGGTTTTTTTTTTTTCCAAATTAACTTTCACGATAATTTACAAAAATATTTCCTTCTTTCTCTCGTTCAATATTTATTTAGTGCTTACTACGTGTCAGGCAGAATTTTAGGGTTTGAGTTACTATAGTGAAAAGAACAGATGTGTTTGAAAAGTTTGCTTTTGCAGAATGCACTAATGGATTTTCACTAGTTTTATGCACGGACTATTTCCGTATCACTGGGATTCAGTGCAATCAGGAGATCACTGTGATCTTTTGTGAGAGGACACTCATGACAATTAATCGCATTATTCTTGCCCAGCCACTGGGCATAGTGCTTCTTTAGCCACCAGATTCAAGGGGACAGTCTTTCCTCCTTGTCCTCCACTCTATCACCTCCCAGTCAAATAATTAGTCTGCCCACCGCATCTTGAATAACTATGATTCAGAATCTCCACCATTCACATCAGGGACAATGCTGGGGAAAGAAAAATTCATAAAAAGGCAAATCCTTGTAACCTCCTAATGTTCTACTTTTCCTGTCTCTGGCTTCCTTTTTTAGTGTCATCTATATCGTCATTAGTTCTGCTTTTAATTCACTGGGAAGAAAAATAAAAGAGGTGGGAAAAGGCCACATGGGTGTTGGGACAGGTAGTAAGTAGTTGCATTTTTAGGCGGAGACTTTCCCGGTAGCCCTACTGAACTCATGTCACCAGTGGCTCCCCCTGGTAGCAGGATACAGCTGTGGGACGCAGTGGGTTTCCCTGTTGGATACTTTGCCATCCTATCAATAGTCCTCATTGCTGGAATTATGTTTGTCATATTGTAAGACATGAAAGATTTGAGTCAGAGGTTAGAGGGCATTTGTCCTCAAGTCTTCTCCCATCACTGAAGAACTTTTCTTATTTTCAGATTCATACTTTTGGATGACTAATAATGTTCTTTTCCCACAAATGTGATGTTATATCTTGAATTTAAATTCTCACACATACCGGGGGCAGGGAAGAGGGATAAATTGGGAATTAATGGATACACACTATTATATATAAAATAGATAACCAACAAGGACCTACTGTATAGCACAGGGGACTATATTCGATATCTTGTAATAACCCATAAAGGAAAAAAAATCTGGAAAAGAATATATATATAAAATTAAATAATATATATATAATTAAATATATAATATATAATGTATATAATTAAATCACTTTGCTGTACACCTGAAACATTGTAAATCAACTATACTTCAATTAAAAAAATTCTCACACATCTTGTATGAAAGAGTTTGAATCATATTCCTCCTCTCCCCCCTCAGAGACTTTCTCTGTTGCCGACTATGCAGGATGTCAAGGGAGTTGTTAATCTTTTAATGTAAATCTATGGGAAATAGGGTTTCTTTAAAAGCAACCAAATTGTGAGAAATGTGGTTTTACTTTTTTAAAAGGCAATCGAAATAGCTGTATCTCTAAATAGGACATATGGGGATATATGTATATGTATAGCTGATTCACTTTGTTATAAAGCAGAAACTAACACACCATTGTAAAGCAATTTTACTCCAATAAAGATGTTTAAAAAAAAACAAAAACAAAACCAAACTAAGCCAAACAAACAAAAAATAATAATTCTTTACCTTCGTAGAAAAAGGTTTAATTTTCTTTGAAAAAGATCACAAGCTAAAGCACTGTTCATTAGAGAAATGTATTCTGGATGAATGCTTTTTGACAGCAGTACCATCTCTTTGAACAGTTTGGTAAAACATACTAGAAATAAATTCAAGCAAGTTCATGAAATTGCCTAAAGAACTAGAAGAGAGTATAAAGTATAATGCTTTTATTACTGTGTGTGTGAGTTAGAATCCAATAACATTAGTGACTGAAACCACATAATCAAACAGGTGTATTTGATGAGTGAATATTTTAGTTGGAGGTTTCTGGAGCTTCTCAAATAGATTTAGAACCTGTAATAACTTTTTCCACATACATATAATCTGGTATAAAACATGTATAAAATATTCTCTCAGAAAGGTAACTGCCAGTTTGTCTTGTTTCCTATTCTGGATTTTCACTTTTCAGTTTTCTCCTGGACTACAATTTCAGAATAGCTATCTTACTGAAAATAAAATTCTGTAACAGTTGAAATCCGTGTATTCACAATACAGAGAGCTGAGATACTGATGCAGTAAAAATGGTGACGTCGTTGTTTTAAAAACATTGTGGCACATCATTTATTTCCCTATGACAGTTTCTGTCTCTCAGGGGAGTGAATCAAAGTTTGACTTAGTTAACTAAAACAGATTATTAAGTTAGCATAAACTCAATCAGTGGGAAACCTGGCAGCTGGCACACTTATTTATGATGTGTCAAATGTAAAATCATGTTCCTACTTTGAAGTTTTGCTAGCAAGTCACATTGCTAATACCAGGAAGGAAAAAAAAGTCTCTTCTAAAATATTTGGATGTGAAAATAACTTTACAATTGTATTTATGAAAAGGTTTCAAGGCTTGTTGTATAAGATATGTTGGTACAGAATTATTTGGCAACCAATTTATAAAATTAAATAATTATACATTGTAACTGAAAAACAAAGCAACTGAGAAAAGGCCATCATTGAATTGTAAGAAACAGATTTTTAGATATTATTTATGAGGCATTTCAAAATGAAAAGATTCTTACCCAACTTATTTTACTTATCTATAGTTATTTTTAAATTGTCTCCCTTTTCTTTTTTGCACTTTGTACTTATTCTAGTTTTTCATCACTGAATTATGGAAATATTTCTAAACATTACCAGATTAATGAGGCCACCAGGCTTCAGTGTAAAAGTAGATTGTGAAAGTCAATTTTGCTGGTTTAATAGCAGAGGAATAACGGAAAATATGAATTCATGTTGTCTTTGGGTGCATTTAAAGTAGGAGATAAATTTTGTAAACATGTCTATGTAGTCATAAAAATATTTTATTATACTGTATTATTCTGTTAGATGATATAGACGATATCTATGCCTCAGTTTCATCATTATACGATAACATTTATTTTCAATAAAAACATGGGCTGATTTTAACTGTTATAACTGGGAATTTAAATTTATAACTTAGAAACACTATAAAATATTTCTATGAATATCATTCCTACACTAAAATATGTATAGGTACTGCAGCAGCTGGGTATAAAAGAAGTAGCAAAGAAAAAGTACACATTCGATGTAATTCAGTGAGTACTCAGTAAGTCTCTACCATGCACCAAGAACTCATAAGGTATAAGCACAACACGTGACACCTGTTATCAAGGAACTTATAATTTGTTAAAAATATAATTTATGCTTCTGTGAATAACATTTATTTATGACAGTACAATGTTTAATGCCATTGAGAGGATGGTGTATTGAAACTTTAGAAAAGAGAACTATAAAGTAAGCTTCAGTGTTTAGGAAAGTCTTCATGGACAAGGAAGGATTCAACCGGAAGGAGTAAGGACATTTTAGGTAGTAGAATGAGCCAAGATGCCAAGACCAGACGAAGAAGAACTTGTTTAGGGAGTTGGTGTGAAGAGCTTTTTGCTTAAATAAGGAAAAGTCTAGGGAAGTAATGGACACTAAGCAGGGGAAGGAAATCAGGTTTTGATGAGATCTGGAGGATTTTAAATACTTTCATAACATGATGATTTCTATAATCTAGACCTAACTAGTTGGTTTCTGTCCCATAAGCCTTGGGAGACACTAAAGGACCTGAGGAATGCAGTGTTTTGGAAAGATTGATCCAACAGTAATATTTGGGATGTTTTAGTGGGAAAGATAACAGAGGCAAGAAGGCTAAAATAATGGAAACAAGTAGTTACTACCAGGACAAAGGTGGAAAGCAGAAGTGGTGAAAAAGAAATGGTTTTTAGAGAGGTGTTTAAGAATATTTATGCTCCAATTCAAAAGATGATTGTTTTTCTAGTCTTCTTATAAAACGTTTCTTTTACTTTCTGCAGCTCTGGTAGACTCGAGATGGCTGAAGATCCTTTGCCACACCTCTCACTAAGAAGAGGTGTTTAATTCTCCGCCTCTTGATTTCGGGCTGGATGTGGTGAGACTTGCTTGGACAATAGAATATCACAAGTAGTATTCAGAGACTTTGAGACTATAGGCCATACAGGACTTAAGGCTTCTGCCCAGGCAGAACCTGGCTGCCAGAGGGTGGCCAACATAGAGGGAACCAAGGCCCCAAATCAAAGCCCCTGCTGAGCTTTCAGCCATCAGCAGCGCCAGTTTCAGTAGCTGCTTTTTCATAGTCAGGGAAAGAATGTGGGAGAGGTAAGGTGGGCAGTTTAGGAGCTTCGCTTCACAGGCTGACTCTACCTTTGATGGAGGGCGATTACTTCTGCTTGTATATTTGGTTATTAGTATTTCATATTTCTACCCCTCGTATCTGCTACAGACATATTACTTTCATTAACTCATTCAAAACATTTCAGTTTAGTCTTAGAAATTCTTGAGACACATGGCCACAATTTCACTTCCTCTTTCCATAACAGATATTCTAATTATTTTTTACTTTGATTACATAACTTCAATGCCAAAAGCAGATTAGAAGTTGGTACAGGGCATCAGAATAGAATATAAGTAATAAAAAATTCACATCATAAAAATTTCATGTGAAGTATTGTAAACCAGACTTTTAATAGCCACCATTCATTGAGCCCCTGTGTTAGACTTTTTCCCCTTGAACTAGCATCACTGAATTCTCTGAAAAATAATTTAAATTGTGATTCTGTTACAATGACAATCTAAAAAAATAGCATGTGCATACACTGGGTCATGTAGATGACTATGCCGTGTCTGAGTTCTCTCGTTTGGGGATGCACTTACAATCCCATTTGCACTCAGGGAAGGCCAGATAATGTCACAATGTGCTGTAGGAATAAAAATTAACAGTATTCTGAATATAGCAAAACGGGGTGAGGATCAAATAGTTATAGGATAATTGTTAATTATTTAATAATTATAATTATAGAGTAGACAGCCAAATGGACAAGTCAAACCCTAACAATTATCAAGCAAAAACCTTATTTTGTGGCTTTGGGTACCATACTTGAGCTATAAATGGACAGATTGGGCAATTCCTGTTTGCCCAATTTGCAACAATTCATTAGCAGTAAGTATAATGATAAATGAAGAGTAAAAATATTTCTGTCTAGGATCCAGAAATAATTGGTTTCCATATCCTTTCCATGTTGATTTCAATTACACTCAATTTCATCCTCACTTCAAGTAAACAATATAATTTTACAGAATTATCAAGAACTACCTTGTTAAAATTGAGAATGATTCTGGGTCGCTACCTTTCATTTTATGATTGTTTTTGTAAGTGACAAGTAGACTAGCTATCATTTTATACATTAAATAATGTATCCAGCAAACTGGCTTTTTTAAAGAATTGAGTAATTCCTACATGCTCAAAATAGTAGGAAAAGATAAGAAGACACATCTTGTTTATTTGTTAAAATTTATGTTGTACAAGTTATTTGCCATATGTAAGTAAAAAATTAGTAATTTTTTAAATTTAGTAACTCTACTTTTTTTCCTTATATATTAAGCCTTAGAATTTTATTTTTTCCTTTTAAAACTCCCACCCTAACGGGGTCAATTCCCTAAACACAGGTTTCATAACCATGGGAAAGTTGCATACTTCATGTAATATGTTTGTTTATGGCTCAATATGTCATTTCAGTTTTTTGTGTCTCTCCTCACACTTATAAAGGTACTAAAAGATGCCACAGAGTAATCAGCGAATATACGACTTCATATCAACTAAAAGCACTTTACAGAAGAAGAGAGACTGCAAGGCAACAGATTTCCTATAGCAGTACTTTCCTAAGTGTGCTAAGGTAATTAGCCTCAATAGGAGATAATTCTGGTTCACAGGGGTTGCTGTTGCTTTAATCCTTTCTGGGAAATTTGGATTTTCCATTGATAGCAGTTTTAACAGGTCACACTGGAGCCAGAGTGAATTAAAGTGAAGAGCTACACAGTCTAAACAAACATTCCTCCCCATTATCAGAAGCCTGACAACATAATAGCATAAACTATAGTCATGTGGCCACATTGACAAGTAATGCAGGAACAATTAAAAATCAAAGAAATGCTACATTTCTTAAATCAGACTTGAGTTGGGGTAAGCATGTTTAAAATGACCACTTTCCTCCCCTCCCCCAGAAATTTTATCTTCTGTTTTAAATTGAAAAAATTATAACACTGTTTATTTGAATCATTCTTGTGATTAGTCTACCTCTCTGTTTTGTAAAATTAAGGTAGACTGTGGTAATATTGTTATACAATTTCAGGTATTTAAACCTTGAAAATACTATGTGATTTGGCATGCTTATTTAAAAAAAATTTTCTATTTTACCAAAATTGCACAACTAAACAAATTTAGAGCTGCAATTCCACTACATTTTACATTTTCCCCAAGGATGTTGATAGAACATGGTTTGTTTATATTTACTGTGAAACCTTTTAAAATATATGATGGGTAATGTAGTTTACATGTTAAAAGTGAAATATTTTTCTATGTATTTTTTTTTGTTTTTTTAACTAGGAGGTTAAAAAAATAACTCATAAAATGGATAGACTTATACTTCAGTGGGCTCTAAGTGACAATATTTTGTCAATACTTTTGGTGTTCTAATATTACTTTATTACTTTTAGATGAGAGTTTTACAGATACTAAAAATTTATCAAAATGCTTTTGGCTACAGAATGTTTGTGTTATAAAGCAGCAACAGATTTTTTTGTTGTTAAGGGAGATTGTATTAATTGTATTTAAAAAATCTTTTACTAGACTTCCTCTGTGTATGTGTGCGTGTGTGTGTGTGTGTGTGTGTGTGTGTGAGATATTCACCCGCACAGGAGGAATTTACCTGCACATGTTTTGAGCTTCATGACCACACATCCTTCGCTTTCTAAGACCCTCAGTTTCAAATACTCTGTTTCCGCCAGTATATTCAGATTTGCCCAAACTTATTATTTTTGCTCAGAAAAGGAAATAAATCAATTACCACAATATTAAAACATCCTCAAGTGAGGCTTTGTTGTTTCTTCGGCAGAAAATTCTCCAAGCAGTGGTCTGGCAAACAACTCACTTTACCCTTGATTTTATCCTGGTTTGGTGTCTCTGAAGAACAACTGACTATTGTTCTGAATTCAGGGTTTGGGGTCAAGTGATAAGTGAGCAGGAAATACCAAGGTGCACCAAAATGAATGACAGAGGAATTCAATTCATCTTATTTTTTAAATACCTACTGTATGCTGGAAATTGTGCAAGGTACTGTATGGGATACAGTAAAGAGAAATATCCAGCTCTGTCTTCAGAGAACAGACAAGTAGTGGGGAGACAAGCCATAGGAAAGTAATTACTATAGGAAAGCTATAGGCACAGTGTGAAAATGTTAGAAGAAAAAGTGCTAAGAAAACAACAAAGGAGATACAAGGGCTTGAAAATATCCCCAGTTCAGTGATTCCCAAGCCAGCCCATATGTGAGAAACACCAAGGAAGATCTTGATAAAAAATCAAGTACGTTAGTACTTTCCTGGACCCACTAAATGAGAATTTCAGAGGTGGGGGGAAGGTGTAGAAACTAGTAATGTATATTTTTTAAAAAATCTCTCCTGATAATTTTGAAGCACAATTAGATTTGCAAACACTGTCCTGGTGTAGGAGATTACGAAATTTTGTGTAACTGTATGTTTAGCCCTCCTAATTGTTTTCTATTTGAGGCTCATTCACATGGAACGGACTCTTCTAAACTAACTCCCATTGGCAAAATTTCAAACACCCCCTAAGCAGCCCCATGATGCTCCCGTCACTTCATTTCTTCAGACAACATTTATAATTTTGTACAAATATTGGTTGACATATGCTTCCATTTTTTAATGCATTCTTAGCGACTTGCTCATGATTTTTATCTCGAGGAAACTGTCATTTAAGGTCATTGTGAGAATGTTTTCTTGTACTTAAAAGAATGTATATAAATGCATGTATATATAAATCTACATATGTATGCTATGATCATACATCTGTTCACATTTATACATTTTCCCGTATCAGCCTAGTCTTGTATTTTGTCTATGGTGGTTGTGAATGGTTTATTGATAGAAAACTTTGGAAGGTATTAGCACAGGACTCTTCACAAGCATGCTGATAAACATTTCAGTATCAATATTGCCCCTCAACTCCAAACCCATCCTCCCACTGCCCCAAAGCAATCCTGGCTATAAATGATTTCTGGGAATTTATACTTGTTAAGCTTTAGGGCTATTTCAACCAGATTCTTGGAAATGTTAATGATCTGGGAGAGCAATTCTCAACATTCAGCTCAATACCTCCAGGAGAGTGGGAGGTGGGAACACAATGATTAGAGAGAGGACAACAAACAGAAGGGGAGAAGGAGTGGGGACCCAGGAATTTAGAAGAATGGAATCAGTGGGTTATGCATCTTTCTCCCCCCACTTAACAGTTTGTAGACCTAACTTTTGAATTCTGCTTCTCTCATCAAATCTGTCATTTTACTCAGAGTTTATTCTCTTCCATCAAAATGTTTGTTAAAGTGGAAACTTCATTTTATTTTAATTTGCTCAGAATATACTATTTCCACTAAACTGAGTCAACTTGTATAAGTAGTAATAAAGCCAGGAAGCAAAGTTTTCAGGAAAGTGTAAGTATAAGATATTTTTCCATTAATACGTACATAGGGCCAACGCCCAATGCCAGTTCATGGAAAATGACAATATTTCATATCTTTGAGGCCATTAGACAAACAGATATAAAAGGATATAAAATATTTCTGACAGTATCACTGAGTTCAACCAGCTGGATTGCAGTGAGATAGAGAAACTTTAACCAAGAGTTCCCTGTGGGAAATAATAAATGTATCTCTTTCTTGGGTTAAAAACAATAACAACAGCAGCAATAATCCTATGAGGCAGATGATGGGGGAGGGAGGAACAGACTGGCACTGTGGCCTTTGGGCTCCTTCTGTTGAGAACCTTGTGCCGAGGCTATTACATCCTTCCTGGCAAAAAGAACTCAAGTTTACTCACATCGTGCTTCCAGACCATGCAGATTTCTGACCCAAAACAACTCTATTCCCGGCCCATAACAAATTAAAAATACCTCTGGATCAAGGCACAGGAAAGAAGTACCCGAGATGCAACAGATACCACATTCTGTAAAAGTTCCCCAACAAAGGAAGGTGCCAATGGAAAGCTGGAACTTTAAAATAGTTCAAAAGGTGCATTGAGTGTTGCTAGAATACGCAGTACAGCTCTTAGTTTCTGAGGGTCACCCCTGGAGTAATGACATTGACAACCAAGGAAATAAGAGTCCATGCTCATCTGATTTTATTTTAGCAGTTATTTCAGGTTTTACCCTAAATACTACGTGGACAGAAAAAAAAAAGTTACTTTATGTATTGACTGACTTTGTAAGTTTCTTTTGGTTTTTTTTTTGGGTGTTTTTGTTTTTGTTTTTGCTTTAGCCCATCGTGAGACATTTCCCCAGAAAATGTTGACCAGCTCAGGAAAAGTATTTACAGATTTAATAATCATTCAACAAACTTTTCAACCAACAAGTATTTACTGGGCATTGGCTACAACCAACCCTGGCTGAAGGATTCTAAAGTACTGTAATGTCACCTAGAGGGCTGGGATAGGGAGGGTGGGAGGGAGACGCAAGAGGGAGGGGATATGGGGATATATGTATACATATAGCTGATTCACTTTGTTATACAGCAGAAACTAACACAACATTGTGAAGCAATTATACTCCAATAAAGATGTTAAAAATGAAGTCTACTGGGATTTTGATTGAGGAAAAAAATAAAAATAAAAATAAAGCACTGTAATGTAAATTTAGAAGACATGGTCCCTGTCCTCAAGGAGTTTACAGTCCCACCAAGAAGATATATGACATGAAAAAGAATACTGTATATGAGGTACTTAGAATAATCAAAATCATAAAGACAGAAAGTATAAAGGTGGCTTTTGGGGACCGGTGGCGGGCTGCAGTGGGGGACAGAATGGGAAGTTATTGTTTAGCAGGTATAGTGCTTACTATTTTACCTAATGATGTCTTAGGTCTTCATACCAAATTAGAACCAGTTGATTTAAATCCCAATATGTTCTCCAAATCAGGCAAGTTTCATAATATTTTAAGTTTTGCTATTAATAGGTGAAGTAAAAATGCACAGTAAAGATTTATTTACTGTGGACAGAACAACAGTTACCAAGAAGGCCTTTGGCCAGGATATTTTTAACTTCATTCGAGCATGTACTGTATACATTACACGAATTGCCTGAGGAGTAGGGTGAGTTGGCTGCTATCTGCCTGCTGTGTTTGGGGGGCACCATAGATAACACCCCTCAACCAGCTGGTGTTGGTGGCACAAGAAGTACCTGAACCCCATTTACCTTGAACCTCCCCTCTCACAGCTTTTGTCCTGAAGCCAATCACTTAGCAGTCTCTTAGTGCCTATTCCCTTAGCAGAAAACGGAGACGATAACTTCCCTCATTCATAGAAATAGTGGTGAGAGATTTAAAAAATGAGATAATATGTCTAAAAATGAGTTTTATTTTTAATCATCTGGTTTAATTTGGAGCTCACTGAGATTCATTTACTACGTGCAAGGCTCTGTGCTAAAGGCTATTTTTTTTTAAATTTTTGAATTTTATTTTATTTATTTTTTTATACAGCAGGTTCTTATTAGTTACCCATTTTATACTGTGCTAAGTGCTTTGATGGGTGTTATGCCCTTCATAGTCAAGGTCGTCTTGTGCATAAATATCGTTATCCTTCCTAACATATGAGAAAACTGGGACCTAAAAATGTTAGGTGAAATGTGCGCTAAGGTCACACTCGAGTCAGTGGAAGTGTTAAGATCTAGGTTTTTCTGAAGCCACAGAATGCACTCTTAACCAATATGCCATGTTGCTGTCTTTTTGGTGCTCAAGAAGCAATTGATTTCTAAAGTATTCGTTATAAATTCATCTCTGAAATTCCTACACATACTCTTAGTCATTCAACATTGTGGTGTCTCTAGAATATCACCGTTAGTGTCTGTGCTCAGAGGGGGAAGAGAACAGGGCTGGCCTCCTAGCCTTCTCCTGTTACGAGATTAGCGTATTAAATTGTATGATTTTCATATCATAAGAAACAGGAAATGTGGTACTGAAGGGATGAAGTGTGTGACCTAAGTGCCCTTGAAGAAGAGATGGATAAAAGAGCTGGCCCCATAAGCCCCGGAGACAGACTCCAAGCATGGTCCAGTGGATGAGGGAGCAGGCCTGGATGGTGGTCTTAGACTTCGAGAGAACTCTCCTCCGTAATTGAATGCAAAGTAGGTACGTGAAGAAGATCGACAGATGTGGAAAGGAGGTGAATTTAAAGTGGCCACAAACATTTCCCCTATTTGACCCTGTGTTGCTTGTTGACGCCCAGCCCTGACTTTGATATTAATTGGGTAGGGTCAATTACAGAGAAGACAAAGATGGGAGACGTAGCAAACAGCTGTATCACTTCCTTGAATTAGACTGAAACTATTCAAAATAAGCTTTGATTAAAAAACCCCTGTATACCAAGTTATACAAAAGTAAGGTCACGCAGTCATGTAAAATTGGCTTGTGCATAAAAAGGAGAGCCGTGGTATGCTATTTGTGTACGCTTGATAAATACTTGTATTTTGAGATCATTGCAACCATAAAGGGATTCTAGCAGAGTGATTCATATGAAGTAGGTTAAGTATTAAAGTCACTACCATTAAAACTTAAATGAGTCTCTCTCTAGAAATTCCTAATGTGGGGCGTAATTTTGATCTGACATGGTCCATAAATGATTTCCATTAAACAGTGAACCCTTTGAGAGAAAAGAATTTCTCTTTGGTTTTGTACAATACTTAGTGCACTTAGAGAGTTTAGTTTTTTTAAAAAGCATTTGTTAGGCTAATGAAAAATTATTTTTAAAAGGTATGTCTAACAGACATCTCCAATGTACCATGGCCCAAGTTATATTCTTGATCTTCTTGCCAAACCTGTTCCTCCCATACTTGGCCACGTCTCAGTAACAGGCAACTCCTTTCTACCTGAACTCAGGTTCCAAACTTGAGTCATCCTCTCCCCTCTCACATCCACATCTGACCCCTCAGCACTTCTATGAGCTCCTATTAGGGTGGAGGCTAAGCTACCCTAATAAGGAGACTGCAAAATAGAGGCTTAAGAACCTTAGAAGTTAGTTCTCTGTCACATAAAAGTGCAAGAAATATAGTAATTATGATCAGGGCTCTGGGGCAGTGGCAGATCTGCCTTCCTCAAACATCCCAAGGTTCCCAGTCATCACCATTTCCAGAAAGAATGGAGACAAGATGAGAAGCAAATGTGGGGTCACCATCTCTAGGAGGATGATTAGAAACTGTGGTTTCTAGTTGGGTATCCATCTGCCCAGAAAGAAGGAGAGAACAGGTGTGGGAGGACAGCCAGTGATGTCTGCCACGAGTTTATATTTCCAAAATAAATTCATCTCCAGCTATCTGTCATCTCCCCTACTACACCAGCTCTGCACTACTCGATGGTCCCACCATCAACGACCCCATCAAACTGGCGTAACTGTTTCTGCTCTTGCTTCTCTAAATCCATTCACAGCGCAGTCTGTGGTGGTGGTCAAACTCACATCAAACCGTGGTGTTTTTCTGCCCTCGACCCAGCAATTACTTCCCATCTCACTGTGAGTGAAGCACATGGGCTGGCCCTGCTATTTCCTGAGCTCAACTCCTACCCACAGAGTGGACCATCTGGCTCCCACATGGCCTGCAGGTTCCCCCCCCCACCCAGGGGACTGGGGTCCCTCAGCCCAGCGTTTCTTCCTCCAGTATCCCAAAGGCTCCCTCTCACCTTCATCTGGATTCACATGCAGCTCCTGGCGACACCTTGACAGCCCATCCCATGTAAAATTACAACTCTTCTGTCACCTGACACTCCCTAGCCTTCTTCCTGTCTTATGTTTATCTTCAGCGTCTTCTAACATATCCCGTATTTTACTTATTCATCTTTTTTCTCCCCCCACCCCCTTACCTCCCCAACTCCAGAAGGTAAACTCAGGACAATAGATGTCTTCGTCTGTTTTGCTCTCTGTACTGTATAGGCGCCCTGACCCATAATAAATGCTCAGTAAATTCCTTGGAGTGAATCACAGGGAAAAAATATACAGCCTCAGGCATCCGCCTGCCCATTGAAAGTACTGCCTTCTTGTAAATACTTAGCAGGATATAAGGAATCAATCTTATAATAAGAGTTGATGTTGTGAGGCTCTATGACTAGCAACTAAATATTGAATGAGCTATGGAAGGAAACAGAGGCTTGAAATTGGGAGATTTTATGTTTACGGCCATTCTGAGACTAAACTGTTCATGAAATGAAACAACCAATTTCCACTGTTTGCCTCAGTTTTCTCAGTTCAGTAAGACATAAGTATCTACTTTAGGCTTATAGGGATTTGGAAACGTAAATGTGTGAAAAAGGCAATGCACTATCTCAAAAGTATTTGCATATAATTTACCTTTAAGTTTACAACCTTTATTAAATTAAAAGAGTACCAAAGAATTTGCTAATTTCAAACAGTTTATCTCGGTAATGTGTACAGAACAGTCCTTTTCTATTTTGTGTTTCAGTCTCTACCCCAAAGTTGTACTGAATCCCAAAGATGCCTTGAATATGTTTAATAAAATAGCCATAGTAATAGTTACTGAGAACTTCTGTATGTAACTTGAATATTTTTACATATTATATTAAATCCTTATAAAAGCCCTATGAGGTAGATTCTAACAGGTAAGGTATGATTATAGTTGACTTTAACAACTAAAATATTAATAAAATAAATATAATTTGATCATTTAAAAATACTTCAATTTTGACAATAAAACCCAATTAGCAACAAAAAAATGTGTAAATACATAAAAAAATGAAATTGAGTTATCTGTAGTGAGGTGGATGGACCTAGAGTCTGTCATACAGAGTGAAGTTAAGTCAGAAAGAGAAAAACAAACACCGTATGCTAACGCATATATATAGGATCTAAAAAAAAAGAAATGGTACTGATGAACCTAGTGGCAGGGCAGGAATAAGGACGTAGACACAGAGACTGGACTTGAGGACACAGGGGAGGGGTGGGGAGGGGGAAGCTGGGGCGAAGTGAGAGTAGCATCAACATATATACACTATCGAATGTAAAATAGATAGCTAGTGGGAAGCAGCCGCATAGCACAGGGAGATCAGCTCGGTGCTTTGTGTCCACCTAGAGGGGTGGGATAGGGAGGGTGGGAGGGAGGCTCAAGAGGGAGGGAATATGGGGATATATGTATGCATATGGCTGATTCACTTTGTTGTACAACAGAAACTAACACAGCATTGTGAACCAATTATACTCCAATAAAGATGTATGAAAAAAATCAATCAATCCATCAATAATAATAATAAATAAAATAAAATAAATCTATTTTTCTGAGATGAGTATTTACTTACATGGACTGCTCCTTCACTTTTCTTCCACAATTGGTTATTTCCTCAAGTTCAACCAACAAGGAATGTCCAGATAGATTTAAAATGTAAAAAGCAATAGCCTTCAAAATAATTTCCTCTTTTACACTCTGATAAAGATGCAGTGCCTAGCAAAGGTCACTCATTCAAATCTCATTGCTCCAGTCTTCTTTCCTAAATTAGAAACAAAAAAAGAACACGATTTTTTCCCTACATATTAACTACACATGACCCCATAAAAACAAGTTTTTTATATTTATAAAAGTGACAAACTTAGAAAAAGAAGCAAATCATGTATATAATGACATAGTTTGGAATTATCAAGGAGACAACCCAGATTCCTGCTAATTTAGTTTCAGAAGATGATAATAATGCTTTTTTATCTCAAACTTGGCTCAAGCTTTCGGAAAAAATATTTCCCCAGGAAATTTGAAGCCAGCTGAAGCAATTGATTTTTACTGACTGTATCCAGGATCCTCATTTCTGAAGTTTGGCTACTCCCATGATCGCTCAGTCACACGTATCCAAACGGTTATTCAGAATTGAATCGACAACTTTGACAGAGTTAATATCTCTGCTGGCCTTTCACAGAACACCCTTGTTACTCCAGAAGACGAACAAGAACCAGAAGAGACATCCCCAGTCTCCTAGCCACAGCAATTTATACAATCAGAAACAGTGCTGGAGTAGCCACTGTCAAGATACCATGGAGGGGGCACAAATTTCAGAGAGAACATGGTACCAGTCTTCAGGGAATAGAATTCATCACCTTCTAAAAAAAATCTTTTAAAAAAATGACATCTCAAACCTTTTTTTATTTTCTGGACAAGTCTGAACAGACTCACAAAACTTGTTATTTCTTCAAAATTCTCAACAGTGGTGGCCATGATGAAATTCTTGACAGCATTACTCTTAACACAAACAACAGATAACTTCAAATTCATTGAAATAAAAATGAAAAAGGCTTCTGGATGTTAAAAAAAACACTGGCTTTTTGCAAACCTTCTACTTAGATAATTTTACATTGATTATGGAAGTTTTAGTATCACCATGACTTTCGTTAAGTTTTATAATGGTAGCTAAGATAAGTACAGCTAAAAAATTTCCAGAGTGTTCTTGGGTTGAAAGGGTCACTTCCTTAATAGATTGAGGCTATGTCAAATCTACTTTAAAATGAGATAGCACATATAAAAATACTTTGAAAAGTTAAAAGCATCATATAAATGCAGGACCTTTCATAGATCGAGGCCCTGTTTTGGAAGCACTTAACTATAATTACAAACGCTGATAAATGAAAAAATAGGGCACCCAAAATGCTTTCATTGCCTTTCCCCCCCCAGTGCAAATGCACTCACCGATGAGGAGAAATCTATGTCATACATTAACCTGGCAAGACCATTTAAATACCAAACATGTAACTAATATTCAAATCTGAGGTCTCCTTTGAGCTAAGCCCCAGAATGTATGATTCCTCTTTCTTTTAGCCCTGTGTAAATGTAAGTTTGTTATAACAATATTTTAAATTATGGTAGTCTAATGAACATAATTATAAAAATTATTTGTCTTTTAAAAAATGATTCACTCATCCAAAGCTATAAAACTAATACATTTCTTTGAGACTTGTTCACCTCAAAGGGTTGGGATGGTTATGTTTACTTCTTCACTTTTGTAGGAAAAATAATGTACAAAAATTTCGTGTAGGGGTAGCATTAAGAATTAACTTCAGGGACCTCCCTGGCGGTCTAGTGGTTAAGACTCCACGCTTCCACCGCAGGGGGTGTGGGTTCGATCCCTGGTAGGGGAACTATAAGATCCCACATGCCATGTGATGCGGCCAAAAAAAAAAAAAAAGAATTATTAACTTCATACCAAAAAAATTACTCCGTCCTTAGGCTCTGCCTTATAAAGCTGTGAGGTAACCCTAGCTCCCTCTACTGGCTGAATCATCATCCCATTTTCTGAGTTCTGTTGACCCAAGACTGACACTCTCCCCCCAGAAACAAGGAGGAAAACCAAGGAGTGCTCTTCTGGCCATGTGCTGGCCTTTCAGAAGCAGCCCTGAGCCAAACAGGCCTGGGAATTTTCTTTCCATCTTTAGAAAAAAAAAAAAGTGATTTACCACAAATAAAGAGCCCTCAGTGGAAGAAAGGGAAGTATTTTCCTTAAAAATTAAAAAAAAAAAAAAAAAAATGCACCAAGGCGATTTTTGAAGATGAAAGTACAGATGTACAGTGTTCTGTATGTATAGAGTACGACTTGTCCCAGGATAAATAAAAAGAGACGAAGCACTTTGGAAAATACAGTCACATCAAATCTCGTGGCTGCAATGTCCGAATGTTAAAAATCCAATATTTACCTTCTTGATAAATGTCTCATTAGGGCCCTCCTACTAGACAGGGCAGAACTGGATTTGGGGTATTTTAAGTGGCATTACACATTTTCTTTAAGTTCAGAGGGTTAAACAGGTAAGTGGTTTCACATGTAGGTCCTTCCTAAAAAAATGAGGACAAAAAATGATGAGCTAGCTACTTTTTTTAGAGGTGGAAAAGAACGAGTCAGAATACACAATCTCTGGAGACCCAGCTCCTCAGTAAGTGGAACCTTCTGACGGTGGAGGCCGGCGAGGCAGCAGCTGGCTTCTGTCACCCTGACTGGGGCGGCCTTGTTAGTGTAGCGTGACCCCTGGAGGGCTCACACAGATAATAGCGGCACCTCACCCCACCCTAATCTCCCACCCGTCTGAGCAATTCAACAGCAGATAGGGGCAGTGAGGCCATATTATTCCAAACAACATTTAGCTGAATGGTAGCTGAAGATTGTGACAGCAAAAGACAAATTCTCCCGGTCAAATACTTTCCTTCCCAGAAAAGTTTCCTGTTTTAGTACTTTTAAGGCACAAAAATGTCATTAAAATGAAACCAAAATGGAAATCCCACAGCACCCTGAGTTGAACCTAGGAAGACTTTTTTTTTTTTTTTTAATTGTATAGTTGCTTTACTGTTACTTTTTTTTAATTGTATAGTTGTTTTGCTGTACTGTTGTGTTAGTTTCTGCTGTACAGCAAAGTGAATCAGCTAAACGTATACATCTATCCCCTCTTTTTTGGCTTTCCTTCCCATTTAGGTCACCACAGAGCACTGAGTAGAGCTCCCTGTGCTATACAGTAGGTTCTCATTAGTTATGTATTTTATACATAGTAGTGTATATATGTCAGTCCCCATCTCCCAATTCATCCCCCCGCTGACCCCGCACAGGAAGACTTCTAAATCTCAAACAGAATTTGGGGAGCTTCCTCTGCTATAAGGGGCAATGATAAACACCACCAGCTATCCAGATAAAGACTAAATCATTCCTTCATATATTGACATATTTTGTGGACATTATGCCATAACTCCAGATATGTGCAGAGAGACTGTTTTTACAATATGCATCCGAATTCTTGGTGGCCTGTAGCCATTCTTCCTGGAATGAGACAGAGTTATGAGCACATAACCTGGGTCAAAACTCTGAAGACCAGTGACATAGTACTGCTTCATTATACAACAGACCCTACATTTAGGTATCATCAAATGTGTTTTCTCACGGCGCAAATGAGCAAAAGCAAAAACTTTCCTCAATTCTTACAGCTAATTTTCAGGGCTAGAACTGTACCCTGACATTATTTCATATTTCGAAGTGGGAACCTAAGCAAATTGATACTTGATTTATATAAGGAGAATTAAGAGCAGTGCCTCTGGTTGCTTTTTCTATTTCTGTAGTTTTTCCTTTCAAAATATACAGCACCAGGATTTTGCTGTGATGTTCTAATAATCCAATTTGGGTTTTAAATTCTGGCAATGAGACTTATGGGAAAAAAAACATAAACTCTCTCTCCGGTAATCTGCAATGCCTGGTGCTCTCAAATAAGATCAGACAGTGATCGGAGATGATGTTTTCCTGTGACAGGGCGCTGTGTTTTGGGAAAGATTGATTATTCTTTTCATTTTGCTTGCACCAAACATGACCTGGCTTATATGCTATAGTTTGACTGAGTGCTATAGCCAGGGTCTCTCACACCTTTGAGGTTCACAATAGCTATTAATTATGAAGGATGCTAATCATTTTTTAAAAATCTCCTTTCAGAAAAATATGCATTTTACACACTTCAGAGGAGGTTAATATATCAATAAAGAGCTGTTTTCTATATCATTCTTTTAAACAATATTGACAGACTTGTTTAATGATAAGGATTAGATTTCCTTCATTGAATAACATATTATATAGCTTTGAAATTCATACTTCATCTGAGAAAAATATATTTCCTGCATGTCAACGGAAATTGATTCATTAGATGTTGTTATGTTGGTCCAAGAAAGTAAGCTCATTCTGTGTGTCTGTGTGTGGGTGTGTGTGTATAAAGGAGGGAAACGTTGGTGAGAAGTGGAGGTGGTTATTCACTCTTGTACACCAAAGTAATTCGTTTGTTGAATCTGCCCATAAGTCTCAATAGATTATGAAACAGAAATGAATGAATCCATTCTCATTAGAACAGTTTCACCAGTTTATTAAGAGCTATGTCTCTGTGTACTTTTTGTCACAAAGACAAAGGGAGAATTTATTAATGATAAACATGCACACTATTTCAACCTAATGAGAAGCATGTCATTTTACAACTGGAACTTGGTAATTTTCAAGCCAATCCTTTTATTTTACTATTTTGGAAACAGAATCAAGAAGATGAAATAATTCTTTTAAATTCACCTAATTGGTTGTCAGGGGAGTTCATGATCAAACCAAGACTGCTGAATGAGTCTGTTTGCCGTATCCACTTCCACCTGCTGTACTGGACAATTTTTAGGCTATTCATTATAAGTCTGTTAGTAAATAAATGTAGAAGTAGAAGTATGAACATCCTTCTATGATTAAAATGTATCCCAATAGGATTATAGGAAGAGCCAGATTAAAAAATAGGCAAATCAGGCAATCTATATAAATCACTGCAATGAATCAGAACTATGATGCCAGGAAACTAGGGTTTCTGCAGAACACTTTGTACACAACTGATAAACCGCAACTCAGTCTTGCTCTTGGTGAAAATAAAAGCATTCCTCACCCACACTAGCCTACCTCTGAGTATTTCATTTTGGCTGTGATTCACAAGTTGGCAGGGAGTGCCAGGGACAGTTAGCTAAAGTTCATAAACAAGTAATACAAGGCTTTACTGGAACAGTGATTTATTTTATTATTGAAATAATTATTTAAAATTTAAATTGTTTAACATACTTCCTGAGAAACTGTCTATCCTAGAACATTGGAAATGCAAACCGAAGAATGAAAAATGCAGATAAATGAGAAGATTTTACAGGCATGAAAGCCAGGAGAAAACAAACATTTATATTATTTGTAACAAAACTTTATAATTGTATCTATGCACAATATAGCTTCCTGTAGTTAGTGATGGAGAAACTTAGATAAAAGACAAATTCCAGACTCTTAAAATGTTACCTTTTTAATGGATAAGAAAATCCCATTTATGATAGCAGCAGCAACATCAAAAAATGCTTAGAAATAAATTTAACAAGAAATAGTCTAATCCTACATAAAGAAAACTATAAAATACAACTGAAAGCAAAGTATTCTTGAAAATATGAAAGATATTCCTTGCTCTAGGATTGGTTGTCTCAATATTAATATGCTACCCCTTGCTTAGTTAATTTATAAATTTAATGTGACCCTAATGAAAATACCAGTGGCCTTTTGTAATAACAGAGTTAGATGAATTCGTACTTAAGTTCACATGAAACAATATGAAAGAATAGCTAAAGAAACACTGAAAGAAAGAGGGAGAACTAATGATAAGAGAACCTACTACAAAGCATCTATAATTAAAACAGTATGATATTGGCATGTGAATAGATAGATAACCAATGGAATAGAATGTAAAATCAAGAAATAACTGTGCTATGTACAGAAATCCAGTGTATGGTGCAGGTGGTCCTGTAATCACTGGGACAAAGGCTTTTGTTTTGTTTTGTTTTGTTTTGTTTTTAATAAATATGTTGGGATAACTGGATAGCCATTTGAGAAAAGATAAAATTAGATCCATTTCTTGCATTGTATACAAGAATAAAAAAATTTATCAGAGATCTGGAAGTAAACATGCCATACAGTGACCAGAAGAGAATGTGGGTAAATTCTTCTCTAATCTGACTGAAAGGAAAGACCTCATTATGATCAAAACTCCAGGAGCCACAAAACAGAATGATAAGATGGACTATATAAAATTAAAAATTGTAGAGCAAAAAAACCCAAAAAACAAAGAAACAAAACCCAAATGCCAGGGAGACGCCACAACCCCACCCATTAGCAGAGAGGCTGCCTAAAATCATAATAAGGTTACAGACACCCCAAAACACACCACCAGATGTGGTCCTGCTCACCAGAAAGACAAGATCCAGCCTCATCCACCAGAACACAGGCACCAGTCCCCTCCACCAGGAAGCCTACACAACCCACTGAACCAACCTTACACACTGGGGGCAGACACCAAAAACAATGGGAACTACGAACGTGCAGCCTGCGAAAAGGAGACCCCAAACACAGTAAGTTAAGCAAAATGAGAAGACAGAGAAAGACAGAGCAGATGAAGGAGCAAAGTAAAAATCCACCCGACCAAACAAATGAAGAGGAAATAGGCAGTCTACCTGAAAAAGAATTCAGAGTAATGATAGTAAAGATGATCCAAAATCTTGGAAATACAATGGAGAAAGTACAAGAAGCTTTTAACAAGGACCTAGAAGAACTAAAGAGCAAACAAACAATGATGAACAACATAATAAATGAAATTAAAAATTCTCTAGAAGGAATCAATAGCAGAATAACTGAGGCAGAAGAACAGATAAATGACCTGGAAGATAAAGTAGTGGAAATAACTACTGCAGAGCAGAATACAGAAAAAAGAATGAAAAGAATTGAGGACAGTCTCAGAGACCTCTGGGACAACATTAAACGCACCAACATTTGACTTGTAGGGGTCCCAGAAGAAGAAGAGAGAAAGAAAGGGACTGAGAAAATATTTGAAGAGATTATAGTTGAAAACTTCCCTAATATAGGAAAGGAAATAGTTAATCAAGTCCAGGAAGTGCAGAGAGTCCCATACAGGATAAATCCAAGGAGAAACACGCCAAGACACATATTAATCAAACTATCAAAAATTAAATACAAAGAAAAAATATTAAAAGCAGCAAGGGAAAAACAACAAATAACATACAAGGGAATCCCCATAAGGTTAACAGCTGATCTTTCAGCAGAAACTCTGCAAGCCAGAAGGGAGTGGCAGGACATATTTAAAGTGATGAAAGGGAAAAATCTACAACCAAGATTACTCTGCCCAGCAAGGATCTCATTCGGATTTAATGGAGAAATTAAAACCTTTACAGACAAGCAGAAGCTAAGAGAATTCAGCACCACCAAACCGGCGTTACAACAAATGCTAAACGAATGTCTCTAGGCAGAAAACACAAGAGAAAGAAAAGACCTACAATAACAAACCCCAAACAATTAAGAAAATGGTAATAGGAACACACATATCAATAACTACCTTAAATGTAAATGGACTAAATGTTCCAACCAGAAGATATAGACTGGCTGAATGGATACAAAAACAAGACCCATATATATGCTGTCTACAAGAGACCCACTTCAGACCTAGGGACACATACAGACTGAAAGTGAGGGGATGGAAAAAGATATTCCATGCAAATGGAAATCAAAAGAAAGCTGGAGTAGCAATTCTCGTATCAGACAAAATAGACTTTAAAATAAAGACTATTACAAGAGACAAAGAAGGACACTACATAATGATCAAGGGATCAATCCAAGAAGAAGATATAAAAATTGTAAATATTTATGCACCCAACATAGGAGCACCATAGGATACATAAGGAAAATTCTAACAGCCATAAAAGGGGAAATTGACAAGTAACACAATCATAGTAGGGGACTTTAACACCCCACTTTCACCAATGAACAGATCATCCAAATGAAAATAAATAAGGAAACACAAGCTTCAAATGATACACTAACAAGATGGACTTAACTGGTATTTATAGGACATTCCATGCAAAAACAACAGAGTACACTTTCTTCTCAAGTGCTCATGGAACATTCTCCAGGATAGATCATATCTTGGGTCACAAATCAAGCCTTGGAAAATTTAAGGAAATTGAAATCGTATCAAGTATCTTTTCCAACCACAACGCTTGAGACTAGATATCAATTACAGGAAAAAATCTGTAAAAAATAGAAACACATTGAGGCTAAACAATACGCTACTAAATAACCAAGATATCACTGAAGAAATCAAAGAGGAAATCAAAAAATACCTAGAAACAAATGACAATGAAAATATGACAACCCATAACCTATGGGATGCAGCAAAAGCAGCTCTAAGAGGGAAATTTATAGCAATA
Organism: Balaenoptera ricei; assembly: GCF_028023285.1. Lineage (NCBI taxonomy): Eukaryota > Metazoa > Chordata > Mammalia > Artiodactyla > Balaenopteridae > Balaenoptera > Balaenoptera ricei. Next base: position 6,892,972 of record NC_082644.1, read on the forward strand.
CAATCCTACCTCAAGAAACAAGAAACAGGTCAAATGAACTACCTAACCTTACACCTAAAGCAATTAGAGAAAGAAGAACAAAAAACTCCCAAAGTTAACAGAAGGAAAGAAATCATAAAGATTAGTTCAGAAATAAATGAAAAAGAAATGAAGGAAACAATAGCAAACATCAATAACACTAAAAGCTGGTTCTTTGAGATGATAAACAAAATTGATAAACCATTAGGCAGACTCATCGAGCAAAAAAGGGAAAAGACTCAGATCAATAGAATTAGAAATGAAAAAGGAGAAGTAACAACTGACACTGCAGAAATACAAAGGATCATGAGACATTACTACAAGCAACTATATGCCAATAAAATGGACAACCTGGTAGAAATGGACAACTTCTTAGAAAAGCACGACCTTCCGAGACTGAACGAGGAAGAAATAGAAAATATAAACAGACCAATCATAAGCACTGAAATTGAAACTGTCATTAAAAATCTTCCAACAAACAAAACCCCAGCACCAGATGGCTTCACTGGCAAATTGTATCAAACATTTAGAGAAGAGCTAACACCTATCCTTCTCAAACTCTTCCAAAATATAGCAGAGGGAGGAACACTCCCAAACTCATTCTACGAGGCCACCATCACCCTAATAACAAAACACGACAAAGATGTCACAAAGAAAGAAAACTACAGGCCAATATGACTGATGAAAATAGATGCAAAAATCTTCAATGAAATACTAGCAAACAGAATACAACAGCACATTAGAAGGATCATACACCATGATCAAGTGGGGTTTACCCCAGGAATGCAAGGATTCTTCAATATACGCAAATCAATCAATGTGATAAACCATATTAACAAAATGAAGGAGAAAAACCCGATGATAATCTCAATAGATGCAGAAAAAGCTTTTGACAAAATTCAACACCCATTTATGACAAAAACCTTCCAGAAAGTAGGCATAGAGGGAACTTACCTCAACATAATAAAGGCCATATATGACAAACCCACACCCAACATCGTTCTCAATGGTGAAAAACTGAAACCATTTCCCCTAAGATCAGGAACAAGACAAGGTTGTCCACTCTCACCACTGTTATTTAACATAGTTTTGGAAGTTTTAGCCACAGCAATCAGAGAAGAAATAGAAATAAGAGTAATCCAAATAGGAAAAGAAGAAGTAAAGCTGTCACTGTTTGCAGATGACATGATATTATACATAGAGAATCCTAAAGATGCTACCAGAAAACTACTAGAGCTAATCAATGAATTCGGTAAAGTAGCAGGATAAAAATTAATGCACAGAAATCTCTTACATTCCTATATACTAATGATAAAAAATCTGAAAGAGAAATTAAGGAAACACTCCCATTTACCATTGCAACAACAAAAAATAAAATACCTAGGAATAAACCGACCTAAGGAGACAAAATACTTGTATGCAGAAAACTATATGACACTGATGAAAGAAATTTAAGATGCTAGCAACAGATGGAGAGATATACCATGTTCTTGGAACACTGTGAAAATGACTATACTACCCAAAGCAATCTACAGATTTAATGCAATCCTTATCAAACTACCAATGGCATTTTTCACAGAACTAGAACAAAAAATTTCACAGTTTGTATGGAAACACAAAAGACCCCGAATCGCCAAAGCAATCTTGAGAAAGAAAAAAGGAGCTGGAGGAATCAGGTTCCTGGACTTCAGACTGTACTACAAAGCTATAATAATCAAGACAGTATGGTAGTGGCATAGAAACAGAAATATAGATCAATGGAACAGGATAGAAAGCCAGAGATAAACCCACGCGCTTATGGTCACCTTATTTTTGATAAAGGAGGCAAGAATATACAATGGACAAAAGACAGCCTCTTTAATAAGTGGTGCTGGGAAAACTGGACAGTTACATGTAAAAGAATGAAATTAGAACACTCCCAACACCATGCACAAAAATAAACTCAAATTGGATTAAATACCTAAATGTAAGGCCAGACACTATAAAACTCTTAGAGGAAAACATAGGCAGAACACTCTATGACATAAATCACAGCAAGATCCTTTTTGACCCAGCTCCTAGACAAATGGAAATAGAAACAAAAATAAACAAATGGGACCTAATGAAACTTAAAAGCTTTTGCACAGCAAAGGAAACCATAAACAAGACAAAAAGAGAACCCTCAGAATGGGAGAAAATATTTGCAAATGAAGCAACTGACAAAGGATTAATCTCCAAAATTTACAATTAATTTACAAGCAGCTCATGCAGCTCAATATCAAAAAAAACAACCCAATCCAAAAATGGGCAGAAGACCTAAAGAGACATTTCTCCAAAGAAGATATACAGATTGCCAACAAACACATGAAAGGATGCTCAACATCACTAATCATTCGAGAAATGCAAATCAAAACTACAATGAGGTATCATCTCACACCAGTCAGAATGGCCATCATCAAAAAATCTATAAACAGTAAATGCTGGAGAGAGTGTGGAGAAAAGGGAATGTGTTGGTGGGAATGTAAATTGATACAGCCACTATGGAGGTTCCTTAAAAAACTAAAAATAGAACTACCAGACAACCCAGCAATCCCACTACTGGGCACATACCCTGAGAAAACCATAATTCAAAAAGAGTCATGTACCACAATGTTCATTGCAGCTCTATTTACAATAGCCAGGACATGGAAGCAACCTAAGTGTCCATCGACAGATGAATGGATAAAGAAGATGTGGCACATATATACAATGGAATATTACTCAGACATAAAAAGAAATGAAATTGAGTTATTTGTAGTGAGGTGGATGGACCTAAACTCCGTCATACAGAGTGAAGTAAGTCAGAAAGAGAAAAAGAAATACCGTATGCTAACACATATGTATGGAATCAAAAAAAAAAAAAAAAGGTTCTGAAGAACCTAGGGGCAGGACAGGAATAAAGACACAGACGTAGAGAATGGACTTCAGGACACGGGGAGGGGGAAGGGTAAGCTGGGATGAAGTGAGAGAGTGACATGGACATATATACACTACCAAACGTAAAATAGATAGCTAGTGGGCAGCAGTTGCATAGCACAGGGAGATCAGCTCGGTGCTTTGTGACCACCTAGAGGGTTGGGATAGAGAGGGTGGGAGGGAGATGCAAGAGGGAGGAGATATGGGGATGTATATATATGCATAGCTGATTCACTTTGTTATAAAGCAGAAACTAACACACCATTGTAAAGCAATTATACGCCAATAAAGATGTTAAAAAAAATAAAAATAAAAAATCCAAACGCCATAAACAAACACAAAAGACAGGGAAAACTGGGAAAAAAATATTTGCAAAAATACTACTGAGAAGGCTAATTTCCCTAATACAGAAAAAAGTTATACCATTGAAGGAAAGAACAAAAATCTTACAGAAAAAAGAAAATCAAATGACATGAACAGACAAGTCACAAAAGTAGATATTAAAAATAACCCTTACCCATATGAAAAGATGTCTAACTTCGTTCAAGTTAGAGAAATTCAAATTAAATTACACAGAAATATTATTTCTCACAGGTTAGACTGGCAAAAAAATCAAAGCTTGACAAACGCACTCTTCTGTTGATGATGTTGAGAAACTAACATTCTCATACATTACTGGTGGAAATGCAAAATGGCACAATACTTATAGAATGGATTTTGCCAATATCTAACAAAAGGACTTATTCATTTAACATTCTAAAATTTACCGTAAATACACCTCCAACTACAGGAATAAAAAAATATATATATATATACATATATATATATATATATATATATGCATGCACAAGATTATTCATTACAGCAATTATAATTACAAAATATTGGAAATTATTTAAATGTCTAAGCATAAGAGTTGGTTTAATTAACCGTATTACAAACACTCAAAGGAGTACTATGCAGTTATTAACATATATACACTACTATATATAAAATAGATATACAACAAGGACCTACTGTGTAGCACATGGGACTATATTCAAGATCTTGTAATACCCTATAATGGAAAAGAATCTGAAAAGAATATATATATATATATGTATATGTATATATGTATAACAGCCACTTTGCTGTACACCTGAAACTGACACAGCATTGTAAATAACTATACTTCAATTTTAAAAAAAAAGAAAAAGAAAATGAAGATGTTTGTGAATTCATATGCAGTGATTTCTAGGACACATTGTGAAGTGAAAAATACAAATGCAAAACAGCATATACAGTACACTACTTTTGTGCTAGAAAACAGGGAAAGTAAGAAAGCATACATATTACTTGTTTTTACATTAAAAAAAAAAAGCATACACACACAGGAAGTGCAAACCAGCAGACAATGAGGTTGATTACCTACAAAGTGTGGCAGGAACTGAGACAGGCTACAGAAAGGAGTGACAATTCTCTGAGTTTTTGTAAATTTTGACTTTCTGGAAGCATGTTAATGTTGTTAGTAATCAAAAAGTAAAATTAAATTAAGGATGAGAAGGGAGTTCCTGATATTAAAGCAAATAGAAATAAATAAACCAGGATCTATTTCAAATGAATAACACTGTCACACTGGAGGAGGGTAGAGAACTAATCTATGTTATTAACAAATGTGGGGGGCTTCCCCGGTGGCGCAGTGGTTGAGAATCTGCCTGCCGATGCAGGGGACATGAGTTCGAGCCCTGGTCTGGGAAGATCCCACATGCCGCGGAGCAACTAAGCCCGTGCGCCACGACTACTGAGCCTGCGCGTCTGGAGCCTGTGCTCCGCAACAAGAGAGGCCGCGACAGTGAGAGGCCCGCGCACCGCGATGAAGAGTGGCCCCCGCTTGCCGCAACTGGAGAAAGCCCTCGCACAGAAACGAAGACCCAACACAGCCAGAAATAAATAAATAATTTAAAAAAAAAAAAAAAAAAAAAAAACAAATGTGGTATCTGACCATATGTCCTGTCTTGGGCAGACAGACAAGACAGATGAGAGAGAAAACTGCAAACAAATTCTGAACTCCCTCTAGTGTAATAGATTTGTTTATTGTAAGGATATAAGGGAAGCCATTCTATTAGGTATATCGCAGGATTGAGCAAATAAGCAAATGTATTTACATTGTTGGGAGCCAGAGATCTCAAGTGGGAGAAGGGATATACCAGCCAGAAATAGAGGTGGCAACCCTGTAGGAACTCACGATTTCTAATAACCATATGTGTGTGCGTGTGTGTGTATTGGAGTGTGCGTATGCATACATATATACACCTATGTCTGTGTGTATATATACGTATGTATACATGTATATAAATGCACATGCTTTTTAGTTTTCCTAGAAGTAAAGACACGCAGAAGCAATCAGTAGACCTAGTGCCCAGATGTATTGGGGTCTAATGCCATTATGCTCTAAAAGAAGCCAGTGCTTCCCTGAGAAATGTTTGATTCTAGGACTGAGGCAGAGTGGGTAAATGAACAACAGGGAAAACCATGTTCCAGAAAGTAAGAAAGCACTCAAAAAATGAGGAGGCATGTCATAAGAACACAGGACCCACCCTGAAGGGGCTTCAACTGGAGAAACCTGGAAAAATATGAGGAACACAATAATTAAGGAACAGTAATAGATTATAGACAATTGAAAAAGTGGAACCATGAGTCCATACCAATAATAAGTAGATAATAAAGTGAAGAAAGGAAAGAAGGAAGAAAGGAGGGAAGGAAGGAGGGAGGGAAGAAAAGTGAAGGGAGGGCTCTTGCTTATAGAATATTGGGAGTCAACTGGTAAATGTAGAGGGCGTGATAAAGAATTGGAAAAGCATAATTTTTCAGCCAAAGACTAGTTCAGGCAAACATCATCAATGGGAGCTAAATCAAGAGGGGGAAATTTGATGAGGAGCAGAGTATTTGCACGGACTTGAAACTTTTTCGCACAGATTGCTATTACTTGCAAGGAAAAAAAAATTAATAGCATCTTGCAAGGTAAGAATGGCGGGGCCTCTCTGCAGGACTCGATTTCAGGATCCCAATCCTTCGCCATCCTAACCGGGAGGGTATCAAGTCAACAACTGCAGGGCTCGGACACGCCCAGAGCCATTTGGGAGGCCTCCCAGACGCTTCATTTCTCTCGCTTGGGTTTACGGTGGGGCACGAAGAGCGTGAGATGAAATGCTGCAGAGGCTCTGGGGCTGCGGCTGCTCGCCACCCTCCGGGGCTGGGGAAACAGGGCCCCTCCAGGCCTTCCCAGCGGGCCAGTGGGGCAGCAGGGACACGGGCGGCTGCGCGCTCCGCGTCCCGGACCTGGGATCCAAAAGACGACGCCGGGCTCGTCTCCGCCACGTTCTGGATTTGAGGCTGAGGACAAATGCAATTTTTCTCATCTCCCCACGTCTGCGGCCGGAAGTCGCCTCCTGGGCTTTGCGCTTTTTTCAGTTTGGCCTGAGTTTGGGCCATTTGTGTGTGTGTGTGTGTGTGTGTGTGTGTGTGTGTGTCTTCCCCTCCTAAACCGAATTTCTTGAATGAGACAGTCTGATAAGAGCAAAAGTCCTGAAAGCGAATGGTTTCAAGTTCCAGCCTCGCTGCTTCCTGGCTGTGGAGATTGTTAAAGCTAAGTCTAGGATTTCTAATTCGCAAAACAGAAATAATGGAATAGGGGCTTGTGACCACTAAATATGTGTAGCAAACAAATAATAGTTGTGAGATATATTCAAATCGTCAAGAAGGTTATACTGTATTGGGGAGACAACCCAAAAGTGAACCATTTATGAACGTTGCTGCAGATGTGTGGCGATTTGGAGGAAGGCCTATATCTTATAGTGGGAGGGATGAAAAGGATGGAGAAGGAAAATGAGAACTTGTAGTCTGGGAGGCCTATCGATGTATAGCTATGAGATAATTGGTGAAATGCCTTTTAAAAAATATATGTATTGGTAGATGGCGGGTGAAAAGGCTGAGAAGCCAGATACTAAGGAGAAAAAACCTGAAGCCAAGAAGGCTGATGCTGGTGGCAAGGTTCAAAAGGTAAAGCAGGGGAAGCCCCACTGCTGCCCAAACCCTGTCCTGGTCAGAGGAATTGGCAGATATTCCCGATCGGCTATGTATTCCAGAACGGCCTTGTACAAGAGGAAGTATTCAGCAGCTAAATCCAAGGTGGAAAAGAAGAAGAAGGTGAAGGTTCTTGCTACTGTCACAAAACCAGTTGGTGGTGACAAGAATGGTGGTACCCGGGTGGTTAAACTTTGCAAAATGCCTGGGTATTATCCTACTGAAGATGTGCCTCGAAAGCTGTTGAGTCGCGGCAAAAAACCCTTCAGGAAGCATGTAAGAAAACTGTGTGCTAGCATCACTCCTGGGACCATTCTGATTATCCTCACTGGGCGCCACAGAGGCAAGAAGGTCATTTTCCTGAAGCAGCTGAGCAGTGGCTTGCTACTTGTGACTGGGCCTCTGTCCCTCAGTCGAGTTCCTCTGCGGAGAACACACCAGAAATCTGTCATTGCCACTTCCACCAAAATTGATATCAGTGGTGTGAAAATCCCAGAACATCTCACTGACGCTTACTTCAAGGAGAAGAAGCTGCGTAAGCCCAGGCACCAGGAAGGTGAGATCTTCGACACAGAGAGAGAGAAATACGAGATTACAGAGCAGCGCAAGGTTCATCAGAAAGCTGTGTACTCACAAATTCTGCAAAGAATCAAAGCTGTTCCTCAGCTCCAGGGCTATCTCTGCTCTGTGTTTGCTCTCACAAACAGAATTTATCCTCACAAAGTAGTGTTCTAAACGTCTTACAAAGAACCTAATTAAAAAACTGTCCATTTCAAAAAAAAAAAAAAAAAGTAATAGCTATACAATGGAGAGATGAGACGACACCCTGATAGGATCATCAAAGTTAACGCCACCAGTGAGAGGCAGATGGGCACGATGTCTTGAGAAGGATATAGCTTCCTCTATGTGATATTTCAGCTGAGACTGTATAACTTCAATCGAATAATGAAGAAACAGTAGACAAAAAAAAAACGAAGACTGCTCTGTTTTTTAAATGGGGGATTATACTTCAAAAATGTCAATGTTGTTAAAAGATAAAGAAAAGCTGTGGAAATGTTCCAGGTCAAAGGAGGTTAAAGAAACATGAGAACTAAATGCTATACTAGATCCTAGAGTGATCCTTTACTAGAGGAAAAATAATGTTTTATTGGAAATTATTAGGTCAATTGACAGATTGGAATACAGCTGGGGGATTAGACAACAGTTAAATATATTACAGTACGTGGTTACATAAATGAATATCCTTATTCTTTAAAAAAAAATACACGTAAAGTGTTAGGGGTAAAGGGCCATAATACATGAAATATGCTCTCAAACGGCTCAGAAAAATATTATGTAAATAGATGGATGGACAGATTAGATTGGCAGATTAGATGTATTAAATTATAGATGATACAGGTAGATGATAGATTGATAGATACCAAATAATAAAGCAAATGGGGCTAAAAGTGAAGAATAGGTGAACCTGGGTAAAGGCTACCAAGGCATCCTCTGTATGATTCTTTTTCTTGCAACTTTAAGTTTGAAATTATTTCCAAATTAAAAGTTAAAAAAACATAGCTTATAGATGACACATTTAATACATAATTTTGAATATAAAGATTGAAACATTTTAATTCATATAAAATCAATTTATTCACCCCACTCCCAACCAAGTAAATACTGAACGAATAATTAGCAAATGTTAATTTGAGGAATTCCAAACAGGCCTGCTTGGAATCCATGTCTCGGTGTAGCTCTCGATATTAATGAACTTGTAAGTTAAGTTGCTTTTGGTATCATCTGTACCTCCCGGAAATTAGAACACAAAAACCAGGAGAAACAAACTTCTGCAGCAATTCTTACCAATAAGAAAAACCTGCTTGGTTATCAAAAAAGAAATGTTAAAATCCCAGAAAACAAACAAACAAACAGTAAGTTCATCTTAGAGTCCTTGACAGCCAGCAAGTGAAAATATGGAGGTGGTTACGTTTGGTACCCAGAGAGTCAGAAGAGCAGAGTTCAAAAACATTCAGAGAAAAAATAAGTTTGACCCCCAAACATGAATTTCTGGAAGAGAGTCTAAAATGTTTGAGAAGTTACGAAGGCCTCATAAATGCAATTCTAGTTGACGAGGAATAAAAAGGGAGGTATAAATAGGTTAGGATTACAATGTGTAATAATACATGACCTCAACAAATTTTAATATAAGCATAAACATTGAAAAAAACCCAACTAGGTGTATAGCCAAAGATGAATGGAAAGGGTGATGAGGACATATAAAAATAATGTCAGGAAGACTAATTCTCTAATTAATTTGAGGTGCTTACCCCGCCCCAACCCGAACAGAGCAAAAGAAAACAAAATGTTTTCTGCTGCTGTATTTGAAGCAAAAAATAAAGGAATAGAGGACCTTTGCTCAGCCTGAGGGGTCATGGATGAGACATTGCCTGGGCTGAATTTTGCAAGAAAACTTTCAGAAATAAGAGAATCAGGAGGGCTTTCTGCGCAGAAGATAACCACCAAGAATGCTGCAAAGGTATGGCGTTAAGAAGGAGTCATAAGGCTTCTATTAAGAGAGGCCCTGTAGGATCAGATGTCTGAGACAGAGCCAGGGCATGAGAGCCTAACGTATCACACCACAGATTTGGGAATTTGTGCTGCAACTGTAGGAGATGGAGACCTTCGGGAAATTTTAATATTAGCATTTATAATCATGTAGTTCCTCGAAACACCGCTTTTGCCACATCCCACAATTTTAATATGCTACATTTCCCTTATTATTTTGTTCAAAATATATTTTTTTCCTTTGTGATATCTTTTTTGCCCCAGGAATTATTTAAAAGCGGGCCACTTAATTTGTAAATATTTTGTGTCTTTCTAGGTAGGGCATTGTTATTGCTTTCTAAGTTAATTCCTCCATCGTCAGGGGACATTCTCTGCAAATTTCCATCTTTTAAAATCAATTTGGGAATTATTTCGTTGCCCGGGATGTGATCTAACTTGGTGAGCATTCCATGTTCACTTGAAAAAACTACGTATTCTTTAGTCATTAGGTGTGATGTCCTATGACTGTCCATTTGGTGATGGTTGGTTATTTAGATCTTCTACATCCTTCCTAATTTTTTATAGGGTTGTTCTATCAACTACTAAGAGAAGGGTGTTAAAATCTTCAATTACAATTGTGGATTTAACTATTTCTCCCTTTTTGTCTGTGAGTTTCTGCTTCATGTTTTTTTATTAGTAATATATTTGCGCTTATGGCTCATCGTGTGACGAGTAATCTCCTGTCTTGAAGTCTGAAGGGGCCGTCAACTCCCAGATTCACCCAGTGTACTTTGTCTTTCCAAGGCAGGCTTCTCTCTCATCGTTGTCCGCTGTTTCCCAAGCCCCCTGCAGTAATCCCCACGCATGTGTAGCTGCAGTTATCCAGGAATTTGAGGGAGTTTATGCTCAGGTTCTGAGTCACCCCTTCTGCAACTTTCTCATTTCCAGGATTTCGCTCCTAAATTTCCAGCTGCTTTGTCAACCCTAAACCCTGTCTGTTTGACAGCTAGCTAGGTGCTAGGATATGATTTAGAAGCTCATCATGAAGACTTTAGGTACTGTTCTAAATGCGATGGGATGCACTGAAGATTTTGAAAGAGGGCCGTGATGTGATGCAAATTTTATGGCAATACGATTACTCTTAATGCTCTAGGGAGAGTGTGCTGTCGAGTAGCAAGAATGAAAGTTGGGAGAGACCAGCTAGGGCGTGATTGCAGTAGTCCAGACGTGTACTCTTGAGTTTCACTGTCGACTGGCTATCTGCAGGAATAAACACACACTCTGGGAAACTGAAAGTAACATTTTTCACAAGGAATCAATCTTTGTAAACGTCTCTGTTTCCGGGTATGTCAGGCCTGATTCACTATATATTGGCTTATAAGGAGTAAGCAAATGAGCAGTCCTTTTAATGAAGAAAGAAGCAGTTGAAAACATTATATTTCATTTAACAGATGTTTACCGAGGGTCTGTCAAGCGACTGCCAGGCTCTGATCTAAGTCAGGGGACATACTAGCCAAAGTCCCCAGCTTCAGAGAGGTTACAGTCTAGAGGGGGAGATGATAACAAAGAAATAGGCTAATGGACCTGGATTTGGCAGGTGGAGGTAAGTGTGCTGAAAAAAAATAATGAGGGGAAGGATTAGAGCAAGTGGGGTTTAACTTCAGAGTACTCAAGTAAGTCTTCTCCAAGGAGGTCACATCTGAGCAGTGACCTTGGTGAGGGAAGGACAGAGCCACGTACAAATCCAGCAACAGCGGACATCAAGATGGAGGAGTGCTTTGCTGTCCGGGTACTGCGAGGAGAACAGAGTGCTGGATTCAGAAAGATGGCATCTGAGACACAGCCAGGGCCAGGGAACGTCAGGCCTTGGGGGTCACGGTTAGGAGTTTGGATTTTATTCGTCAGCATAACTGGTAGTCATTGGAGCAAGGAAGTAACATGAGCTGATTTATATTTTGAAAGTATCACAAAGTGTTTGTTAGGACAATCCTTCTTGATCAATTCCTTTTGGGGAGAAAATGATCCGCGACTTCTTGCAGTTCTGTATACCTTGAGAGTAGAAGTACCTGCCACCTTGGCTGCAGATGATGTTTCTAGGGATGTGTGGGTGAAGAACAGCCTTGGAGGTTAGAGAGAACGTCTTCCTCTGGAGCACGTACCTTAAGCACAGATTCCTCCCCTGTAACGCAGCACATTGTGTGTATCTCCTGGCTCTCTCTGAGTTTCCCCGGAGGACTGGGGGCTCAGGAAACAAGAGCAAACACTGATTTGGGGGCTCCTGCTATTTCCTTGAGCAATGAAGTCCTTTGTCTGTGACTCGGGAGAACTGTATCTTTCTCCAGCATCCATGAAACATCGGCAGGCTAACTTATTAGCTTATAAGTCAGGTCAAAGCTCATATCCTTCACATTTCTTGACCTTTTGTGCAAGGAGGATGGAATGCTGCCAGGATGTTCTGGAAAAGGCAGGGGGAGACGCTCTTAGTCCAATTCCCAGGAACGTAGGGAGGGAAGTCTGTGGGAATCAGAAGTGAACAGGACCAAATCCTACAGTCGACTTGGCAATAAATGGTGTCCTTCTCTTCACTGCTTGTTAATGAGGGGAGATTGGGGAGGTGGCTGCAGGTTGACCACAGGGAACTGGGTTTAAAGACAGACTCTAATCCCCAATTCCCCTTCATGAACAAGCAGTGAAGAGAAGGGCAGCATTTATTGCCAAGTTGACTATACGATTGGTGGGGGCGGAGGGGCAGGGTGACAGGAAAGGAGGACTTCTTTCCCATCTGGCCATCAGTTACGTGTTTGTGGAATGTGGAAACTAGGACCAAGATTCATCTTGGATGGGTGAAGTTTCCACCCACCGGCAGATAGCAGTGACAGTGATACTCACTTACATTTAGTGTGAAAAGTGGAAAATTGGCACCCAGTATGAGCAGAAACCAGGCAAATTGTAGACCTTCGGCTGGTTCGGTGAGAGAGGAGAGGTGGCAGTGTGTAGCACTCAGAGAAGAAGGGCAACATCTGGGCCATCGTACAGCTCCACCATTTTGCCGTCTACTGTGCCAGCCTTGAAAGCCTTTCAGAAAGGACAGTAAAACATCTCAAGAGGGTTGTTTCCATTGAGTCTTAGCTGCTGTAAGAGAGCTTTGGCCCCCTGGGAGAAATTCCCAGGAGACACCAAACTCTAGTGGGAAGCCATAGATGAGGCATCGACTAACATTTGGACTCACTGTGGCTGCAGATTTTTTTTTTTCAGAAAGATATCCTTTGAGCATCTATTGAAGTATAACTTTATGGTAAACCCTTCAATAAAGTAGTTGTGCTCAAGGTAACTGAATGAATCTCTAAATAACACATTCCTATCAGTCACCCATGGGGCCCTCATCCTTCCTCTTCCCAAAAACCACATCTCTGTCCATATCTGGTCTGCATTGCCAAAACCGTGAAGCTACATTATTTCTTAGAGATGCTAGTAAGAGGCCAGTTAAATGTTGGGGGCACATCCAAGAAAATTATGACTCTGGCTTTGAATGAGTCGATCCAGAGGTTTGCTTTCATAGGGGAATTTCATAGAGATTTTCATAGAGAAATTCATAGAAATAGAGAGCCAGTTATCTTTTGAGGCTAGTCCTAGTTTATTATAATGCAACCATATCATCCTATTTTTTCCAGTACACTATGGTGGGATGGGAGAAAACAGGACTTGATACAGTGTTTGATTTCTTGATTTCTCCTCCTCTTAACTCTCCAAGGAGGTAATAATTCCATTTGGCTAACGGGTCCTGGAAGGGAAGAAGACTGACCTATTGTTGGAGTCCACAGCCTTTGGGTTCCTGTGATGCAGAGCAGGTGAGAAAACTTCAGGCCCACCTGCTGCACAGTTTGCAGAGGGTTCCATGGAGAGATAGTGGTCTAACACTTTGGTAAAGTCTGGAGTGAAGACAACTAACCCAGTGGATTCCTGAAGAGGTCCAGCTATTCTGAGCAATTCTTAATAAATATTACTCCTGATGTCTTGCTCACTTGTTATACAGACTCAAGGGAGAAACTTTCCAATGCTGCTGACACGGACTTCTTTTGAATAACTCTTCCGTAGTGAAATGAATCGTTGCACTCTTATAAAACCAGGAAGACAATCACTCTCTAAGACTGAACTTTCCTGAGAAGTGCCACAACCCACTGGCACCCTAGATGCTGCCTTCTAAGTAAGAAACAGATCTGTAACTTTTATTTCCCCATCTGCTTAGCCCTCCAGGCTTTCCTATAGACAAAGTTAAATGAGTTCAGAAGAAATAAATAACTACGATGTTCCTCGTTAGCCTGGTGAGTATCAATGATAATCAGAAAATGAAAAATGACACAACATTTAAGAGTAATCCACACTTTTAAGGATGGAAATGAAATTGAAATAGTTAGAACAGATAGATCCCATTGAAATAGGGGAAATTTTTATGGCAGTAAAGTAATGAAGGAAACAGGAAAGAACTAAAAATAATTCAATGAGATCTGAGGGAGAAGTTCTACAAAAAAAAGAAGAAGTCTTAGAATGATAAAGATTTTTTTGCTGGAAAAAATTATAATAAGTTTAATTTAGAAATTCAACAGAGGCAGTAAAAAAAATAGAATGGATACTGATGAAAGCCTCATTAATAATATGGTAAATGAACTGGAAATTATCCTAAGATAAAGAGCGAAAAAGCAAAGAGTAGTAATTAGGAGAAAAAAGATAAACATAATGGAAAAATCGATCCAGGAGATCAAATAACCCAAGAATTCAGAAACAGATAGAGAAACAGATGGGGAAAGAGAAATAGTCAAAGAAATAATAGAATATTTTTCTGACTTGAGTTTTTAGATCAAGTCTCCTGATTAACAGGCCAGATTAACAACAACAAAAGACATTCTACATAACCCGGAAATTTTTGTGAAACTCTAAGGATAAAAAGCAAATCTTCCAAACTTCCACATAGTGAGAAGACTTACCAATAATGAGTCAGAAAAGGGAGAGATATTCCCGCTGCAACTCAGGAAGCTGCAACAGAGTAAAAAAAATGTTTATGGCTTTCTAGAATTCAAGGATCCTACAGGTAGCCAGGATATAATTCAGGGGTGAGGGAGAGAATGTAAAACTTATCTCACAGAAATTGAGTACAGTGATTAAGCTGACAAAATTATAGAAGCATATAAAGAACTTGAAGAATATAAGGTGATATATGAACTGTCTACATCATAAAGACTCAGAAAAGTCATTTTTTCTTATGCCCATGGAATATTTTTTAAAAATGGATATGTACTTGGTCACAGAATAAATCTTAATCGATTCCTGCAATGCATATTTTATGGCAACATCTTTGGACTAAAATAAAATAGAACAAAAATGTAAAATTTCTGGTTATTTAGAGATAATAAGCATAAGAATACTCTACAGCAAAACCCACAGGATATAGCTAAAGGAAAATCCACAGCTTTAAAAGATTTCACTATGAAATAAGAAAGATTTAAAACAAATGGAATAGCCATTCAATTTAAGAAAGAGGAAAAATACAGGAGTTGGAAATTAATAAAGATAAAAGCAGAAATTACTGATTTAGGAAACGATAATGAGTTAACATTTATAGAGCATTTGCCATATACCAATTACTGAATAAGTGCTTTGTAAGCATTGTGTTATTTAATCTTCATAATAACTCTAAAAGATAATATTCATCATGAAAATTAACAGTCATAGATCTTTATGAGGCAAATAACTACATCAGACTCTATAAAGAAAAATAGAATTACAATTGTCGCAGAGGTCTTTTAAAGAGCTCTTTCAGCCTTTGATGAGTTTAGAAAACAAAAGGCCAACACTCCCTGAAAAACTAAACAAAACAAAAACAAAGCTCAGAGAATTGAATAAGTAGACAAGGTGGAGTACATGCATATTTAGATTTTTCTCCTATAAACCTGCTATATGCTTGGAATTAATAAATATAACTGATATATTAAGACCCCAATGAAAATTAAATCTGAAAAGCTGAACCTCGTACAGGTCACTGTCTTTGTCTAGAATTTAATATATCAAGGAATTAATAAGCATTTCTAAATAGAAACATCTTGAAATTTTAAATATATCCTCATCTGAAATCACATAATATTAAGCAAATAACAAATGAGGATTTTTTTCCCAAAATTTATGAGATGAGGCCAAATCTATACATACAAGCAAATTTTAACAGCCTGAAATATTCTGAATAGTAAACAAGAAAAAGTCAAAATAAATAAACTAATTATTCAACTCAAAAGGTCCTGATATGTAAAAACTAAGGAAAACCAGCAAGGAAGGACTTCTGAAAACGAAGTAAAACAATTATTTTAAAAGACTTAATAAAAAGGATTGTTAAATCTTTTTGTTTACTTTTAATTTCTTTTGTCTATTCTGATTTATTCAGAGTAAACTCAAGTCTGCATCATAACTGTATTTTGGATCATAACTGAAATTCCTTCCTGTTCTCTCCCGATCTCATTCAGCTACCTTTTCATATGTCCTTCCTTAGGACCATATGACGATAATCTTTCGTGGGCTCTATTGTATCACAGGCCTGTTCCTTTCCATGAACTGCCTACTCCTTCAAAGAGGTTGCACTAGGAGTTGGCTGGTTTGCACCAGACAAAAAGTGGGGCAAATCAGCCCCTTTTCCCTGAGGGCAAGAGACCAGTTAGGCTCTATCCGGGTAGGTGGACCTTTAAACTGTAAACCCTGTGTGTGCTTCTGGCCACCTTACACGCCCCGTGGCCTGGTCCGCCTGCACTGAGAGAGCAAAATGAAACTGATGCACGGACCGGGGAAGAGGGTGTGGAGGGTAGAGGGCAGAATTAAGAGAGAAGCAGCCTGGGCAGAGCTCACGGGGTCCTCTTCCTGCTCGGTTCCGTCCCAGACCTGGTGTCACTGAGCTGCCCCAGCATCTCTCTCTGTCTCTCTATTAACCCCATTTCTGGCTGGCTGGAAGCAAAAGAATCCTTTATCAACACATTGTCTTTTCTTGCGTTTCTTATTTTGTTTCTAGTCATTATTGTTCAGTGACTTTACTGAAAAATACAAAGCAGATTCTTTAAATATCTCGTTTTGCTTTCTTTAGTCAATCGCCTCATCTTTCTATTAATAAGCTCCAGGGAGGTGATTTTTTTTTTTAACGTCTTTATTGGAGTATAATTGCTTTACAATGGTGTGTTAGTTTCTGCCTTATAACAAAGTGAATCAGTTATACATACACATATGTTCCCATAACTCTTCCCTCTTGCATCTCCCTCCCTCCTGCCCTCCCTATCCCACCCCTCTAAGTGGTCACAAAGCACAGAGCTGATCTCAGGGAGGTGATTTTTTAAATTTTTGAAGTAATGAGTTCTTGAAGAAGGACAGGTCCGTCCAGTTGTGGGTGGATTCTCTCTGATTCTTTCTACTTTCCTCAGTTAGCTACCTGAAGGGTTCTAACCCTTTCTCCCCGTGACTCGGCTGGCCGGTGTAGGACTCTGCCGGACCTCTCACTGTGAGCGGTCGAGTTCACGTCCAGTCGTTCTGAAGCAGCCTTCCACCTTCTCTTGCCAGAATCAGCAGATGAAGAACCGTAATCCCTACATGAGCCACTTTCAGCTCTTCCAGGCTCAGCTTGTTCTGCAGCTGATTTCATATCTTGGTATGTCAAGTGCTACTCCCTCTCCAGCCGGCCTCCTGAGTTTCAGTGCATCGCTGGCAGTTCTTTATCCTGCCTCTAGTCCTGGAGGATAAAGGTTCATGTCAGGCTGTGCTTGTTTGTAACACAATGATACACTTTGCCAAAACCACTGGTTCTACGTGTCAGAGACCACAGATATGAAAACAGGCGGTTTTAATACAAAGACTGCATAGTATGGAAAATACATAGTGTTAGAAAAGTATAGAACTTGTATAAAGAGAATAAATTGCCCTATGGAGACTTAATGTGTAGGTCCCTGTGTATCTCAGGGTTAGTATTTTTTTAGGGAAATAATTGTAAAAGGGATTAGAAATCCATTGAGGAAACTGGATAAAAGGCTATAGGGAGAACTAAGGGAAAGGTCCCCTAGCCTCCTGTTTGCGGCGTGAGGTCTCTCTGTTGCTGTCACTCTCTGTACGCATGCTTTTTGTAGGTCATTATAAAACCTGAACATAAATCACAATATCGGAGAAGCAAAAGTTAAAATGTGTTAATGTATAGCTAATTAAAAGTGAGATAAGAATAACAGATGGTAAAACGAGAAGATTTAACATTGTTTAAAGCAGTCACTATTTAACATAAGAGAATTTAACTACAATGCAAAAAATCAAAACCTTTTAACATTTTTGAAAAGATTAATGGGATAAAGATTGTTTCTATCACCACGTCAACATGAAATGAATAGTATTCTACAAGTGTTTAACTGGAAGACGTTTAAAGAAGGGTCAATGGCAGAGAAATGGGAAGAGAATCAGAGGAATTGGTGAAAAGTGGGGACCACGACCACTTCTAGACTTGAAAGGGGAGGGAGTGTCTTAAAAATGCTGTCTCCTGAACCCGTGAAGGTCACCCTCCACGGAGAGGGTCAGCCCAGGGAAAGGAACAGTGTGGCCAAGTAAAAAGGGAACTCTCTCCTCCACCCCCGCATCTTCTTCCTCTCAGGGCACAAAATGGGGCAGAGGATAGCAGAGAATGAACCTGGGGAGGCAAACAGAGAAAACCAACCAGAAGAAAAATTAAATTCTTAAGGCTAGGAAATGATGACAAAAATAAAAACATGAAGGTAAAGGGGGGAATTATTGATAAGTTTAATCGATAAATTTAAAACATTGAGGGTCTTTAAATAAAAACTAAGAGAGAGTAGTCCCAGTGGGATTATAGACTAAGAACAAGAATTGGGGACTAGAAATCTGAGTAAAAGTATGAAATAGTTTGTTTTAGAAAACGAAACCAAGGAAGGAAGTTTGAATGTTAGAAAAAGATGATAAAAGTAGAATGCAACAATGAAAATAAAATCAACATAAATCAAGGCAATAATATACACAAACAGGTAACCTAACTATGAACATTAGCAGAATTACTTTCATTAGTTTTATTTGTATACTTTATATATTTGCAGATTTTTGAAATAATAAGTATGGCTTATTTTTATAATCAAAATGGGGGAAAGTATTTAGAACATAAACGCATACACACACACAGCCCAGCTGGCCAACTGATATTCAGAGTGATACAGCAATTAAAAGAATGTATTACAGATGAGGAAACTGTTCCGAATTAAGTAATTTGCCTAAAACCACATCAGTAGTTAATTCTTGGTTATTTATTTATATGAATAAAGCTTTGAAGAAAAAATAGTAGTGAGGAAGTAAAGTTTTTCTACTGTGCTGTACCCACTCTCAGCTACATTTAAAACTCAGTGGCAGTAGTGCCTCTCTCTCAAGGTTTCTGCCACAATTATTTTGCCTTTTCCCCTCTCAGGTAGAGAAGAGGCAGGAATCTCTATCTTTTATTATATGCCATTTCAGAGAATTTAGGGAAGCAGACACAGTACATTTGGTAAATCCCTAATGTGAATGTTCTAACATTCAAAAACAAATGTAAGAATGTCATCGTATTACTTTCCCAAGGCAGCCAATTGTGTGATACCAGCATTGAATGGAAAGAGGGAATATGATGGAGATAAGTATGTTCTTGCTTCCCCTCCAGGGAGGGCGGTACCCTCAGCTTCCCAGCCCCACAATTGCCCCCGCCTCCCACTCTCTTGGGATTCTTACATTTCTCCCACTACCCACCTTATGCACCATGGAAGACGTCTGTTGAGAATCACCACACTTTTTTGTATATTTCAACCTCCGAATTTTTTTTCAAACTTTACTTTCAGTAGTTTAAATGATAAAATCAAGAGTTTTGTCTTCCTTCTAATATAATAAACAATGATTCAATATTTTTAGAAACTGCACCAGTTCCACTGCCTGAAAGTTACAGAAAATTCTCCTGGCTGAGAAAAGCAATGCCTATACTGAACTTTCTTTTCATTGTCATCTCCACCAAAGCACCCCAGAGAAGCCACAGCCAGTAGCTTTATTTGTATGCAAGCAAAGGGTATTTCCACTGTCCTGCACTTCTGCTCTTGACATTTTACATTAAGAGAAAGTCCAGACATCAAAAAGAAATATAAGGGGAAGCTGAAAACTGAATATGGATAAATAAAGGAAGCCCTGACTAATGGGAGTTGTTGATGGTAAATGGTATAATTGGTCCTTGCAACTTTGTGGAACAGATGGGATTCCTAAAAGATCTTAAGAAAAGATAACTGGAGGGTG
The DNA here is from genome assembly GCF_028023285.1 of Balaenoptera ricei. Lineage (NCBI taxonomy): Eukaryota > Metazoa > Chordata > Mammalia > Artiodactyla > Balaenopteridae > Balaenoptera > Balaenoptera ricei. The sequence continues at coordinate 6,912,829 of NC_082644.1, forward strand.
ACATATATTATATAACTGTCATATTCTGAACTCAAGGAGAGTTCTGGGGGAATATAACTAAATTAGGAGCATGTAAAACAAATGTGTTTATTGTTATCTATTATTTATGGCCCTCTGGAAAGCTGGTAGCTCATTTGACTATACTTCTGCCTAGACCAATTTAAATTAATCTAGCTGGTAAATTGAATAATGTAGTATCAACTGCTTTGCTGCAATCAAGATATATTGCATATAACCCAACTCTCTTAATCTAGTAAACATATTTTCCAATGTTGATGGATAATTGCCTTTAAGTGCATCCCCTGTTCCCTCTGCTTTTAGGTCTGGCTGATAGGACCATTACTGGAAGTGGTGTGTTCCCAGAACCATTTTGAGAATGCAATTTGGCTTAACTCTCCCATCAGTAATATCAGTATAATCTGAGAGTTCTAAAGGCTATTAGCTTTCTGTAATGGTCTTGGACTCCCTTAAATAGTGACCAAAAAGGATCCAACAGACAAGAGGAAACAAACTTCAACTTTCAACCCCCTAATATTTTCTCCATTTCAGTCATTTCAGGATGAATGTTCGCTGTAGTTCATAAGCACATACTCCTAAAGGAAAAGAGTACCTCTGTAAAGATTTGTGTGCTCTCTCAGTGACTACAGAGCATACAGCTAATCAAATCTGTCATTTCCAAAAATAAATTTGTCACTGTTGTCAATCTGTTTCCAGTTATACTTTCCTCGGACGTTTGTACTGTGACATATCAAGAAGCTATGAAGAAACAGAATGTTGGTGAGTCTTGCTTTGTAGACCTGTATTAACAACTAAGCTAAAAACATTTCGGTAATGCACAAAATCCCAAGTCTCTTTTACCAGTAGGACAGGCTCAGAATTATGAGTTATTTGCACTTCCTGTTTCCTTTTAAACAGTTGGTAGATATTAAGTTTGGCTTTAAAAATCTCAGCTTGTGTATGCTTCTATTCCAGCCTGGAAATCTTTTCTTTTAGTTTTTATCGGTGATTGCTTATTACTTTAATGTTCAATATTAGAGCTGTGATTTTGTGAATTTAGCTTAGATGCCATCTTCACTTTTTAAGATTAGGCTCCCAATCTTCCAGTGATCATGATTATCGATAACTAAAAAGGTAGACTTGAAGATGGCCCGGTTTCCCCACCGTGGGGCGATCACTGGAAGGGGTTTTCCAGGTGTGGGTACAGCTAACTGTGGGTCCACCTTTGTTTGCTGTTCCCATTTGTGATCAGCGAAACCAAATGTTGGCACAGCATTTAGTTCTGCCAGTGTCGTTCTAGACAAGACAGGAGGGGCTGCCTGTTTTATATCACAGAAAAAACTAGATATTTCCAAGAATTGTCCTTTTCAGTTGAAGAGTAAAGGACACCCAGAAAACCTTGGGGGTTAAACGTTATGAAGATAATCTCTAAATGGTCATATCTTAAACTCTCACGCCAAGGAAAAAACAAAATATATAAACAGACAAACAAAAAATAAATGCTTCTGTGTGTTATATTTCATCAAATGAAACTGTTAATATATGAGTATATTCTGTTTTATCTTGAGTTGATACGAATGTATAATCTAGTACATGCATATGTAATAGAAATATATTTATATGTGTTTGGACCAAAATCAAAATGAGATCATATTTGGGAAAGTAATTTATGCTTTGCAATACATTTAAAATATAAGATTTATTACGTATAGATTTAGGTAGGCCTAAGAAGCAAGATGTTCCTTCACTATTGCATTGACTTATCTAATTAGAAGTGCGTTATCTGATTCTTCACTGACATTTTTAGGTAATCATTTGATCATCGTATAGTTTCCCAGCCCAAATCCTTCCTTAAACGGAAAACTGTAAATCATAAAATATTTACCAGAGGAGCCAAGATGACTGTCTCAAATCATCTCTGGTTTTCAGATGCATGTGTTAGGCAGTATTTCAAAAGGCATAAATATGTATAAATGCTCTGTAAAAATCCGCTTGAGTTATTCATATGTTAGCTAATTCTCTATCTTTATACACACAAACACACATATATACACACATACATATCCATACATACACATATATATGAGTTTTTAAAAGAAAAAGCTAGGTATAGGCTTTGTACAGTGGCCAGTTTTTATACCTTACTCAAAATGTCATTTTAAGAAACAAAGATGCTTTGCATTAATTTTCTGACAAGTGTTCTAATTCACACTTGAAGCATATAATATACAAATAAATTCAACTGTATGTACCTTGAGGGCAGAAATTGTGTCTTTCGCTCCTTGCACAATTTTACTACAGATTTTAGGATACTGCTAAATCCAAAGTGGATATTTAATAGAGGTTTACATTGAATGGCTGGCTGAAAAATATCTTTCTAATATATTCCCAAATAGAAATCTGTGTTTGACTAGGTTCAGTCACCTCTAATGATAATGAGAGATATATGCTTACAGCATACAGAACACTGGTCCAGGAAGAGCTGAGAAAAGGTGAAGTTGAGCCATAAAACCACCAAGGACCATCCAACCATCTGTAGACTGAATAACTTGGAGTGATGGAGAAGCACTTCTCTTTTCCCAAAAGAGACTTGAGTTGTAAAGCGATGCCTGTTTATCCAGGTCACCCTTGTTTTATTTCAGAGTGTGCACTTACTCTTCCCCACTGCTGCCAGACGTGACTAGCATGTGATAGTGACAAATCAGTTACACAGCATCTGAAGTAACGAGACACTCTTGTCAAGTAGATCTTATGAGTCTGGAATGTTCCAGATATGGAGCCATGATATTAATCCAGTAAATGCTCTACTTAGACTCAAGTCAGCAGATTTTTATACAGTGACACTTACATACTTAGCATTTTGATAAGGATTTCTGAGGAGTTTCTATCCCTGGGGATTTGCTCTTGTTGGGGAGGAGAGAGCTATAGATTAAGAAACCAACAACAACTAGAGAACAAAACAATGATATGACCCAGTAATAAAATGAATGGTACAGATGATAAGTGTTTGAGGAATAAAGAAATCAGTGTGAACAGCTGTGTTCAGAGGTCGGTTTATGAGAAGAGTGGGTCCTGGGAAACGAGCCGAATGTGGGTTGGTGGGAAAGATGGTAGAGACTTGAGGGAGGGGTGCGGCTCATACAAAGGCGTAAACGTGGCGTGTGAGCATCTGAGTGTCTGTACTGCAGCGTGATCCCAGCAGGAGCCGTGGAGTCAGACTTCCCGCTCAACTCAGAGCCTGTCCCTGCGTTACCTCACCTGCCTTTATCTCAATTCTCTTACCTGTAAAATGAGGGAAATAATAGTATATATGTATAAATTTATACTATATATATTATATGAATAATGTGTATAATTTTATGGCTTCTAGATCTCTTATCTCTCTGAGGATTTTTTTTTTTGTCTAAGTTGGGTCTTCGTTGCTGCATGCGGGCTTTCTCTAGTTGCGGTAACCAGGGGCTACTCTTCGTTGTGGTGCGCGGGTGTCTCATTGAGGTGGCTTCTCTTGTTGCGGAGCATGGGCTCTAGGCGCGCGGGCTTCAGTAGTTGTGGCACGCAGGCTCAGTAGTTGTGGCTCACGGGCTTAGTTGCTCCGTGGCATGTGGGATCTTCCCGGACCAGGGCTCGAACCCATGTTCCCTGCACTGGCAGGCAGATTCTTAACCACTGCGCCACCAGGGAAGTCCCTATTTTTTTATTTTTAGTTTTTAAACACAACATGATTATCTTTTAATACACAACCAAAACAAAACACCATAGTAAATTGATGGCAATAAAATATGGTATTTCATTTGCATTGCATGACTAATGCTTAACATCTTTAGTCATAAATGAGTTCTTAGAAACCAGCAACAAAGACATTTGTATACCAAGGAAAGTGGGGAAGAAACCCCAAAAAACAGAAGACAATGAAATAACACAAGTGACTAGTAAGGATTAAGCATATCTGAAGATGACTGAGCTGAACAATAACAAAAGAAAAGCAATTTCTTTGTAATATCATATTACCAAAGATTAAAAATCTAGCATTTATACAGCTTTAGGAAACAGACCCACATATACTTTTAGAATCTTTTCTTCTCTGCCCTCCATTATATCTGTTTCCTCCAGGTTTCTTTCATCTGTTTGGTGTTTATTTCTTTAGTGTTTTCCTTTTTCATGTTAGACTTTCCTCAAATATCTGGTAATCCTGAGCTGCCTAGGTCTAGAATGAAGTACTTAAAATTCATTGATTCAATATTCAATAAACATTTATTGAACGCCTATGATGTGCCAGGCAGTGTTCTAGGTGCTTGACATTCTAAAATTAAATAAATTAAATCTCCCTCATTACTATTACAGTTCAACATTTTACTCACGAAGAGCAAAGAGTTTACCCTTCTTTCATAATCCTAATATATACCAATGACTAATATATGTTTATAATTATAAACATACATTTAAAAAATTATTTTTCCATCCTCTAAGTGTATGTTTTTGCCCCACTGCACAGTACATTGTTTCTTCCTATACATCATTCAGTAAAATCTTTGCTGAGTAATTAATATGTCCCAGGTGCCCATTTCAGCAATATGTAAAACAGAAAAAAAGATTTTCAGACAATAAAAAGAAACATGGCCTATCTCCTTGAAAAAAGGAGGTGGCATTCTGGTTGCGGAAGTGGGGCATCGAAAAATACTTAACAGTGTAAGTATGACAGAAATGGTGTGGAAATTATTATAAGGCAGCAAAGGAGGTGAACCATAAGCTGAGCAGGCCATGAAAGCTTGGCAATTCTAACTCTATAGTGTGGGAATTAAACCCTCCGTGCAACAGAGTCAGAAAGATCTGGACCCTGACTCTGCTAGTATGAGCTGTGCAACCCTGGGTGAGTTACTGCAACCTTATAAGCTCCAAGTACCTTGTCCTTAAAGTAAGTTTCAGAATATTACCTAATTTTTTCAGTGCCGTTTGAGTGTCTACCATAGGCCAGGCTCCAGGGATACAATGGTGATTAAGACAGCTTTGGTCTCAGCCCTCATTAAACAATAAACGAGGAGTCCAAATTGTGATAAGTATGCTGAATGGGAGATACGAGAATGCAGCTAACAAAACAAACCCTAACAGAACTGGTCCTCAGAAAGGAGACCAAAGCTCTGTGCTGCCTGTAGTTGACCTGGAAGGTAAGAAATGTCCAGAAGGCCTGTGGTGAAGGGGTAGGAGCAGAGAGGGGGGCATGGGGACGGGGGCAGAGAGGCAGACAAGGATTTTGACAGACTGTGGATTACAGAGGACCGTAAACCACAATAAAAGGTGTAGACTTTAACCCAAGCATGATGAAAATCTATTGAAGGGTTTTAAATATACTTCACTTAAAGAAGTGTTACAAGGATTACATGAGAAATTGCATGTAAAATCTCCTTCCTTCCTTCTTTCCTTCCTTCCTTTTGTTCTTTTTATTTCTTTTTCTTTTTTTTTTTCAAATTATGGGATTTTTCTACTTCAGGGGCAGTAGTACTAATTTACATCTCACTCATTTGATAAAGAGCTTTGTGGTAAGAACCTTGTTATCAGACTGGCCTCTTTCTGATTCGTTCTACGCATCCATAGGGCTGCATTCCCCAGAGAGTTGTCCAGATGACTCACCCCTTCATTCAATTCTCATGGGAATAAATTGAAAACACTATTTTAAAACAAATATGACATTTTAAAGAAATACATAAGACACACCCCACTCCCACCCACCCTTGGAATAGTTTTCATTCTTCTCTGATGAAAGGAAGACCTTGGTGGAAAAGTTTTGCAAGCTCTGATGGTGTGAGCTCTTCATAAATGTTCATGTTATTGTTATTTAAAGGAAAGAGAGAAGAGATTGAGAGAGGCCTTGAAGACACAGGGCAGAAGGAACTAGGGTTTGCAGGAGGGGGAGGACAGATGAATGGAGAGAAGAGGAACACGTTCCAGGCTGAGGACTCACTTATTGTGAGTGAAAGAAAATTCACAGCCTCAGTTCACACACAGTACGTTGGAGGGATGATCAACAGAGTAATGTGGATAGGACAGGGTCAGGGCCAGGGGGTGGGAGGGGTGGAGAATCCAGTGAGATCCAGAGAGAGAGGCAGAATTAGACTACAGTGTGATAAATAACTCCAGGGTAGAAAGCAAACAAACAAACGAACAAAAACTATGATTTTGATTCATTAACCTCCCACCCTTTCTAAGATACAAAATAAATTTTTTCAAAGTTGTAAATATTAAAAAGTAGGCTCAGGGAAACTCCCTGGCAGTCCAGTGTTTAGGACTCCATGATTTCACTGCCGAGGGCCTGGGTTTGATCCCTGGTCAGGGAAATAAGATCCCACAAGCCCCGGGATGCGGCCAAAAAAGAAAAAAAAAAAAAAAAAAGTAGGCTCAGAGATTCAATAAAGTCGCTAAGTAGAATAAATGCATTTCCCCTCCTACACACGGATGAAGAAAACAGTTCATTAATACAGATGAATGCTGTTGCCTGCCAAACCAGCTTCTGTTCGACCAAATGGAAAAAACGAATCTGGGGTCAGAT